>NC_139822.1:9682100-9984600 GCF_963457635.1 Microchirus variegatus | reverse complement strand
CGATATTTAAGTCATGATACGATATCACAATATTTAAGTCACAATATATCACAATATTTAAGTCACAATATGATATCACGATATTTAAGTCGTGATACGATGTCACGATATTTAAGTCACAATATGATTAGTTGAATGGTTAAGTGAATGATTAGTTGAATGGTTAGTTGAATAGTTAAGTGAATGATTAGTTGAATGGTTAGTTGAATAGTTAAGTGAATGGTTAGTTGAATGGTTAGTTGAATAGTTAAGTGAGTGGTTAAGTGAATGGTTAAGTGAATGGTTAGTTGAATGGTTAAGTGAATAGTTAAGTGAATGGTTAAGGGAATGGTTAGTTGAATGGTTAAGGGAATGGTTAGTTGAATGGTTAAGTGAATGGTTAAGGGAATGGTTAAGTGAATGGTTAAGTGAATAGTTAAGTGAATGGTTAAGGGAATGGTTGGTTGAATGGTTAAGTGAACGGTTAAGTGAATGGTTAGTTGAATGGTTAGTTGAATGGTTAAGTGAATGGTTAAGTGAATAGTTAAGTGAATGGTTAGTTGAATGGTTAAGGGAATGGTTAGTTGAATGGTTAAGGGAATGGTTAGTTGAATGGTTAAGTGAATGGTTGGTTGAATGGTTAAGTGAATAGTTAAGTGTGTCCTAGCGTGACCTCTCGCTCTGACCTTTTGAGAGGCTGTCCGTGGAGAAGGCCGCCGCTGACGAGAGAGCGGACGTCCAGCAGGGCGGCGACGATGGCGACGACGACGGTGGGCGTCCACAAGCTGCAGCCGTGTCTCCTGGAGCTCTGCAGGTTCTTCTCTCAGTGTCTCTGTGGACGAGTGCAGGGTGGGACGAACACGAGGAGGTGAAACATCTCAAACTCACTCTCCTCACACCAAAGCCCATAGAGAAAACCAGTGATTTTAGCTCACAGGGACACAGGAGCTGCTGGTCCTCTGCTGCCTCGTGTGGTCACTTTGTTTCACTGAGTTAAGTCTAAAGTAAATATTTTAAAAGCTGAATTCACTAAAATCAGTCATTGTAAGTTAGTGATGGAGGCAGCAGTGGATCAACAACTCCTGTGAACTCCTGTGTGCTGTGATGTTAAAATCACTGATCAATGGACTTTTGTGCAGGGAGAGTGAGTGGTTTACAAACGTCAGTTCACTCAAGAAAAAACTGACTTAGTTTATAAAATCTACGTCAGTTTAAGTCTACAATATCTACGTCACGTTTACATCTTTATCCCACTGTTTGACGGACTTTTCCAACAGGAAACTGAAGTTTGTAAACCACTCACTCTCCCACACCAAAGCCCATAGGGAAAAAAATCAGTGAACAAATTTCCTGTTGTTAAAGTCAGTCTCACAGTGAAGATAAAGACGTAAACATGTTCCGTAGACTTTAACCGACTTGTTTTCCTGCTGATTCTGGCTCAGGTTCTGTGACGACAGCCACTTCTGGTACGAAAAACACACGTCAGAGGTTTGTCGCCGCGTCAGAAGAATCTCCTTCTCCAGAAGTAAGTGCAACAACAGACGCCGGAATCCATACGTTATCATTCCAGGTCGATCCGTTCACTTGTCCTTTAAAAACCTCTCTCTGTGGCCCCTCCCCAACACTTCATCAC
The DNA here is from genome assembly GCF_963457635.1 of Microchirus variegatus. Classification (NCBI taxonomy): domain Eukaryota; kingdom Metazoa; phylum Chordata; class Actinopteri; order Pleuronectiformes; family Soleidae; genus Microchirus; species Microchirus variegatus. Next base: position 9,982,988 of record NC_139822.1, on the reverse strand, counting down.
TTCATCACTTCACCTGCTCTGAGGCGTCAGGACCCAGAACCATCATCAGCAGCCGGTTACAGAGCGACAGCAGCGGTGAATCCTCGCCGCTAATGGGCTCAGGAGGTCACACAGACCGAACCCCAATTAGACCTCAGCGTCTATTTTTAGACTCTGGTTTTTATTTGAAATGGAAATCAAAGCTGGACGAGTCCACGTCTGCGTCACTGTTCAAATACGAGGAAACGTGGACTCACACAACACATTTAAGTGAGGGTTTGGGAGGAGGAGGAAAACCAGTGATTTTAACATCACAGCACACAGGAGTTCACAGGAGTTGTTGATCCACTGCTGCCTCCATCACTAACTTACAATGACTGATTTTGTAAAATTCGGCTTTCAGAATTCTTTATTTAAATGTATTTTAGTGACACAAAGTGACCACAGGAGGCAGCAGTAGACCAGCAGCTCCGGTGTCCCTGTGAGCTAAAATCACTGATTTTCTCTATGGGCTCTGGTGTGAGAGTGTGAGTGGTTTATGTACATTATTGTAGACTTAAACTGAGGTGGATTTTATTCAGTGAGTCTTTTGTTAGGAGGGTAAAATCTCCTCTCCTCAACCACACTTCAAAAATAAACTCATCAAATAGTTTCCAATTAAAGGTGATTTAAAAAAAAAAAAAAAGCAAGAAAAACAACAGCAGATCACAGAAAATAAATCTTAACCGTGTGAATCGTGGTTCTGCTGCAGCTGAAACTCACCGTTAAAACTAAGCTTCGATGATTCTTGTCGTGTTTTTAACGTTAAAGGATGAACCAGGTGAATTCAGGAGAACTTTGTGTCCTTTGTCTGAACACAGATCTGAAGCAGAGATGTTTGACAAAGATGTGCGATAAACTGTGACCAGAGAGAGAGGAAACAAAGACACAAAGAGCTGTTCATCATCTTCATCATCTTCATCATCGTCTTCATCATCATCAGCAGCAGCAGCTACGTTTAACACACACACACACAATACATCAGCGTCATTTTATTGCAGGTTTTATGATTTAATTACTTTTTTTTTTTTTTAAACCTGAATGTTGTAAAAAGTATTTATGAAAATCTAATGTTTGAGAAACGTAGTTTTGTACTTTCTCTCGTCAGTGAAATAAAAATCTGCTTCACTTTTTTTTGTTGCAGTTTTTACGTCTTTTCCTGTGATCTGATTGGTCTGAATTTACCCTGTTACCATGGTGATGGACCCTGGTAAATCTGGGCTAAAGTCAGACTTAAACCTCAGGTTAGCTGCATAACTAGAGTTTTAACTGTTACCATGGTGATGAAACCTGGTAAACCTGGGCTAAAGTCAGACTTAAACCTCAAGTTAGCTGCATAACTAGAGTTTAAACTGTTACCATGGTGATGAAACCTGGTAAACCTGGGCTAAAGTCAGACTTAAACCTCAAGTTAGCTGCATTACTAGAGTTTAAACTGTTACCATGGTGATGAAACCTGGTAAACCTGGGCTAAAGTCAGACTTAAACCTCAGGTTAGCTGCATAACTAGAGTTTAAACTGTTACCATGGTGATGAAACCTGGTAAACCTGGGCTAAATTCAGACTTAAACCTCAAGTTAGCTGGATAATTAGAGTTCAACTTGAAGGTAGTTAAACTGAGAGTTAAACCTCAAGTTTGCTGGATAACTAGAGTTAAACTTGAAGGTAGTTAACCAGAGAGCTAAAACTGAAGTTAGCTGGATTACTAGAGTTTAACCTGAAGGTAGTTAACCAGAGAGTTAAACCTCAAGTTAGCTGGATAACTAGAGTTTATCTTGAATGTAGTTAACCAGAGAGTTAAACCTCAAGTTAGCTGGATAACTAGAGTTTAACCTGAAGGTAGTTAACCAGAGAGTGAAACCTCAAGTTAGCTGGATAACTAGAGTTTATCTTGAATGTAGTAACCAGAGAGTAAGACAAGTTAGCTGGATAACTTCCTCTGACGTTACCTCGTGAAAACAACCCTCTGCAGGTCATTTCATCCACTTCCTGTGTGTCACGTGACATAAGCATCATGTGATCACCTGACCCCTCCCCCCTCCCCCCACTGATCCACAGCAGCACCTGTTCCACACAAAAGCCCCCCCCCCCCCTCCTCCTGCAGTCTGTTATTAAACCCGTCATTGATGTGAGGACCTGGAGGATCAGGTGAGTCCAGGTGAGACCAGGTCGAGCCCCGGGTCACAGATCCAGGTCCTGGAGGACAAAGACTCTCAGTATGAGGAGGCCTCCTCCTCCTCCTCCTCCTCTTCCTCCTCCTCCTCCTCCTCCACAGCCTCGAATACCTGCACAGGAACCAGATCAGGATAATCTGCTGCTCAGGTGTCACCTGAGAAACCCAGGAAGTCCACTTCCCCTTCCTCCTCCTCCTCCTTCATCCTCCTCCTCCTCCTCTTCATCTTCATCAGGGAGGAGCAACAAACGCTGAGTTTATTCTGAGACATCAACAGAAGACGATGACACGTGTTTGAGTCTGAAGAAGAAACATCTTCTTCTTCACACAGAAGGTAAAACGTTGTGTTTTTAATTCTAACGTACGTCATGTTTTCACTGTTTGACCGTGTCGTTTTGACAGTTGTTGTTATTTAAAATGTGCAGATTATTTCAGTTTAAGCTGCCATATGCACTAAATATTCTCAACTAAAATACTTAATTCAGCCTCAAACTGGGACATTTATACTACATTTGCATGTTTTATTTGACTCATTCGTGTATTCAAGGTTTAATTTGAGCATCATTTGCATTAAAATACATGAAATAAATTGTCCAGAAGTTTAGATAAACACACTTTATTTGTTTAAATGTGTATATTTGTGTTTAATGTTTATTTAAAATTTAGTTATATAGTACATTTATAAAACTATATTTTATATAGTTATGTATCTTTATGTAAAAGAATAAAACACAATATTGACTATATGTTATAGTAGAAGTTTAAAGGCACAGAAATAGAATTAAACTCATGTTTAAAGTTTGAAAAGTACGGATTATTATACGAGGACACGTGTTTTAATCTGATTAAGATGACGCACACTCACTGGTTTCTTCTCTGAACTCAGGTACGAGTCATGTTTCTCACCTGGATTTTCATCCTCTCTGCTGCCCCCACTGGTGAGTTGCATGTGTGGAAATGAAATCCTCTTTTTATGTAGTTCACCAATCAGAAATAAGAAATGAAACGATTACATGGATGTTACAGGTGAGGTTTTTTTGAAGTGTGGTTGTCTGAGGTGCTGTTAGCGCCATCAGGGAAAATGGATCATTTCCTGATTTTCAAAAATTCATTTAAATTATTCCTTAGAGATTTGCAAATATTTTCAACAGATCCTTTTTCAGGGCGATGCCGACTATTATGATGCTAAATTTCAAGTCATTCTGAGATACTTTATTAAATGCTTTTTTCCCCCCCTGATGATTGTTTTGTGTTTCATGTTAAATTCTCAGCTCTTTGTGGAAGCTCCTCCCTCTTCTGCCCGAACCCAGACGCCGGCGACCAGAACACAGATTTCCTGACGGGTGAGAAACATAATGATGTAATAATAACTAAATTAAATCAACATCAGTTTAAGTCGATGATATCTTAAGAACACATTTCACTGTTACACAGATTTTTCCAACTGGAAACTGAAGTTTGTAAACCACTCACTCTCCCACACCTAAGTCCATAGAGTAAACCAGTGATTTTAACATCACAGCACACAGGAGTTCACAGGAGTTGTTGATCCACTGCTGCCTCCATCACTGAGTTCAAACGTAAAATTTTGTAAAATTCGGCTTTCAAAATTCTTCATTTTCATTTGGTGTAGTGACACAAAGTGACCACACGAGGCAGCAGAGGACCAGCAGCTCCTGTGTCCCCGTGAGCTAAAATCACTGATTTTCTCTATGGACTTTGGTTTGGGAGAGTGAGTGATTTACAAACGTCTGTGTCGCAGTGAAGATGATGTTCTTAAAGACGTCGTAGCCTTAAAGTGATGTAGCATTAGCATCTTCAGCAGCATTAGCATCCTCAGCAGCATTAGCATCTTTAGCGTCTGTGTGTGTTTTCCTGTGTCCGTCCTCCACCTGCTCTTTCTCTCCCTGACACTTTCTTCTTGTTGACATGATGCTGATGCTGTTGCTGATGCTGATGCTGTGATGTTCTGGGACACGGTGCCTCTGCTGGTTATCAGCGCGGCGGGATCGCGTGGCCTGTGGCGAGCTGCGGCCCGAGTCATTTTCCACACCGCACGCTTCGCTGGCCTCGGCCGACAGGATTATCTGTGATTTAATCTGTGATTGAATCAGTCTGCTCTAGTGTATGTTTGTGTGTGTGTGCGTGTGTGTGTGTGTGTGTGTGTGTGTGTTTCCACAGACTGCCTGGGCCTTCGCTTCACCTGGCTCCACGCTCTCTTCGATAACTTCCCGTCGTTGCTGAGCTTCGCGCTGAGGCTTCACTGTGAGACGGGTCTTTGTCCGAGAGACCTGGACGATCACGGCTGCTCCTGCAGATTTGTGGCTGCTGGACGTCCTGTGGATCCTCTGGACGTGTGAGTTCAGAGCATAGAAACACAAGTCTACGACGTCTACGTCACATGTTCACGTTCTACCCATAGAGAAAACCAGTGATTTTAGCTCACAGGGACACAGGAGCTGCTGGTCCTCTGCTGCCTCGTGTGGTCACTTTGTGTCACTGATTTAAGTCTAAATTAATTATTTTAAAAGCCGAATGTGACAAAATCAGTCATTGTAAGTTAGTGATGGAGGCAGCAGTGGATCAACAACTGTGAACTCCTGTGTGCTGTGATGTTAAAATCACTGGTTTACTCTATGGACTTTGGTGTGAGTTTACAAATGAGACTTTGACCAGTCACAGAGCAGTTTAGAGAGAAAGTTTGCCCTCTAGTGGTTGTTCTACCAAGTCTATGATATCGTAAGAACGCGTTCACGTCTTTATCTTCACTGTCAGACGGACTTTTCCTTGTGTAAACTGACGTTTGCAAACCCCTCACTCTCCCACACCAAAGTCCATAGAGAAAACCAGTGATTTTAACATCACAGCACACAGGAGTTCACAGGAGTTGTTGATCCACTGCTGCCTCCATCACTAACTTACAATGACTGATTTGGTAAAATTCGGCTTTTAAAATAATGTATTTAGACTTAACTCAGTGACACAAAGTGACCACACCAGGCAGCAGTAGATATGGTGTAGATTTTACACCATTTTCACACCATTTTCACTCAATTTCACACCATTTTCACAATTTTTACTCAATTTTACATAATTTTCACTCAATTTTACACCATTTTCAATCAATTTCACACAATTTTCACTCAATTTTACACCAGTTCACTCAATTTCACACTATTTTCACAATTTTCACTCAATTTTATACCATTTTCACTCAATTTCACACCATTTTCACAATTTTTACTCAATTTTACACCATTTTCACTCAATTTCACACCATTTTCAAAATTTTTACTTAATTTTACACAATTTTCACTCAATTTTACACCATTTTCAATCAATTTCACACAATTTTCACTCAATTTTACACCATTTCACTAAATTTTACACCATTTCACTCAATTTCACACTATTTTCACAATTTTCACTCAATTTTATACCATTTTCACACCATATTTATGTCTGATTTTAATCAATTCGGCTTTCAAAATATTTAATTTAGACTTATTTAAGTGACACAAAGTGACCACACGAGGCAGCAGAGGACCAGCAGCTCCTGTGTCCCTGTGAGCTAAAATCACTGGTTTTCTCTATGGACTTTGGTGTGGGAGAGTGAGTGGTTTACAAAGCAGCACTTGATCAAACGTGTCGACTGAAGCTGAACACAAAGACTCACAAAACTCAACGGAGCACAAAGATTGTTGATGATCACAGAGAGAAGATTGAAAACAAACCATCGTCTCCACTGAGATACTTTTCATTATTGGTTAATAAGATAAGAGAGAGACGTGTGTGTGTGTGTGTGTGTGTGTGTGTGTGTGTGTGTGTGTGTGAGCGCAATAACACATCATTTTATCGTCATCATCATAACTTTATTTACAGAGTGAACAGATTAATTAGAAACAAAACAGTAATAAAAGTACAATCATCTCAGTAATAAAAGTAAATTAAAATCAACACAGCAACTGAAAAAGATTTAGACGTGAGAAATGATGTCTGAGCTTTCATTTTAGACGTTATTCCTACAAAATAAAATACACATGTTTACGTTATCTTTCATTTTAGACGTTATTCCTACAAAATAAAATACACGTTTTTATGTTATCTTTCATTTTAGTCTTTATTCCTACAAAATAAAATACACGTTTACGTTATCTTTAATTTTCGTCGTTATTCCTACAAAATAAAATACACATTTTTACGTTATCTTTAATTTTCGTCGTTATTCCTACAAAATAAAACACGTTTACTGACATGGACAGCCTCAGTGTTGACATTTGACCTGACATCCGTCTCTGGTTTCCTGTCCACTTCAGCTGCTGCGACGCTCACAGACTGTGTTACCAGAACGCTGCCCCCTGCAGGCAGACGCTGACACTTCTCCCAGAGAACTTCACCTGTTCATCGACAAACAGCAGCTGTGGTGAGAGCAGCTGTTCTTCTGTGTGTGTGTGTCTGTCTGTGTGTGTGTCTGTGTGATTTGAATAAGACGTTACAAACAGTTGAGATATTTGTGTTTTTATTGTGTTGTCGTTTTGTTATTGTGTTGTTGTGTCATTGTTGTTGTGTCATTGTTGTCGTTGTTGTGTTATTGTGGTGTTGTTGTTATTGTCATTGTTATTGTTGTTCTGCTGTTGTCATTGTTGTGTTGTTGTTTTATTGTGTTGTTGTGTTATTGTTGTCGTTGTGTTGTTGTTTTATTGTATTGTTGTGTTGTTTTTGTTGTGTGTCTCTGGCAGATGTTGTAGAGCCGTGTCAGCAGTCGTCGTGTTGTGTTGTTGTTGTTGTTGTTGTGTGTCTCTGGCAGATGTTGTCCAGCTGTGTCAGCAGTGGTTGTGTTAGTGTGTTGTTGTTGTTGTGTTATTGTGTTGTTGTTGTGTGTCTCTGGCAGATGTTGTCGAGCCGTGTCAGCAGTGGTTGTGTGAGTGTGTTGTTGTTGTGTTGTTGTTGTGTGTCTCTGGCAGATGTTGTCGAACCGTGTCAGCAGTGGTTGTGTGAGTGTGTTGTTGTTGTGTTATTGTGTTGTTGTTGTGTGTCTGGCAGATGTTGTCGAGCCGTGTCAGCAGTCGTTGTGTTATTGTGTTGTTGTTGTGTGTCTCTGGCAGATGTTGTCGAGCCGTGTCAGCAGTCGTTGTGTGAGTGCGATCGAGCGGCCGTCGACTGCTTCAGCCTCAGCTCGCTGCATCACAACTCAACACTGAGGGGCGCCACTGAGTCGCTCTGCTCTGCCGCCAATCAAACAGGTAACTGTGGAGGAGGGGGGGAGGAGGGGGAGGACCGTAATGAACCAAACCTTTATTTTCACTGTTGTTTTTTTCTCAGATTTGCTCAACGTCACCGTGGAGACAGAGGAAGCTTTTAGAGAAACAGGTGAGTGAGTGACTTCATCACCTGTACACACACACACACACACACCTAACGAAGTCAGTGGTGTTTCTCTTTTCCAGATTTTCTCTGGGCCCTGAACGCCTCTGTGAACTTAAGCTCCACCCTCTTGACGACAGGTAAACACTTCAAAGTGATCACGGTCAAGTGGGAGGGATGTTTAAAGGGTTTCACATTTATATTCTTTCAAAATAAAATACACGTTTTTAAAGCGTAACTAGACCGGAAGTTCCTATTATCGCTGTTTTTTTTGGTGTGTATCTGTGTCATTACCTTGTTTATGAAGCCTGACGGTTCGAAACAAACAGTTCAGCCATTGCTGAGAACGTTGTGTTTTATTGTAATCTCGGGGCTCAACGAGATCACTGAAAATCCCGTACTAGTTACGTAAACAGTGGTTCTCCAGAACAACCGATCGTCCTGCTCCGGGCACTAGTCCGGGCACATCCGGTTGCGTACATTGAACCGCAGAAGAAGAATAACGTCCGTTGTGGAGGTGTTTCACGAGCAACAGTGTCTTCTGACTCTGGGTCTGACTCCGGTTTAAAGTCATAAAGGGACGTCGTGACGAAGCTTTTTTTAAACACTGTTAAAACAATGTTTTGATAATGAGTAGCAATGCATCCACCGCTCCAGAGAGGGAGCTGCGCTTCTGAGAGCTGACGTGATAGATTACGTCACTTCCAGATACCTGGCCAATCACAACACGGGTGTGAAGGCTCTACGCTGGCTGGTCAATCACAACACACTCTGTCTTCTCGGGCGAGATTTATGGCTGAAATAGCGCGACTGACAAGCGCTTCGAAAAGGACAGATTTCAATCGGCTCGTTTACATCAACTAGGAGGATTTTGACCATAAAAACAACTTAATATATGTAAGTAGACCTCCATAACTCACATATATGTGCAACAGGACCACTCTATGTGACCTTTAAGTTATTTTTCATTTTAGTAGTTATTCTTTCAAAAATAAAATACACCTTTTTTTTATCTTTCATTTTAGTAGTTATTCCTTCAAAATAAAATACACACTTTTATGTTATCTTTCATTTTAGCAGTTATTCCTACAAAATAAAATAGACATTTTTAAGTTATTTTTAATTTTAGTAGTTACTCCTACAAAATAAAATACACATTTTTAAGTTATCTTTCATTTTAGTAGTTATTCCTACAAAATAAAATACATGTTTTTATGTTATCTTTCATATGAGTAGTTATTCCTACAAGATAAAATAGACAATTTTTTTTATGTTTTTCGGATATCGTAGACTTAGGGATAAGTATATTAGCTGGTGCCAGCAGGGGGCGCTACCTGATTGGTCTGAGCTGTAACTGTGTGTCTGCTCTGCAGAAATGAACCTGTCAGTGAGCAGCAGAGTGGATAATCAGACTGACACCACAGGGATGGACCACAACCTCTACACTCCGACACCGGGCCGACCCCCCCTGCTGGCACCTGCTGGTACTCTCCTCTAATTGGCTCACAGGTCACAGATTTAACACAGGAACCAGCAGAGGGCGACACCTGGGGAGGGGGGGGGGGTGAAAGGTCACACACACACTCATAAATCTTCACCTGGACATGATCCACACTGTAAAAAGTGTGGGTCATGTCCAATAAGAGAAGGATAACTGATGATCTCTGTAAACCATTCACTCACTCACTCACTCACTCACTCACTCACTCACTCACTCACTCACTCACTCACTCACTCACTCACTCACTCACTCACACCAAACCTCCACACAATTTTCACTCAATTTCACACCATTTTCACTCAATTTTACACAATTTTTAACCAATTTTACACAATTTCTACTAAATTTCACACAATTTTCACTAAATTTCACACTATTTTCAATCAATTTCACACAATTTTCACTCAATTTTACACCATTTATACTAAATTTCACACAATTTTCACTCAATTTCACACCATTTTCACTCAATTTTACACCATTTCTACTCAATTTCACACCATTTTCACTCAATTTCACACTATTTTCAATCAATTTCAGACTATTTTCACTTAATTTTACACCATTTCACACAGTTTTCACTCAAATTTACACCATTTAACTAAATTTTATACCATTTTCACACCATTTTCATGTCTGATTTTATCAATTCGGCTTTCAAAATATTTAATTTAGTCACTCCTGTTTCCCTGTGAGATAAAATCACTGATTTTCTCTCTGGACTTTGGTGCGGGAGAGTGAGCAGTTTACAAACGTCAATTTCCTGTTGTTAAAGTCTGTCTAACAGTGGAGATAAAGACGTAGACATAGACGTAGATACAGAAAAACATTTAGAGATAATAATAAACACATATTGTGACATAATAATGATGAATATTTACATCATTTAATGATTGAATGATTTTTTTAAACCTTAATCTCAGTCGCTATCAATAAAAAAACAACACTTTTCTTTTTTTTTTTAACTTATTTTTTATTTAGAGTTTAGTCAACAACAGTGCAGCACATACACTTTCTTCCTGCTCAATCCAGCTGTAAGCCACATTTATAAACATTACAACCGAGTTATAAGTTATAAACAGTTAAGACAAACAAAAACAGAGTAATATCCTTTCCGGATTGCCTATAAGAATAAAAACAACACTTCTGTCGTGTGATTTCAGAATTTGAGTTAGAAGACGGTGAAGGAGCTGCAGAGGAGGAGGAGGAGGAGGAGCAGGAGGAGACGACGACACACAGGAGTTTCCTCTTTGGAGGTAGAAACGATGACATGAACCTGCTGATGTAGCTGCTGCTGCAGCGTTCAGTCCATAATGACAGTGAAAACACAGTTTATTTTTAATATTTCAATGATGCGCTCGCGTTTACATTTGACGTCATCATGGCGTCAGAAGAAGGTGAAGAAATGGACGTTTGAAGATTAGAATGAAAACAAACGCTGACGTCAGAGTTTTAAAGTCACAGTTCAGGTGTTTTGTCTCTCACCATCAGTGATGTCACAAGACAAGCCAGCAGCTCCGCCCCCAGCTCCGCCCCCAGAGTCATCAGAGGAAGAGGATGATGAAGATGAAGAAGAAGATGATGATGATGAAGCTTCAGATGAGCTCGGTGAGTTTAAACTAACAAACACGTCACCAAATAATTTCAGTTTTTAATGTAGTGCTGTAGATTTCCCTGAATTTCACACAAATTTCACTCAATTTTACACCATTTTCACTCAATTTCACACATTTCACTCAATTTTACACAAATTTCACTCAATTTTACACAATTTGTATAAATTTTTCACCATTTTCACTCAATTTTACACCATTTTCACAGAATTTTACAGAAATTGCACTCAATTTTACACAAATTTCACTCAATTTTACACAAATTTCACTCAATTTTACACAAATTCACTAAATTTTTTACCATTTTCACTCAATTTTAAATAAATTTCACTCACATTCATCAAATTTCATTCACATTCACATTATTCTGACGTTTCTTTAACGTTAAAGGTTCAGTTCACACGACGACATCAGCGTCGTCCAACCAGGAGACAGGAAGCTCTCTAGCTCCGCCCACAGGTGAGTGAGTGACACAGTTATAGAGAGTGTTGTATTTGTCTCTCCTCTCACTCTGTCATCTGTGAACCAGTGACGACAACAACGACGACAACGGCGGCGAGAACAAGCTCCGCCTCTGCTCCTGAAGGTTCACGGGAGGAGGACGCGACGCCGCCACCTGCTGTTCCTCTGGTGTTGTTGAATCCGGGTAAATAAAAGCACAAGTGAATGAACGTCCCATCATCACGTCTGAGTGACATTAATTAAAGGTTTGAAAATTAGCATTTGATGCAGAAAACATCAGAAACACTTGAATCTGCAGGAACTTTTATTTTGAAATCTGTTCACGTCTCTTTAACCACAGACTAACGGAAGCTGAGACTTTTATTTTGAAATCTGTTCACGTCTCTTTAACTACAGACTAACAGAAGCTGATACTTTTATTTTCAAATCTGTTCACATCTCTTTAACCACACTCCAACAGAAGCTGAGAATTTTATTTTGAAATCTGTTCACGTCTCTTTAACCACAGATCAACGGAAGCTGAGACTTTTATTTTGAAAGTGTTCAATGTTGTGTTTTAGTGTGAACAGACGCTGAGACTTTTATTTTGAAATCTGTTCATGTCTCTTTAACCACATACCAACAGAAGCTGAGACTTTTATTTTGAAATCTGTTCACGTCTCTTTAACCACATTCCAACAGAAGCTGGGACTTTTATTTTGAAATCTGTTCACGTCTCTTTATCCACACACCAACGGAAGCGGAGACTTTTATTTTGAAATCTGTTTACGTCTCTTTAACCACAGATCAACGGAAGCTGAGACTTTTATTTTGAAAGTGTTCAATGTTGTGTTTTAGTGTGAACAGACGCTGAGACTTTTATTTTGAAATATGTTTACTTCTCTTTAACCACACACAAACAGGAGCTGAGACTTTTATTTTGAAATCTGTTTACTTCTCTTTAACCACACACAAACAGGAGCTGAGACTTTTATTTTGAAATCTGTTCACGTCTCTTTAACCACACACCAACAGAAGCGGAGACTTTTATTTTGAAATCTGTTTACGTCTCTTTAACCACAGATCAACGGAAGCTGAGACTTTTTTTTTGAAATCTGTTTACTTCTCTTTAACCACACACAAACAGGAGCTGAGAATTTTATTTTGAAAGCTTTCAATGTTGTGTTTTAATGTGAACACAGAAGCTAAGACTTTTATTTTGAAAATGTTATTTTCCGATAATGGGTCGTAATCTTTTATTTTCGGTTTTGCACGTTACCTACGTAGTTTCTCTAACGGCGGCGACGCTCACGACGTCGTCGTCTCTGGCGAGGCCCGTCGCCGTGACGACTCGAGGACGACCTCTGACCTCGGCCAAACCTCACTCTGACGTCATCGCGACCTCCAGAACCACAACAACGCGGGAACTCGTCAGAACTCCCGCGTTAACCGTGAAGGAGGAGGAGTCTGAGGAGGGGGAGGAGTCTCAGGAGAAGACGGACAAACCTCCGCGTGTGGGCGGAGCTACGACTGACAGCTCGCAGGAAAAAGACGGTAAATTAAAAATCTGAAAAACTCGTAATAAATCAACAGAATTAAACATGCAGCGCCCTCTGGTGGCACTTTTTCGCAGGTGAACATTGACAACAATGACTTTAACTTTTCTTTGTTTGTTTGTTTGTCGGCAGAAAGGGGCGTGGCTCAGAAAAGAACCGCCCCCTTCTTCGCTCTCTCTCTTCTAGAATCCGTCGGTTTGACGGATTTTCCGCTTCAGCCCGACGCCAAAGGTTTGACTCCGCCTCTCTTTATATTTACCACGTTAACGTTGTTTTTAACGTGCGTTTTTAACTCGTGGCTCTGCCCCCCTCTCCCCTCGTCAGAGTGCAGTCACTCGTTCACCGTGTACGGCAGTGATGGGCGAGCGAGGCGGGAGCTAGCGGCGCTAGGCGAGATGCTACACTGTGCGACGGGACGATGTCCGCACGAGTACGAGATGTACGGCTGCTACTGCGGTCAAGAGGGCAAAGGTCAACCTGTGGATCAGCTGGACAGGTTAGCGTCGAGAGTCACGGAACACGAACAAACGAGACTTTAACAGAAATTTACGTTTGGTTTAAAGTTACAGTACGTAAGACTGTTATACTGTGAAAACTGTTTTCACATAATTTTACATCAATTTAACACCAATTTCACTCATTTTTACACCGATTTCAATCAATTTTACACTAATTTCACTCAATTTTACACTCATTTCACTCAATTTTACACCGATTTCACAAATTTTTTCACTAAATTCACTCAATTTAACACTTTGAACTCAATTTAAAAAAAAATTTCAGTCAATTTCACTCAATTTTAACATTTCACTCAATTTCACAAAAATTTACACCGTCTTCACTCAATTTTACACCGATTTCACTCAATTTTACACCGATTTCACTCAATTTTTCACCAAATTCACTCAATTTTACACCATTTTCACTCAATTTTACAGCTTTTTCACAAAATTTCACACCAATTTCAGTCAATTTCACACCATTTTAACATTTCACACCAGTTTCACTCAATTTTACACATATTTCACTCAATTTTACACTAAATTCCCTCAATTTAACATTGTTTTAACTTCATTTTACAAAATTTTTCACCCATTTCACTAAATTGTTCACCAAATTCACTCAATTTCACTCCGTTTTAACTGAATTTCACACCCATTTCACTCAATTTTACACTAATTTCACTCAATTTCACAACATTTTACACCGTCTTCACTCAATTTTACACCGATTTCACTCAATTTTACACCGATTTCACTAAATTTTTCACCAAATTCACTCAATTTTACACCATTTTCACTCAATTTTACAGCTTTTTCACAAAATGTCACACCAATTTCAGTCAATTTTACACCATTTTAACATTTCACACCAGTTTCACTCAATTTTACACTAATTTCACTCAATTTCACAACATTTTACACCGTCTTCACTCAATTTTACACCGATTTCACTCAATTTTACACCGATTTCACTAAATTTTTCACCAAATTCACTCAATTTTACACCATTTTCACTCAATTTTACAGCTTTTTCACAAAATGTCACACCAATTTCAGTCAATTTTACACCATTTTAACATTTCACACCAGTTTCACTCAATTTTACACATATTTCACTCAATTTTACACTAAATTCCCTCAATTTAACATTGTTTTAACTTCATTTCACTAAATTGTTCACCCATTTCACTAAATTGTTCACCAAATTCACTCAATTTCACTCCGTTTTAACTGAATTTCACACCCATTTCACTCAATTTTACACCAATTTAACACTGTTTTCACACCAATTCCACTCATTTTGACTAAATTTCACACACTTTTTACTCCACTCAACACCGTTTTCACACCGCGTGACTGATTCTCAGTGTGAACCGTGCGAAAACAGCGTGAATGTGTGTGTTTCCAGGTGTTGTTTCTTCCATCACTGCTGTCTGAAGCAGATCACGTCTCTGGGCTGCAGATCGGACAGGAAGCTCAACGCTCACGTTTCCTGCGACAACGGAAAACCTCGATGTGAGTCACGCTAACGTTAGCGACACAACAACCACAACAGAGACGCTACATTCACGTTTTAGATACGTTGTTAGTAACTGTTTGTTAACCTGTGGTTAGGTTAGTAACTGTTAGTTAGTTAAGTTAGTAACCGGTGGTCTTGTCGTCCTCAGGCCGCGGCGTGACTTTGTGCGACAAACTTCAGTGCGTGTGCGACAGAAGCACGGCCGAGTGTTTGTCATCGTCTCACTTCAACCACAGCGTGACGTCGCATCGGTGCAGCGGCGCCGCGCCCAGCTGTCGCCACGGCAACAAACCAACAAACCCAGGGCTCTCACAGACGTCGAGCGAGGAGAGCGAGGAGACGCCGGGAGGAAGATCTGATGACCACAGGTGAGCGCCCCCTGCTGCTGAGCGAAGGAGTCTACAACATCTACGTCACACGACCGCGTCTTTATCTTCACTGTTAGACGGACTTTAACAACAGGAAACTGAAGTTTGTAAACCACTCACTCTCCCACACCAAAGCCCATAGAGAAAACCAGTGATTTGAGCTCACAGGGACACAGGAGCTGTGAGTGACTTTTTTGTCAAATTTTGGACCAAACATTTTTTTTTGCAAATATTTTGAAATTTTGGACAACCTAGTATTGTATGACTTTTTGTCAAATTTTGGACCTAAACATTTTTTTCAGAAAAATTGTCACATTTTGGATGACAAAGTATAATTTGATGTTTTTGTCAAATTTTGAACCAATTTTTTTTTTTGACATTTTGGACGACACAGTATAGCATGATGTTTCTGTCAAATTTTGAACCCAATTTTTTTTCAATTTTTTTTTCACATTTTGGACGACATCGTATAGTTTGACATTTTTGTCAAATTTTGGACCAAAACATTTTTTTCACAAAAATGTTAAAATTTTGGACGACATAGTATAGTATGACAATATCTTTTGGTGTGGGAGAGTGAGTGGTTTACAAACTTCAGTTTACACAAGGAAAAGTGATGTAGATATCGTAATAGTAGTAGTAGATATCGTAAAAAGTGTTTTTTTTAACTCTTATAATAACCTTATATATAACCTTGAATTATGTGTGTGTGTGTGTGTGTGTGCAGTGATGAAAACTCTGAGGTCAAACATGATGAGGAGTCGACTCCTCCTCCTCCTCCTCCTCCTCCTGTTGCCGTCGACTCGACTCCTCCTCCTCCTCCTGATTCTGGCTCCAGTGAGGAGAACACAGAGCCACTGACACTCAGCGGGAATCCAACCCTCAACCCCAGGCCCGGTCCACCTCAGAGCCAAGGACTCCAACCACCAGGGGGCGTGGAGGAGAAGGAAGAGGAAGTAGAAGAGGAAGAAGAAGAGGAGGAAGAAGAAGAGGGAGAGGGAGAAGGAAACTAGGAGGAAACTCATCATGACAAATACTTTGGAATTCTGTAAAATCTGTGTTTGACAGAAGTTTAAAACATTTAAAAAAATGTGATGTTTACAGATTTGAGAGTTGGTCACGTGATTATAACTGTTTATGTGTGTAACGTTTTTTTGGTCCAAAACTTGACAAAAACGTCATACTATACTATGTAGTACTTCATACTATACTATGTCTCCAAAATGTGACCATTTTTGGAGAAAAAAAATTTGGTCCAAAATTTGACAAAAACGTCATACTATACTATGTAGTACTTCATACTATACTATGTCGTCCATAATGTGACCATTTTTGGAGAAAAAAAATTGGTCCAAAATTCATATCACATAGTAGTTGGAGGCCATTTCAACGTAACCCCTGATGAATGGCTGGATAGGTGGCCTTCAAAATTCTCTAGGGAATATAGAAACTCAATTATGGAAAATGTTGCTAATAATAACAAATGAATAGATATCTGGAGAACCTTGCACAAAGATGTTCAACAATTTACCTGCACAAACCTAATGGTCAAAGTAAATCTCGTATTGATTATTGGTTGGTGTCACATTCTATTTCTCAATATGTTACAGAAACAACAATCTCTAATGGTCCTTTAAGTGATCACTGTACTATTAATGTGAGACTAAAACATAGAGACTAGAATAATACATTTAAAGATTATTGGAAATTTAATTCCCAGTTGCTAAGAAATGTGGAAAACTGTAACTCTATTAAAACATTCATTTTGGATATCAAAAATGATGGAGCTATTAGCACATCAATATCCAAGTGGGAATTTCTAAAATGTAGCATTAGAAAATCTTCAATTGCATTTGCTAAAAAACTAAACAAGCAAAAGAGAGAAGAAGAAACAAATGTGGTTAAAGAACTTATGATGTTTGTTCATACTCTGCTCGTTTTACACCTCCAAAAAAAGTTGTGTCAATCAATAAATAAGCACTAGCTCATTTTTTATGTTGCGAGTACAATGAAATGTATTTTTCCTGATTCTGGTTTATTTATTTAAATAAACACTGTGTGGAAAAATCCAGAAATAGACAATAAGAGTATAAACTGAGCACATATTTCTTTGTAATGTATGATCAATTCTTTAAATAGGTCTCTTTAAAGTATTTAAATGAGATGAATATGAACAATAATAACATGAATCTCAAATGCTCTCCTGTTTTTTTTACTTTTACACAACTGTCTTTCTGTGGAGCCTAAATTCCATCTTTTTTTATGTCAAATTTCTCCATAAAAAGTGATCAAAGTCCAGCAGAGACAGCGTTAATGTGGGTTTTGCAGTGTTGAATTAAAACCATTTGTAATCGATGTTTAAATGTGACTTTGTGTTTGTTTATTTCTCATTTCTCAGATGAACATCACTGTAAACTGACCACATACATTTCAAAAGCTGTATTTTGGAAGCAGCGGAATAAAAAGTCTTATACTTTCTACACAGTGAATGAACTATTTAAACAATAACATATACATTTTAAATATAGTGATAGGAGGTAGAGTTTATATTGTTGTTTACAAGTAGTTTTAGTATGAAAGACAAAAACGACTGTTTTAAAAAGAGAAGCACGCGAGGTCACGTGGAGCAGAGACCACGCCCCCCAGCGGCCAGGTATCACAGGTGACGTAAATGAGCAGGTGATTAGGCCAACCACTGACACCTGTGTGTGTGTGTGTGTGTGTGTGTGTGTGTGTGTGTGTGTGTGTGTGTGTGTGTGTGTGTGTGTGTGTGTGTATATAAGTCAACTCCTTCAAATGCTTCATTCTCCGCTGAACCTCAGTGAATCATCACTTGAGCAGCTGAGCCTGAACTGAAGGTGAAGTAAAAACGCTCAGTTGATCCTTTTGTCTTTAATCTTGTTCACGTTTGAACGCGTTGTTTCTTTCTAACGTGTCTTTGTTTTTTTTTAACAGACTCTGCGGCTGAAATACTGCTCATCCACCCGCCGTGATGTCTGTTCGGTGAGTGCCACAAACCAAACCCCGTTCAACTTTCTGCCATTTTTGTGAACTAACGCTTTAATAAGTGACTCTCTTTCCAAAACCCTTGTATCTAGGACTTGTTCCGGCTCCGTTGGATCAAGCTGAACAATTCGTCTCATTGACATTTGCGAAAGATTCCCACCTTTCACTAAACTTTTGTTTTCATCCATTTGTAGGTTCCAGCGGTAACACCGAGACACACGAAGGAGGTGTGTAGATAATGACTTTTGATAGAAAACTAGTGGAATTCCTTTTTTTCCCCGTTAACTTGCATCATTATTAATCACCAGGTGAAAGAAGACGCCATGACTCACGGCCTGCAGACCGGCCGCTTCTTACAAAGTACATCCATTGAAGTCCATGCAGCCAGAGGTACGAGCTGCAAGACTGATTTTTTTATTTTTATTTTTAAATGTTATATTCCCCCTTGCTCGCGTTTTTGTTTTTACGTGCATTTCTTTTTCAGGATTCTGGCCTGTGTGCGACTTCCTGCAGCAGTGGAAGCTTTTGTCCACAATCTGCCAGAGAAGCAGGTTAATCCCCATCCACTATCTGTTCTGTTTCGCCACAAGATGGCGCCAGAGGGTGGACTTTAATCTTGTGATTTCCTTTTATTGGACTTTTCCAAATGTGCTTGACCCTTTCGTCTTTATTTCAGACTCTGGGGATGATGTCTGAAGGAGTCATGCAGGAAGTCAACCCCTTCAAGTAATCTGCACAGGTACATTTCATGGAAACTGTTTGCAGTTGTGTTGAATAAACATATGCTCAAAGGCATTTAAACAAAGTTACTTGTTTGATTTGAGGTGAAGCATTTTGCTTTTATTTAATCTGGACTCTATTTTTTCCACTCACTACCATAGTGCTTCCTGTTGGCCACATTCATGCAACAAGCTGCTAATTTGTAAGATGTTGAGCTTTGAATACTTCTCATGTTGGTGACATCTGGAGATGTTTTTTAAATTTCTTCCATCCTCTCCTGCTTAATTTGGAGTAAATTCTCTCACGCTGTAGTCTTCTCTTCACTACTATAGTCCTTGTGTCCTTCCTGTTAGCCACATTCCAAAAAAGCTATCGGACTCATTATGAAAACTTGTTCTAATGTTGTAGGCTAATGTCATTTTTAAATGTCTTCCATTGTCCCCTTGCTTAAACCTAGAGTAACTGACTAAAAGTTTGGTTTAAATTGCCTTGATGTGTATCAAGCTTTAGTTTTGCATCTCCTTGATGCCCATGTCTAACTTTCAGTGCTTTAGATATTGTCCTCAAGTAGGAGTGACTTGTGTCCTTCCTGTTACCCACAATCCAAAAAGGCTTTAGGATTCATGCAACAAGCTGCTAATTTGGAAGACCTTGATCTTTAAATACTTGTGCTAATGTCAAATTTGTTTGAATGCAGATGAATTGGGTTTAAATGACCCTAATATTTCTTGGTGTACTGCTAAGCAAGGGTCCATTTGTCATTTATGTCCAACTTGGTGTCTTGTCTTCTGCAGGATATCTATTGTCTTCAGTAGATAATTAGAAAACTAGTGGAATTCCATTAACTTGCATCATTATTCATCACCAGGTGAAGTAAAAAGCCATCACACACGACCTGAATCAGCCTCTTCACTTCCTGTTCTTCTTATTCCGCTTCTGCCCAGAGTCGGCATCACTTCCTGTTCAGAGTCACTTGGACAAGGAACAGAAGCTCCATCCTGAGTCTCTGCAGCAGACTTGCATCAGGTCATTTTTTTTTTTGTAACCACATCCTCAAATGTGCTCACTTGCTCACAGCAATTGTAGCAAATGGGGATAATGGCATCTTAAACTTAGTCCCTGCACCATTTTCTATAGAGAAATGTTGTTTTTTAACATCATGGCACACATGCATTAAGCCAGTGCTGCCTTGACTAGTGACTTAAATGTTTGTGATTCCATTAACCATTTAATGTTCTTTAAATTTCACATTCTCCTCTTGCTCTTTATTCTTATAAACTTGTATTTTTTTTTTTCAGGATTCCTGACTTCCTGCAGCAGTGGAAGCTTGGACAATCTGCTAGAGAAGCAGGTAAATCTCCAGCGTCACTGTTTGACCACAAGATGGCGCCAGAGGACAGATTATAATCTGCAGTTTTCCTTTATTGACCTCTTCCAAATGTGCTTGACCCTTTTTTCTTGTCTTTACTTCAGACTCTGGGAATGTTTGAAGGTGTAATGCAGGATGTGAACCACCTCAGGTACACTTCACAGAAACTGTTTGCAGTTGTGTTTAATAAACATTTGCTCAAAGGCATTTAAACAAAGTTACTTGTTGCATTTTGCTTTTATTCAATCTGGCATTGGTTTTTTCACTCTCATAGTCCTTCCTGTTGGCCACAAATGCAATTCATACAAGCTGCTAATTTGGAAGATGCTAACATCTGAAGATGTCATTTATAAACTTCCTTCTTTGTCCCCTTGCTTAATTTGGAGTAAGTGACTAAAAGTTGGGTTTACATTGCTTTAGTGTCACAGCTCCTTGACTCATGTCTAACTTTAACTGATTTAGAAATTGCCCATGTCCCCAAGTTAGAGTGACTTATGTTGCGTCTTTTAACCACTATAGTCGTGTCCTTCCTGTTACCCACAATCCAAAAGGGCTGTTAGATTTGAGTCATTCATGCAACAAGCTGCAAGACCTTGATCTTTAAATGCTAACACCAACACCTGAAGATGTCATTTTTAAAGGTCTTCCATTGTGCCCTTACTAAATTGGGAGTATCTGACTAAAAGTTTGGTTTAAATGACCTAGATGTGTTTTGTAGTGTTAGTGACTTATGTTGCGTCTTCACTGCTATAGTCCACGTGTCCTTCCTGTTAGCCACAATCCAAATGATTGTGAATACCCAGCCTTATGTTGACTGTCATTGTGTCTCACATGGACAATCTTTATTAGTGTTCTGCTAAACAAGGGTCCATTTGTCTATGTGTAACTTGGTGTCTTGTGTTCTGCAGGATGCTGTTGAGATGATGCTCCACTTGGCTGAGAAACCAGAAGCTCCTTGAAGAGACAACTGCACCATCATGTGAGTATGTTGTCTTGCAGCATGTCACCACTTCTGTGGTGTTTGTGTTGAACTTGTTGTGCTTTGTCTTCCAGAATGAAGATGGACTCTTGCAAGAACTTCAGTTTTGTCTATTTGCTGCCATTTGGAAGAAGAGTGTTCAAGAATCCCTTGAGCGCTCAATGTCCAGAGAGAAACATGCGTTTAGATAGTGCAATGCAGGGATTGTTGTGTTTCAAAATAAAAACTTGAACTACACTTTGTTTCAAATTGTTTTTTCAAAAATATTCCAAGCATACTTTTTTTTTCATGTGTATCTTTATTATAAGGAACAGAAGAAGTAAAACAAATTTACTAAGTACATTCAATGAACCAGTTAACACTGGAGCTAAGGACAAAACATAACAAAGTACAACCAGAGAAGCTGCTGAATGAAGTAAAGTTAAACACATTAAAACATGGAGAAAAATTACTAAGTATAAAAAAAAAAATGTATTAGGTATAAATGTAGAAAAAATGACTAAGTATAAAAAAAAAATGTATTAAGTATAAATGTAGAAAAAATGACTAAGTATAAAAAAAAATGTATTAAGTATAAATGTAGAAAAAATGACTAAGTATAAAAAAAATGTATTAAGTATAAATGTAGAGTGACACAAGCTGCACAGAGAATAATTATAACAAACAAGACTATCAGAGGAGCTGCTGAACTAAGTTAGACATTAACAAGATTAAATCTAGAGTTAAAGTCAAATAATCTGACAAAGTATAAACAAAATAAAATGCTAAGTTAACAGCTAACAATTGTCACAGAAACATGTTCAGCAGCTCTGTCAGTAATCAGTGACACAACTGCAGAGACAGTGGAGACTTGCACTTATCATTAAAGAAGTTCTCTTCAGTGATAAGTTTAAGACTCAAACACTGTCTCTGCAGTTGTGTCACTGATCACTGACAGAGCTGCTGAACATGTCTCTGTGAAAATGTACAAGTGTTAGTTTGCAGTTAACTTTGAGTATTTTCTTTGGCTGAGAGAGAGAGAGGTGGTCTTCACCTGCTGAGACACACTGACATTATGGTTTAGACTGGATGGGCAATGTAATTGTGTGGTTATTTTGAATTAATCTGAGTTGGAAAAATAAATTGGTCTAAAAATAGATCCTAAAGGGACTTGATTAGATCGTTTAATAAATAGACAGTACACTTTATTTAATGCTGTAACTTTACATTTACAGTTTACTGTTAAATTACTCAATGATTATTGATTGAAATCTTAACATAAGTCACTGAAGAAATGATAATATTTAGTTTTGGTCTAATAATCAGTTAAAGTAAATCTATTTTTATGGTGAGCATGGGATTAAAGTAGCTTTTTTTTTTAAACGAATTTTTGATTATTTTTCTATGCAAGATTGTATAATTACATAATTATTTTATGCATTTCCAAAATTGTACTCCTTTAACAACCCAATATTATATTCGTTTTACATTTATTTTGTGAACACTGGGTTTATTTATATTGTAGAAACTGCACGAAAAAAGCAGCACGGTTTTCAAAAGACGACATTATTATGTTTGATTGTTGTAAAATTATATATAAAAAAACGTGATGGAAACATAGTACAATTAAGATTTTTTTTATTTGGACACATTGTACAAAGTGACAATTCAGTTATTTAAAATATAAAGATACTATACAGAAAGATTAGTTTAATCATTTTATTTGGCAGGTTGAGCAGGAGAATTCAAAGTCTCTAGTGACAAAGACGATCAATTAGTTTGAGCTATTAATAAAAACAGGAATTTAAAGTTTATTTGAGGAGATTGTGAGAGTAATATCTTTAATGCAGTTTAAGACTTAATAATTCTAGTCATTCTATTGACAGGTCACTGATAAAATTAGAGCAAGTAAATATTAAAAGACATTTGTTGGTTTTTTTCCCCACAGAAGGTTTATTTTAAAAGTGGACAATATTAGCTGTTATTTAGACAAATCAGGATTCATATGAGAAGACACTGATCTGTTATCTTACTAAAATGGATTAAAATGATCATCACGTTATATTTAAGAGCTTAAATTACATTTTAATCAAGTGAGAAGTAGCTAATTTTCTCATAGACTTACATTACATTTGAATCGAGTTAATTTTCAGAATTATCAGAATATGTCTACGTAATACAGTCTGTTTTTTGTTTGTTTTTAAATAGAATTAATCAATATAAATGGGTAGAAACTACATTGATATGATGTCTCAGCGTGGTAGAAGAAGCCGCTCACCGAGTCTTCATGGCGGCTCGTCTTCTTCATCCAGCGTGGCTTCTCCAGCAGAACATCCGGGAACTCTTGGCTTTGGCCGACACGAAACGACAGCTTCCTAAACAAAACGGTCACGGTCAGCGTCATAGTATAAAGTATGTCTTCAACATTAAAAACAATCATTTTTCAGCAGCAGTTACCACCACATGTTTGTCACCGCTGCTCCTCGTCCTTCCGGGTGTCTCCTCCTGCACCTGCGTGCGCGGAAGTTCTGAATGACAAACAGGAAGTGGAAGATTCCAAAAATAGTTGTATCTAAACTGCCATCCGGTGGACAAATGTGATAGTATTGCTACTCAAAAGTTGACACTGCCCTCCGGTGGACAAACGTCATATTACTGCTGCTCAACTCTTCAATCTTACATACACAAGTAGATTGATTCCAAGTCGAGGGATAATTAATTCACAGTTGCTCAACTTAAAACTGCCCTCCGGTGGACACACGTGATATTACGTGTAGATGAATTGATTCACGGCTGCTCAGATGTTAAAGCTGCCCCCCGGTGGACACACGTGATATTACGTGTAGATTAATTAATTCACGGCTGTTCAACTGTTAAACCTGCCCCCCGGTGGACACACGTGATATTACGTGTAGATGAATTGATTCACGGCTGCTCAGATGTTAAAGCTGCCCTCCGGTGGACAAACGTGATATTACGTGTAGATGAATTAATTCACGGCTGTTCAACTGTTAAACCTGCCCCCCGGTGGACACACGTGATATTACGTGTAGATGAATTAATTCACGGCTGTTCAACTGTTAAACCTGCCCCCCGGTGGACATACGTGATATTACGTGTAGATGAATTGATTCACGGCTGTTCAACTGTTAAACCTGCCCCCCGGTGGACACACGTGATATTACGTGTAGATGAATTGATTCACGGCTGCTCAGATGTTAAAGCTGCCCTCCGGTGGACAAACGTGATATTACGTGTAGATGAATTAATTCACGGCTGTTCAACTGTTAAACCTGCCCCCCGGTGGACACACGTGATATTACATATAGATCAGGGGTCTCAAACTCAATTTGCCTGGAGGCTGCATGAGTTAGAGTCTGGGTGAGGCTGGGCCGCATCACAGGTTTCCTGTTTTTGACTCTTTTATTGCAACAATTGCTGACTTTGCACTGCCACCTAATGGCCAAATAAGGTTTCCCGTTGAATGTTTCACCTGATTCACATACTACAGCTTCTCAACTTTCCAGTGATGCTCCATATAGCCACATTTACTGTGGAATTTTGGAGAAAATCTACTTCAAAAATCATCATTTTGATACTTTTTTTGCTACAGTTGCTGACTTTGCTCTGCCACCTAATGGACAAATAAGGTTTCCCGTTGAATGTCTCACCTGATTCACATACTACAGCTTCTCAACTTTCCAGTGATGCTGACTTTGCACAGTTGTCACTCTCCAACTGTCTTGCCCAGCATGGGCCGACTGCGCAAGGGTCAAAAAGAGTTTACCTTTTGTTGCATTGTCTAATAAAGAGTTGCTGACCTTTGACCTCTTGTCTCTCCTCCACACCTCCTCTCTTGCCACTCTCCTCCTCTCAACTTTCCTTTCCACTCTCTCCTCCTCTCCTCTCCTCCTCTCCTCTCCTCCTCTCTTGCCACGCCTCCTCTCTTTTCCACCGCTCCTCTCTTGCAACCTGCAAGGGCCTGGAATCGAACCCATCACCTTGTGGACTCATTCCTATGGCTGTGAATAAAACCACCGCGCCACCATTTCTGACACCAATCATGACTTTTGGTCTCTTTTCAATCTTCACTTTGGATGATGACCTTTAAAAGGTCCTGGTCCTGACAAGAACTGAACCCACAACCTCAGCAACTCCACAGCAGCGTTCTTGTCCACTGAGCTACCTGAGCTTCTCATCGTCAGGTTCTCTTAGAGATTTTGACTGTTGACATTGAACATTGCAAACAACAGTTGACCATAAGGTTTGAACTCACAACCTCAGAGATGCTTGTGAACTTCAAGTCAGCTGCTGTACCCACTGAGCTAGCTGGTCCCCAAGGTCTTCACGTTCTCTTAGTGCTTTTGACTGTTAACTTTGAACATTGCATTCACACAACAGTTGACCATAAGGTTTGAACTCACAACTTCAGACATACAAGTCTTTCTCTTCCAACACAAGAATTGTGAATCTTTGAAAACAAGATTTTAGTCCAAAATTGGACAAAAACGTCATACTATACTATGTCGTCCAAAATCTGACCATTTTTTTGAATAACATTTTTTTCGTCCAAAACTTGACGAAAACGTCATACTATACTATGTTGAATGTCTGTCAAATTTTATGACTAGAAGTATGTCAAATTTTGAATGACATACTACACTATGACTTTTTGTGTCAAATTTTGTTCAGTAAAAACTTTGTGTAAATTGTTTTCGAAAGAAAATTGTTATACTTTATTAAAAACTGAAAACATTGTAAAAAAAAATCATTTTGTAAAAAAAATGTGTCATCGTGTACTGTAAAAAAACAAGTGACAAGAAGAAGAAGAAGATATTGAATAGAAATATTTTATTATACTTTTTTTCAACATTCATCTTGAAGCACAATTTACGATAAAATCACTAAAGTGCTGAGGCTCCGCCCACAATGTGGTTCCAGAAATTTTTTTTTTCCGCAGTTTAACATCGAAATAATTTTCCGAATGAATGAAAACGGAATACTTTTTATTATTATTGTTTACGATGTTAAAATGTGAAATGTTGAATATTTTTAATGTTGTATATACGAATCAACGCAACCTAAAAAGAGTTTATGTACGAAACTAAAAATAAAGAAGCGGCGACAAACGAGAAAAAAACTGTGAACACATCGTCTGAAACTGTGGGTGGAGCCGAGCCTCGGCACCACCTAGTGGTTAAAATCATCCGTGCGTTGAAACATGAGAATTTTGTCACTGTGCGAAAACCGACGCTGAAACACAAACAATCGTCAGCATAAAAAAACAGTTTTTTGTTTTTAAGTAAAAAAAAAAGTTCATCGTGAAAAGTGAAGAAAAATCTGATTTTATTTTTTGTTTGAAAATCAACGATTATTTTAATATTGAAAAGATTTTTTTCTTCAATCACTGATCGAGACGAACTTTTTTTTTCTCTCTTTTTTTTTTTTTACAGTTTCACAAAATTATTATTTGACGCAAAAACATTTCACAAAACTCTTAAAGACGGAAACATTTTTGCTTTCGTACCAGGACGCAGAGATCAAAGTGCAAACGCGTGGTATTTTATTGTGAAGGAACTTCTCGGCGTTTGATTGTAACACCTTTAGCGCTAACTTATACGATTTATCGCGTTAAACCTACAAATATAAACTTGATCGTTTTTTACTTTAATATAAACGCGAGACAGAAGTTGCAGCTAAGATTCAGCGCTAAGTCGCAAACTAACGTAACATTTGCGTGAAACTTTTCAATTCTTGAAAGGTTCCAATACGTAAGATGCGAGAAACGCGTTTATTTACGTGAATATAGCTAGTTACTGTCGGAAACGCTGCATATGAATGACTTGATTCACGATCAGTTAGCTTAATTTTCCTGAAAGTGGAAGTCAGGACGTACTGCGCGTGAATGTTTCCGAATTCCGACTGAACGCAACAATAAACGGATTTAGCAACGAGCTGCGCAAAAACACGCAGGTTGAGTCGCGACGGTGACCGTACGTTGAAAACTGAAGGTGACTTTTTACGAATTTATTTGACGATTGTGTCATTTTGTCGCATATTTACATATCGATTTGTAATAAAACACGGACTCAAATGCGACACTAGTGTCGCCTCAGTGTATTACACATTTAAATACTTTAGCAGCTGATTTTATCAGACTTTTGCGTAACCCCGCCCCCCCCCCCCACGGATAACGACTTTTGCTGTGATGAAAAGTGGGAGGAGCTTTTATGCTGGTGAAAAGTCGCGTTTCGGTCCGAACCAAAGCTGCAACTTCAAACATCTACAAACTAAATTATCGCGTTTTTTTAATTCACATAATCCGACAAAAGATTTGACATTCATTACGCTTATAATGCATTTTATATATATCTATGTATATATATCTATAAAAAAAATCAAGTAAATATTTTTCCCAATGCGACAAACGCGCTGCACATCTGCGCTAAAACCCTGAACCGTCGACTTTATGGTAAATAAACGAAACAACGTTTCTTCTTCTCCCGGCGTCTAAAAATCTCTACCAGGCAACAATTTAACGACACGTGTACAAAAATATACGATATAATAAACTGCGCTAACGACACATTCATGTTTCGAGGAAGTGATCGTGTGAATTCAGCCACGGTTAAATCAGATTTGATCTCTTTAAAAAAAAAAAGAAAATGCGACATTTGTTCACCGATTTATTTGAAAGAAAGAGTCGCGTGGATGAAACGTTCCCAGCATTCATTGAGGCAACGACAGCTCGCGGTTAAACGTCATGCAGCGTCAAAGAAAAACACAACGTCGACACCGATTTCACGTCAACAGTTTGTGTTCAAAGCAGACGACGACGACGACGACGGCAACGCGCGGCGGAAGATATTTCGTACGTTGAAGATAAATAACGTAGCAAAGACTCCACACGTCTACAAACTACATTGGCAAAAGTCGTAACTACGGCATTTTATTGCAAAACGTAATCAAAGACGTTTTCAGGCTCCGCCCACATTGACACGTTTTTTTTTTTATTGCGTTCTTTTTGTCCGTCTCTTTTTTTTTTTTAGGTTTCTTTCTTTGTTAGCGATGCTGTAACAGCGATGCTTTCACTGTAGGGGGCGTTAAGAAGAACCACCAGTAGGGGGCGGCCTCCCTTTCTGAACTACGCTGCGATTGGATATCCGATAATGAAACTTTAAATGATTGTTACCCGGTTTCTTTCAAACACTCGGCTGAAGCTAACGGCTAAGCTAACAGGCGAGTTGGCCGATTTGTTTGTAACGTTCCCCCCGCAGCGCTCTGGTGTCGTGACTTTTCCCTAAGGAGAAAATTTTCACGTAAAGAAAACTTTACATACATTTTTTAATGGATTCACGTCGCCGCTCGCGACGCCCTCTGCTGGACGATGGGGGGAATATTTTTTTTTTTAAACTTGACGCAGATTTGACCTCGAGTGAAAAGTTCGCAGAGAGTTCGCAAAACACGAAAAACCAGGCGTTTTCTTCACGACTTTAAGAACAAAAACAAAACATTTATTCCTCGTCAAGAGAAAAGTTAACGATGACAAACGTTACAAACAAGCTTCTTCGTAAACTGTTTCTGCTTACGATTTTTTTTTTTTTTTAAACGTGAGAACTCATTCTTCTGCTTCCGCGTCTAAAACCTGGATCTGGTTTCCACTCGAGTGAAATGTACGAAGTTTCGATTCGACCGCGAGAAGTCAGAGAAAACCGGCCGGTTTGTGTTTCAGGGAAACGAGTCGGGACAAAAGGTTCAGTCGATGGTTTGACGTCCAGACGGTTAGTCTGGTTTACGCTAAGGGTTTTTTCAGGTTTGACTTATGGACAATTTCTGAGGATCTGGGACAATTCTGGACAGTTTTGGACGTCTTCTCTGAACTGGATATTTAGGTTTCAGCTGTTTTCACTGTGTTTGTGTTGTTGTTGTTGTTTGTGTTGTTGTTGTGTGTTGTTGTTGTTCAGTAGACGCACAGGTCTGGAAACTTCATCTCGTAGATGGGGACAGACTGGTGCTGGGTGTGTCCCGCTGAGATGGAGACGACTCCGGAGGGACTGGGCGGCGGCCTGTGGAGGGGGCGGAGTCAAAGTCAGAGAAGAAAATCGGGAAAAGAGTTCCGATGTTTTGTTTTGTTTTGTCACGAGAAACATTTCTAAGCAGTTTGAGTTAGACGAGGACAGACAAGGACAGTTAGAAGGTTCTGGGACATTTGTGGACAGTTTTGAACATTTGTGGACAGAACATTTGTGGACAGCAGTGATGTCGATGTCAAACTCACCGTATTGTGAGCTCAAAGATCTGAGCGAGGCGGTCGTGCAACATGTTCGCCTGAGAAAACAACAACAACAACAAACACAGTGTGAGAAAGACATGGACGTCCTCTGTGTGACGAGGACAGACGTCCTCTCTGTGACGAGGACATGTTTAGATTCTTCTTCTTCTGACCTTGGACTCGCAGTGAGCTGCGATCTCTTCAAACGGAGCTTTCTGGAACTTCTCCATCACCTGACGTCTCTTCTCTCGCTCCTGCTCCTCCAGACCGGTCGTATCTGAGGACAGACATGAGGACAGACATGAGGACAGACATGAGGACATGAGGACAGACATGAGGACATGAGGACAGACATGAGGACATGAGGACAGACATGAGGACATGAGGCACGACACCTGTGGGATGTTGAAATCCAAGCACTTTCAATGACCCATGTATTTTTAGGTTGATTTTCAAAAACTTTCCAGGGCCTTGAATTTTTTTTTTTTTAATTCACAAACTTTCAAGGAGGCTTTTTAAATTTGACAAAAAAAAAAAAAAAAAAAAGATTCCAAGCCCTTGAAAGTTTTTTCCGATGGGTAGTGAAAAAATCCTTGAAAGTTTTTGAAAATGGACATAAATAATCTGATGATTTTCAAAACCTCTCAAGGGCCTTGACTTTTTTTCAAATTCACAAACTTTCAAGGATTTTAAGGAGACTTATCTGTCCTTAAAATCCTTGAAAGTTTGAATTGAATAGAGGAGGGTCATTGAAAGTGCTTGAATTTAGTGGAAGTGGCTCTGACGAGGTGTCCTCCCGTCTTAAGCTGTTTCAGCACATTCAGGTCCTTGAATTTGAGGAAATTGGTCCTGGAAAGTCCTTGAATTTGATGTCAAACCTGGACATTCAGTGTTTAGCGTCAACAGCAGAGGACGACTGGACGACTGTCGTCACGACGACCGCGTTGAGTTTTCAGCCGTCTTCACGTTTAGCTTAGCTTGATCTAAATGTGTGCGTGTTTGCGTGATCTCACCGATGGCCTTCTTCAGCGTCTCAAACGTGATTTCCTCAGCGAGCTGCGTCTGAAAACGTGACAAGAACGAGCGACAGTAAATATGCAAATCTATGCAAATGCACGCTGATGTATTTGCATAGCATGTGGACTGACCTTGTCTGGAAGGTTGTTGGACATGATGTCCACCTGCAGGGAGATGGTGTCCACGTAGCTCTTCCTCCGGGTCAAACGGTCTTCATCTGCAGGTGTGGACACAAGGACGTGAGACACTTTTGTCCTCCAGCAGGGGGCGGCAGCACAAAAAGTCCTGTCCTCACAGGTTTTGTCACAGAGAAGGACATTTGTGGACCGTTTTGGTCAGAAGAGGACAGTTCTGACTGAGGTCTGGACAGTTTGGGACAAATCAGGGACAGTTTGAGTGACTTTGGTGTGTGAGAGTGAGTGACTTTGGTGCAGGGAGAGTGAGTGACTTTGGTGTGGGAGAGTGAGTGACTTTGGTGCAGGGAGAGTGAGTGAATTTGGTGCAGGGAGAGTGAGTGACTTTGGTGTGGGAGAGTGAGTGAATTTGGTGCAGGGAGAGTGAGTGACTTTGGTGTGGGAGAGTGAGTGAATTTGGTGTGGGAGAGTGAGTGACTTTGGTGCTGGGAGAGTGAGTGACTTTGGTGCTGGGAGAGTGAGTGACTTTGGTGTGGGAGAGTGAGTGACTTTGGTGTGGGAAGGTGAGTGACTTTGGTGTGGGAAGGTGAGTGAATTTGGTGCGGGAGAGTGAGTGACTTTGGTGTGGGAGAGTGAGTGACTTTGGTGCAGGGAGAGTGAGTGACTTTGGTGTGGGAGAGTGAGTGACTTTGGTGTGGGAGAGTGAGTGAATTTGGTGCAGGGAGAGTGAGTGACTTTGGTGTGGGAGAGTGAGTGAATTTGGTGCAGGGAGAGTGAGTGACTTTGGTGTGGGAGAGTGAGTGAATTTGGTGTGGGAGAATGAGTGAATTTGGTGTGGGAGAGTGAGTGACTTTGGTGTGGGAGAGTGAGTGACTTTGGTGCTGGGAGAGTGAGTGACTTTGGTGCTGGGAGAGTGAGTGACTTTGGTGTGGGAGAGTGAGTGACTTTGGTGTGGGAAGGTGAGTGACTTTGGTGTGGGAAGGTGAGTGACTTTGGTGTGGGAAGGTGAGTGACTTTGGTGCGGGAGAGTGAGTGACTTTGGTGTGGGAGAGTGAGTGACTTTGGTGCAGGGAGAGTGAGTGAATTTGGTGTGGGAGAGTGAGTGAATTTGGTGTGGGAGAGTGAGTGACTTTGGTGCAGGGAGAGTGAGTGACTTTGGTGTGGGAGAGTGAGCTGAACCACGCGACACCAAACCACCATGTTTTTTTTTCACCTAAACATGAACATAAAAAACATGACGACACAAAACTACTACAATATTCATGGTGGGCGTGGTCAAACACTTGGTGTACTCACCGTCACGCGTCCCAAAGCAAAGCAAATAAAACAGTTAAAGACACGATTAAACCACGATTTACACTGGAATAATCCTGGAATAATCCTGGAATAATCCTGGAATAATCCTGGAATAATCCTGGAATAATCCTGGAATAATCTAGCACAGATCACGGACTACAGCTGGACTAAAGGAGAGGACACTTTGGACAAAGGCTAACGTGTTTCCATGGCTACGAGCTACGCTAACACGTGTTACCTCTGGACTTCTGTTTGCACCTGTGCAGGATTTTTCCTACGGTGTAAAGAACTGAAGAGAAAACACCAAGACCACGAGTCAGCGGAAAACCCACTCACGACAAAACATGACACTAAGTTGACCTCGGGTCAGGGTCACGTGACCTCAGGGCGTCGTACCTGTGACCTGAGGGACGTACGGGACAGAAAGTCTCTCTGAGTTATATCCTGGTCCTGAGAGACACTCGGACATGTCCAACGTCTGGAAGTAAAGAAGACGATCGTCTTTGTCCAGAGACTCTGGAAGACTGAGGAGAGAGGAGGAGAGGAGAGCAGAGAGAAGAGGAGGAGAGGAGAGGTGAGGAGAGGAGAGAGAAGAGGAGGAGAGAGGAGGAATATAGGAAGCGAGGAGAGGAAGAGAGGAGGAGAAGAGGAGAGGGGAGGAGAGGAGGAGGAGGAGAGGAGGAGAGGAGGAGAGGAGAGGAGGAATATAGGAAGAGAGGAGGAGAAGAGAGGTGAGTAGGAAGAGAGGAGAGGAGGAGAAGAGAGGAGGAAAATAGAAAGAGAGGAGGAGAAGAGAGGAGGAGTGGAGGAGAGGAGGAATATAGGAAGAGAGGAGGAGAGGAGGGAGTGGGGAGGAGAGGAGGAAGAGGAGGAGAGGAGGAATATAGGAAGATCGGAGGAGGAAGGAAGAGAGGAGGAGAAAGAACAGATAAATGTTGATTTATTTTCTCTGAACACAAATGAGATGAAATCAAAATCAAATCAACTTGATTTTAACTTTAATGTGAAGTGAATTCTGCAGAGATTTTAAAATATTTTCAATCATTTTACTTTGAAAATCATGACGATATTTTGTTTTACGACAAACTCAAAAACTACAAAAAAAATCGTTAAAACAAAGCACATCGTCCAGCAGATTCAGTCGGGAAAGATTTCTTTCAGTCATCGTCCGATGGAGCGATGCTATCATTTTACGATGTTTTTAACGATGTTTTTAACGATGTTTTTAACGATGTTTTTAACGATGTTTTTAGAGATGTTTTAAACGATGTCACTCACGGACACTTGTCTCTGAAGACGTGTTCTGGCAGCAGATACGGAGCGTCCATGTTCCTCAGCTCGATCACCTGGACACAAAAACCAGTGGGTGTGACTGCAGTGGTGGGTGTGGCCTAAGTGGGAGGGCGACGTGGGCGGGGCTAACCTTGCTGACGTGTTGACAGAACGGCGGGTTCGCGATCATCTGACTCAGGAAGTTAAGATACGCCGCCACCAGCGCCATGACGCCACAACGGATAAACATCGGCATGTTCTCATCGTTAGCTAGAGCCATGTCCTGAAAGACACACAAACAGACACACACACAGACATGCAAACAGACACACAATCACACAAACAAAAACACACAACAGACACACAATCACACACACAAACAGACACGCAAACAGACACACAAACAAACAGACACGCAAACAAACACACAATCAAACAATCAAACACACAAATAAACATAATCAAACACACAGACACACAATCATACACACCAACACAGACACACAATCAAACACACAATCGCCCACAAAAACACAATCAAACACAAACAAACAAAGAAACACACACACACACAGACACACACAAACAAAGGAACAAACACACAATCAAACACACACACAAACACAGACACAATCAAACAAACACACAAACAAACGGACACAAACACACAATAGAACAAAGAAACAAACACACAATAAAACAAAGAAATAAACACACAAACAAACAAACAAACAAACCCACAAACAAAGAAATAAACACACAAACAAACACACAAACAAACACACAATCAAACACACAAATGAATGAACAAACACAAACAAACAAAAAATCAAACACAAACAATCAAACAAACACACAAACAAAGAAACACACACACACACACACAAAAACAAAGAAACAAACAAACACACAATCAAAGACACACACAAACAGACACAATCAAACAAACACACAAACAGACACAAAAACACAATAGAACAAAGAAACAAACACAATAAAACAAACAAACAAAGACACACAAACAAAGAAATAAACACAAACAAACACACAATCAAACACAAATAAATGAACAAACACAAACAAAAAATCAATCACACAAACAAACAAACAAAGACATTAAAGAAACTGTGAAGTGTACGAGAAAATATCTTGACTGTTTAAACATTTGATCAACACTGACTGGAAATCACATATATATCTGTGTGTGTCCGTGTGTGTGTCTGTCCGTGTGTGTGTGTGTGTGTGTGTGTGTGTGTGTGTGTGTGTGTGTGCGCTCAGACCTGCAGGGCGATGGACAGTCTGATGAGGTCTATCACCACCTCCTCATTAGCCAGCTCTATAGTGAGAACAGCTAGAGTGGTGAAGAGCAGCTCAAAGTTCTTATGGACGTTATCTTCTTCTTTACAGCCCAGGTAGATGTGACGGTACAGCTGCTGACCGTGCTGAACACAGGAGGACACAGGAAACAGGAAACAGGAAGTCATTCACTGAAGGAACTCAAGTTTGTAAACCACTCACTCTCCCACACCAAAGCCCATAGAGAAAACCAGTGATTTTAGCTCACAGGGACACAGGAGCTGCTGGTCCTCTGCTGCCTCGTGTGGTCACTTTGTGTCACTGAGGTCAATCTGAACAAAGTCATTTTTATCTTCATATACGACAAAGCAAACCTTTTTACAGCGTTTATAGATTTAAAATAAGACGCAGGCTGACTTTAAGATGTCAAAGAACGCAGAAAAATCATAAATACAGGAATTAAAATGCAAATTTTGATTAGAAAATGAAAAGAAAAGTTTTTGAATTTGGGGGAAAAATATTCAAGGCCCTTGAAAGTTTTTGTAAAATCACCCTAAAAAGACGTTAATGGGTTTTTTGCAAATTCAAAAACTTTCAAGGATTTCAAGGACCCTCCATAAGCTACTTTTAAGGGCTTTTTTCCCCAAATGTACACACTTTCAAAGATTTTGATGACCCAAGGGAAGCTTCCTTAAAATCCTTGAAAGTGTTTGAATTTGGGGAAAAAAATTCAAGGACCTTGAAAGTTTTTAAAAATCACCCTAAAAAGACATGGGTCAATGAAAGTGCTCGAATTTTGTGAAAGAAAGTACCGACGTTAATGGGTTTTTGCAAATTCAAAAACTTTCAAGGATTTCAAGGACCCTCTGGGGGCTACTTTTAAGAACTTTATTTTTCTCAAATTAACACACTTTCAAAGATTTTGATGACCATGAGAAGCCTCCTTCAAGTCATTGAATGTTTTTGAATTTGGGGAAAAACATTGAAGAACCTTGGAGATTTTGAAAATCACCCTAAAAAAGCAAAGGTCATTGAAAGTGCTTGAAATTTGTGAAAGAAAGAAGTAATGTTGATTAAAAAAAATTGCAAATTCCAAAACTTTCAAGGATTTCAAGGACCCTCAGGGAGCTACTTTTAAAGGCTTTTTTCCCCCCAAATATACACACGTTAAAAGATTTTGAAGATCCAAGGGAAACCTCCTTAAAATCCTTGAAAGTTTTTGAATGTGGGGAAAGAAATTCAAGGCCCTTGAAAGTTTTTGAAAATCACCCTAAAATAGCATGGGTCATTGAAAGTTCTTGAATTTTGTGCAAGAAAGAAGTAATGTTGATTAAAAAAAATTGCAAATTCCAAAACTTTAAAAAGGATTTCAAGGACATTTTTTTTTTCAAATGTACACACTTTCAAAGATTTTGACGACCCATGTGAAGCCTCCTTAAAGTCCTTGAAAGTCTTGGAATTTGGGAAAAAATATTCAAGGCCCTGAATTGTGTGAAGTAACGTTGATAAAATTTGCAAATTCAAAAACTTCCTAGGATTTCAGAAAATGTTAAAAGAGGAAGTTTATGGGTGGAGTCCTAGATAAATTATATGTTGCATTCAATGACCACCGATACAGTGTGAATATATATAGACTTGAATCACTTAATACTCTTTGAAATGTGCCTTTAAGTTGAAGAGTGAAGTGGATTTCTTTTTCTACCTTCTTCATGAACGCCACGTCCTGTTTGGAAATCTTCTCTCGTTTAATCTTCAACGCGGCAACATTTGGAATAATCCTGGAAAAAACAAACAAAACAATCAATTTATGTCAATAAACCTTCCTGTCTAAATAACAAGTTTTGGTTTTTTTTGGGCTGGTTCTCAGCAGCAGGGGGCGCTCACGGCACAGTCAGCTCTGTCTGAACGAGTCGTACCTGATGCCTCGCAGCTTGGCACGGTTGTCGTGGCGATCGATGATGTTGTGCAGCATCTCCAGCACCAGCTGCCTCAGCTCGCCGTCCTCCATCAGAGAGATGGAGAAGAGCGGGTCCAGGAAGGGAGGAGGCAACGCCGCCGCCATGGACTTGGACTTGAAGCCGGAGGTCACCTGAGGTAAGAGGAGGGGGAGGGGGTGAGGGGGTGAGAGGGTGAGAGGGAGGGTGATGGTCGCGCTGATGTGATTAATCCACAGATGTGAGAAACACAGCATCAGGACGGTGTAAAGGTCACGTTCACACTCCGCTGAAACTGTCCAAACATCGACCTTTTCTCCCCGACCAGGTGTTAATGATAGGTGTGAACAGCTGGGGGCGCTGTGGACTGGACCAGTCACTCATGCTGCTGCATTCACAGGACAGCGGAACTCAGGACATCGCCGTGTCCCCGGGGAAAAGCCGGACACACAAATGTATCTCAGGCGTGAAGACATGGGTCATTGAAAGTGCTTGAATTTTTTTGCAAGAAAGAAGTAATGTAAAGTACGTAAGTAAACAAAAAATAGCAAATTCAAAAACTTTCAAGGATTTCAAGGACACACGGGGAGCTACTTTTAAGGTTTTTTTTTTTGAGATTTTGAGGACCATAACAAGCCTCCTTAAAATCCCTTGAAAGTTTTTGAATTTGTAAAAAAAAGAAAATTCAAGGACCTTGAAAGTTTTTTAAAATCAGCCTAAAATGACATGGGTCATTGAAAGTGCTTGAATTCTGTGCAATAAAGTACTGATGTAAATGTTTTTTTTGCAAATTCAAAAACTTTCAAGGATTTCAAGGACCCTCAGGGAGCTACTTACTACTACTAGGTTGTTGTTGTTTTTTGTTTGTCAAATTTACAAACTTTCAAAGATTTCGCCAACCCATGGGAAGGTTTCTTAAAATCCTTGAAAGTTTTTGAAATTGGAAAAAAAGTATTCAAGGACCTTGAACGTTTTTGAAAAGAACCCTAAAAAGTCAAGGGTTGAAGTGGTTGAATTTTGTGCAAAAAAAGAAATAATAATGATTTTAAAAAATTGTAAATTCAAAAACTATCAAGGATTTCAAGGATTTCAAGGACCCTCTGGCAACTACTTTCAATGGCTTCCCCCCATTCAAAGATTTTGACTAACCGAGGGAAGCTCCTTAAAATCCTTGAAAGCTTTGGAATTTAGGTAAAAAAAAAATTCAAGGACCTTGAAAGTTTTTGAAAACCACCATAAAAAGACATGGGTCAAAAATGTGCAAATTCAAAAACTTTGAAGGATTTCAAGGACCCTCTGGGAACTGTTTATAAGGACGTTTTTTTTTCAAATTGGGGACCTGAACCCGTACAGACTGAGGACATTTTGTCTCGTCCTCACATCTTTAAAGGTCTTTTTCACGTGTGTGTGTGTGTGTGTGTGTGTGCGTGCCATCACTGCCGGAGGTGCGGCGCCACCTGTGTCTCCTCGCCTCAGTGACATTTCTCAGTGGAGCAGATAATTACGGCGGCGTCGCCATGGCGACTTCAAATGTTCAAAGTCAAACTTATATATTTCTTCACAAATCAGAGAAGAAAGATGTTGTTGTTTTTCTTCAGAGTTTGAGTTTGTCGTGGTTGCCGTGGATACGAGACTCACCATGATGAGCGAGCTGAGCAGCATGGTCTGGACCCTCTTGGTGCCCTGATGTCTGAGGAACAAACAAACAAACAAAATATGCCTTAACGACACAAACGTCACTCACTCTCCCACACCAAAGTCCACAGAGAACAGAAAGGATTTCAAAGGCCACATTTGACAGAATAAGACATTTGAAGTTAGTGATGGAGGCAGCAGTGGATCAACAACTCCTAAAATCACTGATTGTCTCTGGAGTCAAAGGAAAATAGAGCGAGTAAGAAGAAGACTGTGGTGTGTGTTTGTTTGATTTGGGATTATCTGATCCTGAATCCCTGAGCTCTGAGGGATTAACTTGTTTTTCTTTTCTTCTCACTTTTTTTCATGAAGACGACCTGGAGTCACTGCAGGACGTCCAGGAGGTGAAGTTAGGACAGATGAGTGTGTGTGTGTGTGTGTTACGACATGAAGAAGAAAACGCTACAACATGAAGAAAACACTACAACATAAAAAAGAAAAACGCTACAACATAAAGAAGAAAACACTACACCATAAAGAAGAAAACGCTACAACATAAAGAAGTAAACGCTACACCATAAAGAAGAAAACGCTACACCATAAAACGCTACACCATAAAGAAGAAAACGCTACAACACAAAGAAAAGGCTACGACATAAAGAAGAGAACGCTACGACATGAAGAAGAAAACGCTACAACACAAAGAAGAAAACGCTACGACATAAAGACGAAAACGCTACGACATGAAGAAACCGCTACAATACAAAGAAGAAAACGCTACAACACAAAGAAGAAAACGCTACAACATAAAGAAAACGCTACGACATGAAGAAGAAAACGCTACGACATGAAGAAAAAAACGCTACGACATGAAGAAGAAAACGCTACAACATGAAGAAAACGCTACGACATGAAAAAGAAAACACTACGACAAAGAAGAAAAAGCTACAACATAAAGAAGTAAACGCTACAACATAAAGAAGAGAACGCTACAACATAAACAAGAAAACGCTACAACATAAAGAAGTAAACTCTACAACATAAAGAAGAAAACGCTACAACACTAAGACATAAAGAAGAAAACTTTACAACATAAAGAAGAAAACACTACAACACAAAGAAGAAAACGCTACGACAAAGAAAACGCTACGACATGAAGAAGAAAACGATACGACATAAAGAAGTAAACGCTACAACATAAAGAAGAGAACGCTACAACATAAAAAAGTAAACACTACGACATAAAGAAGAAAATGCTACAACATAAAGAAGAAAACGTTACAACATGAAGAAGGAAACGTTACGACATAAAGAAGAGAACGCTACAACATAAAAAAGTAAACACTACAACATAAAGAAGAAAACACGACAACATAAAGAAAACGCTACGACACAAAGAAGAAAACGCTACAACATAAGTAAAATAAAAAAAAAATAACGGGACTCACCCGATCTTGACATTGTCCAGAGTGTGACAGGGCGTCCCGTACACAGGAACTTTACCCATGATGAACATCATGACCTCAGCTCGCTGGTAATCAGGTAGGTTCCCTCCAAAGAATCCTGAGGAGGCAGGAGGCAGGAGGCAGGAGGCAGGAGGCAGGAGGCAGGAGGCAGGAGGCAGGAGGCAGGAGGCAGGAGGCAGGAGGCAGGAGGCAGGAGGCAGGAGGCAGGAGGCAGGAGGCAGGAGGCAGGAGAGGAGCGAGGAAACGACAGAAGAGACCAAACGTCTTACCTAACATGTACAAGTATTTGTCTGATGTGTTGATGATGACACAGGAAGTGAGCGTGCGCGGTACCGATGGTCTGGATGATGGCGTTCTGGACGATCCGCTCCTCGCTCTCTTTGCCGCGGGTGGACGAGGCGCTGGTGCTGGAGTTTCTCCTGGAGCCGTCGCCGAGCTCAAAGTCCACGCTCATCCTGAGGTGTTTGAGCAGAGTGTTGAAGACCTCCAGCACGGTGGGTCCTACACACACACACACACCGTCAACATGCTGCCTATCCTTAGCTATCCTAAGCTAAGCTACACCAAACAGTTCCAGATGAAATTGATTTTCATCTGCTGTTCGGTGACAAAACATCACGCTATTGTTGCAACGTGTCAACATTGCTAACGCTCAGCTACAACATCGCTAACGCTCAGCTACAACATCGCTAACGCTCAGCTACATTGCTAACATTCAGTTTACGTCACCAACACTCAGCCACAAAGTTGCTAACACTGAATAACCTCATTAACCTACAAAGCTACAAAGTCCTTAATAAATTGTGATGCTAGCACCAAGCTATAACTTAAATTACGATCAATTACTATTCAATTACATAACTAAAAGTTAGGCTACAACTTTGCTAACATTAAATTAAGTCATTCAGCTACAATGTCACTGGAATTCTGTTACTTCAGGAACACTGAGCTTTAACAATGCTAACAATCATTTTCACTGCTAACATTTCAGCTACTACACCGCCAACATCAGCAGTGTCGCTAACGCTCAGCTACATCTTTGCTAACATTCCATTACATCACCAGCACTTAGCATCAAAGTTGCTAAAGATACTCTGTGTTGCTAACAGTTAGCGACAACACTGCTAACATTTAGTTTAAACTAATAGTGGGCTAAAACAATGCTAAAGACCAAATGTGACTAACGCTCAGGTATTGAGAAACACAAACACCTGTTCATCGTACACTTGTTTACTCTCTGTTTACACTTCGTAAACCAGGTGACGTAAACATGTTTCGTCGCTCAGGTGTTTTTGTTTTTTCTGCTCACTCCGGGTTTGTTTACGTTCAAACGGGTTTTCACGCTTGATTGCCGGACGTCAACGTGCGTCTAAAACATCGACCCCTAAACGTCGAGATCACATTTAATCCCATTATTTACGTCAATGTTCTGCAGTTTGAGCAGGAAAACTGTTTTCTTTTTAAATGTTTTACGTTGTTTTTTTACATAAACATTTATACGTTTATTTAACTCGTGGTCAGCACGTTGAAGTCGAGCGTCTCAGCAAGTCACAAACACTGAGCTTCAGGGGAAACGTGACCACGATGATGATGATGATGATGATGATGATACTGTACCGAGCCACAGGTTAGCAGGGGTCGGGCTTTCACTTTCAAACGTGAACGTGTCACTTTTTTTACACTCGTGTGTCATTCCTTTATTTCCCCAGACGGAGGCGATAAAACACACAAAATCATAAAAGAAATTTACGAAAGAAAATGAAACAATTTTTCTACAACAGATAAACACATCACATCATATCAAGAGTAGAAGCTAACACTCATGTTTACGTGTTGCTACTGTTAGCTTCACTCTGAAGTCCCGCCCAATGGTTCTTTGGACAGGTGACTGACTGAGGACATGTGTCAGAACTTTCTCCAGACGACACAGAAGTGATTGTTTGTTCTTCGTTGTTGTTGTTGTTGTTTTTAAAAACTCACCCACGGAGCCTTTGGCGGCGATGGCCACCGTCTCCAGCAGAACCTGGACGATGCCGGCTCTGACCCGCGGCGTGGTCTTTTTGTGGTTGTCCAGGTGATTGAGGACCTGCTGGATGACGTGGTGGGAGTGCTGGGCCTACAGGAAGGGGAGGAGTCACACGAATAATTCATTCATTCAGAGAGACAGAGGCTAAAGGGGCGGGGCTAACAGTCAGTTTACCTGTATGGAGTACATGATGATCCTGAAGCAGGAAACTGCAAACTCGTTTGGGTCCCACAGGTGATGATTATCCAGGTGACTGGAGACAGAAAACAAACATGAACGTCGTGTGTCGTCACACTTTTTAAACTATCCTGAAATTCACCACACCAAACCTCATAGAGAAAACCAGGGATTGTAACGTCACAGCACACAGGAGCTCACAGGAGTCGTTGATCCACTGCTGCCTCCATCACCAAGTTCAAATGTCTTATTTTGTAAAATTTGGCTTTCAAAATTCTTCATTTCAAATTATATTTAGTAACACAAAGTGATCACACGAGGCAGCAGAGGATCAGCAGTTCCTGTGTCCCCGTGAGATAAAATCACTGATTTTCTCTATGGGGTTTGGTTGATTTTTTGCCCTATTTTTGCCCACATCATTAGCTTTTTCCCCCCCATAATTATTCTGTGCTGTTGGTCTACGGTTGGTCTCTGACAGACAGACTGACGAGAAACCGCTGAGTCAGAGTCTGACTGAAAACTTCCCCGTGATGAAGCAGTGCGACAAAACAAACTCAAATCCAGCGTTGAGAGATAGAAGAAGGAGAGAGTGGAAGAGAAGCAGATAATGAG
This sequence comes from Microchirus variegatus, assembly GCF_963457635.1. Lineage (NCBI taxonomy): Eukaryota > Metazoa > Chordata > Actinopteri > Pleuronectiformes > Soleidae > Microchirus > Microchirus variegatus. The sequence goes on along the minus strand of NC_139822.1, from coordinate 9,940,742 downwards.
GGTAAGAGGGCAGAGAGAAGGGAGGAAGCAGAGGACGAAGAGGAGGAGGATTTGAGCTGGCTGTGTGGGAACACTTCGCCAAAATGACGTCAAACCAAACCCCCAAAACCCTCCTCCCTCACCGTTAACCCCAATCCCTGCTATTTATAGTCTGAAGACGCTACGGTGTCCTCTTCCTCCTCCTCCTCCTCCTCCTCCTCCTCCTCCTCCTGCAGGGGCTTTGCAGGAGAAGATACTCCATCTTATAACAGAGAGAAGAGACTGCGCTCCTCTGCTGCACGTCCACAAACCACACATGAACTCAAGTAAACTGAAGCTACGAGGAAAACAAATAAACAAAAATAATCTGAGAGTATGAGAATGTACAGAAAAACATCAAAGCATCTTCGTCCTTTTGAAAATTGTGTCTCATGTTTACGTGTGCAGCTACTGTTAGCTTCACTGTGAAGAAGCTAACACTCATGTTTGTGTGTAGCTACTGTTAGCTTCAATCAGAAGAAGCTAACACTTATGTTTATGCATGTAGCCACTGTTAGCTTCACTATGAAGAAGCTAACACTCATGTTTACGTGTGCAGCTACTGTTAGCTTCACTCTGAAGAAGCTAACACTCTTGTTTGTGTGTAGCTACAATAACTTCACTCTGAAGAAGCTAACAATCATGTTTACGCATGTTGCTACTGTTAGCTTCACCCTGAAAAAGCCGACACTCATGTTTACGTGTGTAGCTATTGTTAGCTTCACTCTGAAGAAGCTGACACTCATGTTTACGTGTGTAGCTATTGTTAGCTTCACTCTGAAGAAGCTGACACTCATGTTTATGTGTGTAGCTACTGTTAGCTTCACTCTGAAGTAGCCAACACTCATGTTTATGCGTGTAGCTACTGTTAGCTTCACTCTGAAGTAGCCAACACTCGTGTTTAGGCGTGTAGCTACTGTTAGCTTCACTCTGAAGAAGACAACACTCGTGTTCACGTGTGTAGCTACTGTTAGCTTCACTCTGAAGTAGCTAACACTCATGTTTAAGCGTGTAGCTTCTGTTAGCTTCACTCTGAATAAGCTAACACTTGTGTTTACATGTGTTGCTACTGTTAACTTAATTCTGAAAAAGCTGACACTCATGCTTACGAGTGTAGCTACTGTTAGCTTCGCTCTGAAGAAGCCAACACTCATGTTTACGTGTGAAGCTAACACTCATGTTGATGTGTGTAGGTACTGTTAGCTTCACTCTGAAGAAGCTAAGACTCATGTTTATGTGTGTTGCTATTGTTAGCTTCACTCTGAAGAAGCTAGCACTCATGTTTACGTGTGTAGCTACTGTTAACTTCACTCTGAAGAAGCTGACACTCGTGTTTACGTGCATAGCTACAGTTAGCTTCATTCTGAAGAAGCTAACACTCATGTTTACGTGTGTAGCTATTGTTAGCGTCACTCTGAGGAAGTCTAAATATGGTCACTTCTGGTTCCAGAAAAACAGGATGGTGCTGCATCACTGCTTCAAAATGGTGGCTTGGAGAAACCTGAGCTCAAAGCACACGAGTTTACGCCACTTCGTCAACAAACGATTATTTTAGATCAAACCAAAGTCATCTGTAATTGTTAATCAGCTTCAGAAGAGCGTGTAACACTGGTGTGATGTTTATTATCAGAGCTGATAAAAGCAGAACATTAAGTTAATAAAGACACGCTGTTAATTAGCTGATGTGACCTTGAGTTTTCTCTGTGTTTGTACAGTTTTTACACTCAAAGAAAGAAGAAGTGATTATTCTGTGAGAGGGTTAGACAGAGACAGACAGAGACAGACAGAGACAGACAGTGACAGACGGTGACTCACACAGACCGACACTTTAATAAAGTCTGAGCAGAGAAGAGAGACAAGAGAGACAAGAGGAGACAGAGACGGACGGACATGAAGTGACAGCAGCTTTAATAAACAACAGATCGGACAATAATACCAGGGAAATATTCAGTGTCATCATCACACATCACTGTCAGACAGACTTCTCCTTGTGTTAAACTGAAGTTTGTAAACCACTCACTCTCCCACACCAAAGTCCATAGATTAAACCAGTGATTTTAACATCACAGCACACAGGAGTTCACAGGAGTTGTTGATCCACTGCTGCCTCCATCACTAACTTACTATGACTGATTTTGCGAAATTCGGCTTTCAACATTTTTAATTTCAATGTATTTCAGTGACACAAAGTGACCACACGAGGCAGCAGTAGACCAGCAGCTCCTGTGTCCCTGTGAGGTAAAATCACTGATTTTCTCTTTGTGCTTTGGTGTGGGAGAGTGAGTGTTTTTTTTTTTTTTTCAAATGTACACACTTCTAAAGATTTTGACGACTCATGGGAAGCCTTTTTAAAAATCCTTGAAAGTTTTTGAATTTGTCGATAAAAATTCAAGGACCGTGAAAGTTTTTGAAAATCACCCTAAAAAGACATGGGCTATTGAAAGTTCGGATTTTGTGCAAGAAAATACTGACGGGTTTTTTGCAAATTCAAAAACTTTCAAGGATTTCAAGGACCCTACTTTTAATGGCTTTTTTTCAAATTTACGCACTTTCAAAGATTTTGACAACCCAAGGGAAGCCTCCTTAAAATCCTTGAAAGTTTTTGAAAATCACCCTAAAAAGACATGGTTCACGATAACGATGACAAACTTGAGTTTCCAGTTGGAAAAGTGAGTCTCACAGTGATGTGTGATGACATCAAACGTTCCCATGGTATTACAGCAGCAGGGGGTGCTCACAACACAGTGAGCACTGACCACGTCAGTACATTTAAAAAAAACCAAAAAAAAAACCTGGACGATTCCTGTAGAAAAAGCCCAGAATAACAACAAGCACAGTAAAGAGAGAACGGCGCCGACAACACTAAGAGATTAAATCAATCTCGAGTGGCGAGTTTTAAATCACATTTGTAGCTTTCTTTCAAAATAAAAGCCCTGTAAATGCATCACACTGGACTGAGTAAACAAGATTCACATCGAGTGAAAACAGGACGACGGGCGTCAGCTGCTCCATCACTGAAACGATCAATAACCACCACCACGCCTGAAGGTCTGAGACTAAGATTCAGTCCACGTCCATCATGACGACAGAGAGTTCACGGAACTTCAGTCACGTCAAACTCCTCAATTTACACTCAACCACGTTCACATCTGAAATGTGAATATTTTAATGTTTCTGTCATTTTCAGCTTCTTAAATGTGAATATTTTCACGTTTCTGTCAATTTTCAGCTTCTTAAATGTGAATATTTTCATGTTTCTGTCAATTTTCAGCTTCTTAAATGTGAATATTTTCATGTTTCTGTAATTTTTCAGCTTCTTAAATGTGAATATTTTCATGTTTCTGTCATTTTCAGCTTCTTAAATGTGAATATTTTCACGTTTCTGTCAAATTTCAGCTTCTTAAATGTGAATATTTTCATGTTTCTGTCATTTTTCAGCTTCTTAAATGTTCTCCTTTATTTAATTTAAAGTGATGATGAAGTTAACGGTGGTGAACTCTCGTGTACTCACACTAACACCGGCCTCACGGCGTTGTTCATGTTTCCGTACGCCGCTCTGCCCAGCAGTTCTCTAAAGCAGCTCTCGGCCAGCGCCGCCGGGTTCTCCTCGCCGTCCTCGCCCACCCCCGATGGCGTGCTGGGATGCCCCGCCCTGTGGGAGGAGACGCAGACAGTTCAGAGACAAAGACGACGACAGGACTGAGCATCAACCGCTGCAACTGTTACTGATATTTTTATACATTTATCATTTTGAGTAAAAATGTACATCAGTTTAAGTCTACGATCTACTTTCTGTCTCCTGTAGCTTCCTCTTTTCTCTCCGTTTTGTTTCCATGTGAACAAAGAGCTATTTTTGGACCCTGCTTCTTCTTCATATATATATATTTATATATATATTTAGATCTCTATATCTCAGCGTCTGTAAAGGTAACAAAGTGTTGACGTTGTCACCTGTCCAGGTCGTCCATGTCCTGCATGTTGAAGAGCATGGACGGGATGAGCTTGTCCATGTGCTGAGGCTCCCAGATTATGGCCTGAAGCTCGTCGTTCACTGTCTTCCTGACCACACCCTGAAGACCTTTGATCCCCGCGACACGGATCCTGACACACACACACACACACACGCACACGCACACGCACACGCACACGCACACGCACACGCACACACACACGCACACACACACACACACACACACACACACACACACACACACACACACACACACACACACACACACACAGGATTACGGATTAAAATATCCAGGATTATGATTTTACAGTTGACTTTAAACCCAGGATTATGGATTTTTAAGTTGAATTTAAACCCAGCATTATGGATTTTAAAATTTTATGGATTTAAATATCCAGGATTATGGACATTAAAAAGTGACTCCTGTCCTGGGTGTGAAGGACGTGGTCTCACCTGGTTCTGGTCTCAGGATCCTCGTGGGTGGAGTGACACATGGCGCTGAACTGAGACACGAAGAAGTCGTATCGTCGGTGGTAAGAGGGCGTGTCCTCCTCGATGTTCGCAAACTTCACGAACTGGAGAGAGAGAGAGAGAGAGGAGAGGAGGTAAAAAATCTTCTAAATATTCACATTTAAGAAGCTGAAAAATCAAATAATCTTGGTTATAAAGTTGACGATTCATCGAGTAATTGATGAATAATTGGTTGTGTGACTATGGGCCGAGGACTTTGTGGAGGACACACACACAGACACAGCTGTTGTTCACTGGTGAACTGGAGGTGATGGAGATAATGCTCACGAAGCGGGAGAGAGCAAACCCTCTGTTGTCCTGGCGATCATTTCCTCCTCTCAAACGAGCTCAGAGTGTCCTCCACGTCCACACCTCCTCACCCTCTCTGTGTCTGTGTCCACTTCAGCATCTGTGACAAAAACACTCCTCATTTTGTACCTGACCTTTGACCTCTGCCCGTCTGTGTGTGTGTGTGTGGGGGGTTAATGGAGGACAGGAGCATCAGAGTGTTCCTGTCCTCCTCCTCCTCTTCCTGTATCATGACTGTGTGAGTGCAGCTCAGGTGTGAGAGTGTGTGATGACTCACAACGAGCAGAAGACGTGATTTACACGTAACCAAAGTCCATAGAGTAAACCAGTGATTTTAACATCACAGCACACAGGAGTTCACAGGAGTTGTTGATCCACTGCTGCCTCCATCACTAACTTACAATGTCTAATTTTAGTGAATTCAGCTTTTAAAATATTTAATTTAGACTTAACTCAGTGACACAAAGTGACCACACGAAGCAGCAGAGGACCAGCAGCTCCTGTGTCCCTGTGAGCTAAAATCACTGGTTTTCTCTATGGGCTTTGGTGTGGGAGAGTGAAAATAAACAAATGTAATTTTCAAATGTACGAACTTTCAAAGATTTTGACGACCCAAGGGAAGCCTCCTTAAAATCCTTGAAAGTTTTTGAATTTGGGAAAAAAAATTCAAGGACCTTGAAAGTTTTTGAAAATCACCCTAAAAAGACAATGACAAACTTGAGCAGTTCACTGCTGCCTCCGTCACTAACTTACAACGACTGATTTTAGTGAATTCAACTTTTGAAATATTTCATTTAGACTTAACTCAGTGACACAAAGTGACCACACGAGGCAGCAGAGGACCAGCAGCTCCTGTGTCCCTGTGAGCTAAAATCACTGGTGTTCTCTACGGGCTTTGGTGTGGGAGAGTGGGAGTCTGTATTTACAGTGAAGACAAAGACGTGAAATTGTTCTTATACATGTTCACACAGATATCGTGGCTTCACTGAGACTGTGTCTGCCGCAGCAGGGGGCGCTCACAGCTAAACCAGTAGCTCACACACACAATAAAACAGCTCGATATAACTAGTGATGCGGAGACATTAGCGTCAACATGAAAAGCTGGTTTAACTTCCACGCCGATCATCATTATTAGACTCAATGAGCCTCCAGCGAATGTTATTATGGTCTGTCCTTCAACACAAGCTGAAGGTGAAACCAAAGTTTCTCGTCTTTCCATCGTCTCATGTGAGCAGGAAACAAAGCTGAAGGTTTCCACTCTGCATTATTTATGTCTGCTATTTAGACTCTGACAGAGGACACACACACACACACACACACACACAACAACAACAGAAAGATAAACCCCTAACCAACAGGAAACTGGTTTGTAAACCACTCACTCTCCCACACCAAAGTCCATAGAGAAAATCAGTGATTTTAGCTCACAGGGACACAGGAGCTGCTGGTCCTCTACTGCCTCGTGTGGTCACTTTGTGTCACCGATTTAAGTCTAAATGAAATATTTCAAAAGCCGAATTCACCAGAATCAGTCATTATAACTTAGTGATGGAGGCAGCAGTGGATCAACAACTCCTGTGAACTCCTGTGTGCTGTGATGTTAAAATCACTGGTTTTCTCTATGGGCTTTGGTGTGGGAGAGTGAAAATAAACAAATGCGGAAACAGACAGAGAGAAGATGTGTTGATAATGATATTGAGATTCTCCCAGCATGATTTCATACATCAGTATAATGTATAGACAACAGAAAAAGTAATAATTCTATCTCTGATTAAACATGTAAACGTGGTCATGGTGTCAGGAGACACCGTCGTCTTACCGAGTTGGTGCCGAGGACCTGCAGGTCCGGTTCTCTGGACTCCAGCAGCTTGGCCACCATGTGCAGGAAGCTCTCCACGAAGGGTTTGATGCTCTGAGAGTGACAGGCCATCAGCAGCTGGTCCAGAGCCTCCATGGCGATGACCACGTACCTGACGACCGACACAAGACGCCATCGTCAGTGTCTGCGTTTACACACAGAGAACCTTAACCTTTAAACCTGTCACAGCCAATTAACCACCACGTCCTCAGCGCTACGTGTCTAACTAGCTTCTAGGGCTAACTCGTGATTAGCTTTTAGCTCATAACTACCTTCTAGCTTGTGACTAGCTTCTAGCTCATAGCTAGCTTCTGCCTCATAACTAGCTTCTAGCTCTAACTTGTGACTAGCCTTTAGCTCATGAGTAGCTTCTAGCTCAAAACACTAGCTTTTAGCTCTAGCTTGTGATTATCTTATAGCTTTTGCGTGTGACTAGCTTCTGGCGCAGATCTAGCTTCTAGCTCTAACTTGTGACTAGTTTTTAGCTCATAACTAGCTTCTCGCTCATAACTATCTTCTAGCTCTAGCTTGTGACTAGCTTCTCGCTCATAACTAGCTTCTGCCTCATAACTAGCTTCTAGCTCTAACTTGTGACTAGCCTTTAGCTCATGAGTAGCTTCTAGCTCATAACTAGCTTTTAGCTTTAGCTTGTGACTATCTTCTGCTTGTGACTAGCTTCTGGCGCAGATCTAGCTTCTACCTTTTTTTAATGTCTCTCTGCGTATTTTAATTGAATTCCAGGAGCTGAAGAAACCAAACATTTCAGGGAAACTAAAACATTTCTAAATGTCACAGATTAATCACTGTGTGTCTGTTCACAGATCTGTTCACTTTCTGCTTCTGCAGTTTAGACTGAACCCTGGAACACCCTGATCCACTGCGCGGTCACCTGACAGGCGTGCAGCTCTTCACCCTGCAGAGCGTCACTCACCCATATCGATGTCGTACGACGTCTCTGCTCAGTCTCTCGGCGAGATAAGCTCCGATCCTGTCCAGTTTCTCTGGGGCCGACACGGCGTAGAAGGTCAGCTTCTCCATGTCCGATTTACTAAGGCCATCCTGCAGAGAAACACACGCCAATGAGCTCATGAACCGGGTCGTCGGACGTGTTTCACCAAATTAAATCTACGATGTTTTTAAGAACACGTTCACGTCTTTATCTTCACTGACTTTTCCAATAAGAAACTGAAGTTTGTAAACCACTCACTCTCCCACACCAAAGCCCATAGAGAAAACCAGTGATTTGAAATAAACCTGGCGCTGGCCCTTTAACGTCAGTGTGAATCAGAAGTGCTTGAACGGTGCAGACCTCGTCTAATTAATGTGACGAGGTCTGCAGCGTTAGAGCGTGTGTTCACGCTGCAGCGCCACGAGACAAATGAAGGACAAAGCTGTTTTAATTAACTCATCCAGTCTCACGGCTGATAACAGGTTGTTGTGGCGTCGCGTTAAACAACCGGATTTATGAGAGGTTGGAGGGAAACTGTGAGGAGGGGGAGGAGCCTCGTTTATTCCTCTTAAAACATGTCAGCGTTTGCTCAGAATTCAGAAACTGCAGAGTCACCGTTACCTCCTCCTACATGTTTACACTTCATGTTTCCCTGCTCTTTATAGCTTTTTCAATTCATTACATTTTTCTGCCATTGAAAATGAACGGAACCCTGATCTGCACTTAGCGCTGTACTGTGCGAGGCTCGGGACTAGCTTCTAGCTCATAACTAGCTTCTAGCCCATAACTAGCTTCTAGCTCATAACTAGCTTCTAGCTCTAGCTCATAACTAGCATCTAGCTCGCTTGTGACTAACTTCTATCTCATAACTAGCTCTAACTCGTAACTACCTTCTAGCTCTAACTCATAACTAGCTTCTAGCTCGGGATTAGCTTCTAGCTCTAGCTTGTGACTATCTTCTAGCTCATAACTATCTTCTAGTTCATAACTAGCTTCTAGCTCATAACTAGCTTCTAGCTCTAGCTCATAACTGGCTTCTTGCTCATAACTAGCTTCTAGCTCTAGCTTGTGACTAACTTCTATCTCATAACTAGCTCTAACTCGTAACTACCTTCTAGCTCTAACTCATAACTAGCTTCTAGCTCGGGATTAGCTTCTAGCTCTAGCTTGTGACTATCTTCTAGCTCTAACTTGTGACTAGCTTCTATCTCATAACTAGCTTCTAGCTCTAAATAACTTCTAGCTCTAGCTAGTGACTATCTTCTAGCTCTAGCTCATAACTAGCTTCTGGCTTATAACTAGCTTCTAGCTCATAAATAGCTTCTAGCTCTCGCTCATAACTAGCTTCTCGCTCTAGCTCATAACGAGCCTCTAGCTCTAGCTCATAACTAGCTTCCAGCTCTAGCTCATAACTAGCTCCTAGCTCTAGGTGGTAACCAACTTCTTCTTCTTACTTTTGGGTCTTCAGGGAAGATGTTGTCCACCAGGCGTTTGTACCTGGGCCTCAGTGGACCACAGCAGCCACAGACTCCTGTCAAACACAAACACATCAGACTGTTAGAAAACACTTCAGACACAACAACAACAACAACAACAACAACAACAACAACAACAGAACCACTGTTAGAAACAACGTGAAGCTCAGATCAGGTGCAAAGTCTATGACGAACCAAGAGAAAACTGCGATCTCCAGACTGACACTGTATATGCGTGTGTGTGTGTGGGGGTGTGTGTGTATGTGTGTGTGTGTGTGAGCTGAGCTCGGGGGCAAAGCTGGGTCACTTTAACACGGTTGAGTTTGACGGCCGCCATCACCCCCACCCCCCCGAGAGTCTGGACATTAATCAACTTCACTGAAGCTGGAGTTAACGGCTCGTCGCCACGGCAACGTGCTTCCCACAGCCGCCACCGCTTTACAGCGTTCATTATCGATTCGGCAATTACGTGCTACAACTGTGTGTGTATGTGTGTGTGTGTGTGTGTGTGAGGTCCAGTCGTCTGATCTTCCCATTCAGATATACATTCCATTTAACCTGAACGGTCACACACACACACACTCTCCCACACCAAACCCCATAGAGAAAACCAGTGATTTTAGCTCGCGGGGAAACAGGAGCTGTTGGTCTACTGCTGCCTCGTGTGGTCACTTTGTGTCACTGATTTAAATAATAACGAAGATTTTTCAAAAGCCGAATCGACAAAATCAGACATTGTAAGTAAGTGATGGAGGCAGCAGTGGATCAACAACTCCTGTGAACTCCTGTGTGCTGTGATGTTAAAATCACTGGTTTTCTCTTTGGGCTTTGGTTAAAGAGAAACAAACATGAATGAATGAATGAATGAATGAATGACGGTGGCTCTTGATTGCATTAAAGCCCTCTGTGGCTCAGCGCAGTAATAGAGGCGATGCATCACTGTGAGCGTCCGGCTGTAGATCTGCAGCGACGGCTGCATAATCGCCACCTCAGATGGAGAGATTGTGCCGGTGCTGGTGTGGTCACATGGCTCTGATGAATTACAGCGTCCACCCGCCGGCCGAGAGGAGGCCATTACCACGGATCAAATCCATCATCGACGCAACGGCGGCGGCAACGACGACAGAGCACCAGAAATTAATAACAACGCCATCGCTGTTACGCAAACACCTGCTGCTCCTCCTCCTCCTGTACGTCACGACAGTCAGACTTCAACTGCTCTCGTCTTCATGACGAAGCCTCGACCCAAGCCTGAGGTCCACAGTACTGAAAAGTGGCTAGTTAGCATAGCATTATCAACATTTTTTAGCCCTTAGACTAGATCCTCAAGTACTACTGTCTTCTCGTATCCGCAACTGAAGTACAATTTTACAACTGCTTTGTTGCTAGTTAGCATTGGCATTGTTAGCATAGAATTTTTTTTAGCCCTTACACTGGATCCTCACGTACGCTCATCTTCCCACGGCCTCGACTGAAACACTGAAATTTCCTTAAAGTAGTACTGAAAAGTAGCTAGTTAGCATTAGCATATTAGCATTTTTTTTAGCCCTTAGACTGGATCCTCACATACTAGGCCTTCAGGTGGCCTCACCCCAAGCACAGATTTCTGCAAAAACTGTAAAGCAGCTAGTTAGCATTAGCACTGTTAGCATCACAGGTTGTAGCCCTTGCACCGGATCCTCACGTACGCTCGTCTTCCCACGGCCTCAACTGAAACACAGATTTCCTAAGTACTAAAAAGTTGATAGTTAGCATTAGCATTATTAGCATAGCATATATATTTTTTGCCCTTCGACTGGATCCTCACATACTACTGTCTTCATGCAGCCTCAACCCAAGCAGAGAACTAAAAAGCAGTTAGTTAGCATTAGCACTGTTAGCCTAAGTGTTGCTGAAGCTGAAAAATCACAAGCGACCTGAAGGAGTGTTCCAGTTAAAAGCTCCAACTAGGAACTTGAAAATTCCGACTTCCGCCTGCTACTGGAACGCAGCATTAGTGCCCATTGAGTGGACGTCAGTTTGTGTTTACTAATAAACTCAGAAGAGACAGAAGAGCTGCAGGTTCACACTGACCCACCAGAGTTCACCAGTCCTGGTCTGGAGGCGGCTCGGCTGTAGTTAAACGCTCCGTCGGCCTCGGTGTGAGGAACCTGTCGGTATCTCCTCAGGATCCCACGTCTCATGTCCACACACAGAGACGGCATGACTCAAATATGTCTCCCAAACGTCTCCACCGCGGACAACCTGAGCAGGTGAGAGCGTCACAGACCAGCGTAACCTCATCCCTTCCTGCTGCCGCAAACATAACGGACAGGGACGCTCGGCCAATGAGACGACGACGTCCCCGAGAGAGAGAAAACGAGACGCGGCGTCTCGGGTTACCGTCCTCTGTGTCAGGGACAGGAGAATGTGATCCGGGACAACAACAACAACAACAAAACCCCCCGGAGACAAACCCGGCCTCAGAGTCTCTGTGACCTCATGTGTTTTTAGGTGTACATTGTTTCAGTAACTTAAACCTGGTTACATGTTACAAATATCATGTTCACAATGAAAAGTGAAAGGACAATACCGACAATATGCAAATAGACTCAGAGTTGGGTTGAGGCTGCATGAAGACGGTAGTATGTGAGGATCCAGTCGAAGGGCAAAAAAAAAAATGTTATGCTAATAATGCTAATGCTAACTATCCACTTTTCAGTACTAAGGAAATCTGTGTTTCAGTCGAGGCCGTGGGAAGACGAGCAGTACGTGGGGATCCTGTGTAAGGGCGACATCCTGTGATGCCAACAGTGCTAATGCTAACTAGCTGCTTTACAGTTCTTGCAGAAATCTGTGCTTGGGTTGAGGCTGCCTGAAGGCGATAGTATGTGAAGATCTAGTCAAAGGGCAAAAAAAATATGCTATGCTAATAATGCTAATGCTAAATATCCACTTTCAGTACTTAGGAAATCTGTGTTTCAATCGAGGCCATGGGAAGAGAAGATGAGCGTACGTGAGGATTCAGTGTAAGGGCAAAAAAAGAAATGCTATGCTAGCAATACCAATGCTAACTAGCGACAAAGCAGTTAGGTGTAAAATTGTACTTCAGTTGCGGATGCGAAAAGACAGTAGTACTTGAGGATCCAGTCTAATGGCTAAAAAAATGCTATGTTAATAATGCTATGCTAACTAGCCACTTTTAACCTCACATGACCTGAACTATCCACACACACGCGTCTAAGACCCAGGAAACTTTGTTGTGATCGACGGCCAGTAAAGATGTCGTGAGGTCACAGAGCGACGCCACTGTCACAGCTTTCATCTGCCCGTCAAAGGCCGGGGGATTAATCAGGAAGAGCTGGCTTTAATCTCATAGATTACTCTCCTCACAGACGATTCAGGTGCAGATTGATGTGCACAGGTGTGCGTGTGTGTGTATACTTGAAGAGATATGGAGGTCGTTTTTGAAGACATAAAAATAAAGTCATCAGCATCCTGTCTTGCTGCTGTAACACTGGAAATTTCCCCACTGCGGGACGAATAAAGGACTTCTTATCCAAGAAGAAGAAACCACTCACTCTCCCACACCAAAGTCCATAGAGAGGACCAGCAGCTCCTGTGTCCCTGTGAGCTAAAATCACTGGTTTTCTCTCTGGGCTTTGGTGTGGGAGAGCGAGTGGACCGTTAAGCTAACGTAGTCTTCGTCCTTTTATCGTATATTTATATGAAAATGTAAATGTGAAACAAAAAAAAAATCACCTTTTCTTTTTTTAATTTATTCATAAAGCCACTGTTGTCAGGTTTTTAAAAAACCTTCTTTATTGTTAGCGCCTGCTGCGTCTCGTGCTTAATGTTTCTTTAAATGGTTTATGCAAAGCACATTAAATTGCCTCCATTTATCAAATATTATTCAACATATAAATAGAACTGCCTCGTCTTTTCTAATTGGCTTTTTCCACCCACGGCTCCGGCTGCACAGCTGCTCAGGCATTCTGGAAAATCTCTCTCTTTAAATTCCTATATGACATTGTATAGAAAAAAATAATCCAGGTCCAATGACCTTGAATTTATGACTGTTTTTATCAAACACTGATTTAAAATCTGGAAATGTGAGATTAAATTATTGCATCAAAATTTTACACAACACACACACACAAAAAAATGACAGAAACGTGAAAATATTCACATTTAAGAAGCTGAAAAATGACAGAAACGTGAAAATATTCACATTTAAGAAGCTGAAAAATGACAGAAACGTGAAAATATTCACATTTAAGAAGCTGAAAAATGACAAAAACGTGAAAATATTCACATTTAAGAAGCTGAAAAATGACAAAAACGTGAAAATATTCACATTTAAGAAGCTGAAAAATGACAGAAACGTGAAAATATTCACATTTAAGAAGCTGAAAAATGACAAAAACATGAAAATATTCACATTTAAGAAGCTGAGAAATGACAGAAACGTGAAAATATTCACATTTAAGAAGCTGAAAAATGACAAAAACATGAAAATATTCACATTTAAGAAGCTGAGAAATGACAGAAACGTGAAAATATTCACATTTAAGAAGCTGAAAAATGACAAAAACATGAAAATATTCACATTTAAGAAGCTGAAAAATGACAGAAAAGTGGTTTAAATGATTTAAAATCAAAAACAGTTGATGATGAATGAAGCTGATGACGTTTATGTGAGCTGTGGAATGACAGTGGTTTAAGTTCTTCACCATTATTCCGTGTTTCTGGGCTTGTTTATTGTTTTTTTGTGTTAACGGTGACTCTGACATGAACATGTGATGATTATTCATGACGATGGATCAGAGGGCGTCTCCCTGTGTCACAGCCACAAAAACACTCTGCTCCTCCTGATAAATGTGTCGCTTCCAATTGAATTATGATCCCAGAGCAGATAGAGGATTTGTGGCGGCGGCGTTTGTCTGATTTAAATATTCATGTGGTGGTTTTAGACCGAGGCAGGAAATGGAAACTGAACCAGATGAAATCCCACGGTTTCACATTTCCCACGGAGGAGAAGGAGGAGAAACTCAGGTGAGACATCAATGACTCACTCAGGACAATAGAGGGCGAGAGAGAGCACCGCCCAACCACTCCCTACATGAGAAACACCATCACACAGTCTTTAAATAAACAGGACTATAATTAAACGATGAAAATAAAGTATGCAAATGAGCCAATAAAATATAAAATACTATATATGAAACAACAGTCTGCAACAAAACAAGTGAGAAGTGAGTGTTTAAGTGAGGACATCATGCAAAGTGAGGACATCTATGTCAAAGTGAGGACATCTATGTCAAAGTGAGGACATCTTTGTCAAAGTGAGGACATCTTTGTTTAAGTGAGGACATCTTGTCAAAGTGAGGACATCTTTGTTTAAGTGAGGACATCTTTGTTTAAGTGAGGACATCTTTGTTTAAGTGAGGACATCTTTGTTTAAGTGAGGACATCTTTGTTTAAGTGAGGACATCTTTGTTTAAGTGAGGACATCTTTGTTTAAGTGAGGACATCTTTGTTAAAGTGAGGACATCTTTGTTAAAGTGAGGACATCTTTGTCAAAGTGAGGACATCTTTGTTTAAGTGAGGACATCTTTGTTTAAGTGAGGACATCACGTCAAAGTGAGGACATCTTTGTTTAAGTGAGGACATCACGTCAAAGTGAGGACATCTTTGTTTAAGTGAGGACATCTTTAAGTGAGGACATCCTGTCAAAGTGAGGACATCCTGTCAAAGTGAGGACATCACGTCAAAGTGAGGACATCCTGTCAAAGTGAGGACATCACGTCAAAGTGAGGACATCCCGTCAAAGTGAGGACATCCCGTCAAAGTGAGGACATCTCGTCAAAGTGAGGACATCCCTTCAAAGTGAGGACATCCCGTCAAAGTGAGGACATCCCGTCAAAGTGAGGACATCTTTGTTTAAGTGAGGACATCTCGTCAAAGTGAGGACATTATGCAAAGTGAGGACATCTCGTCAAAGTGAGGACATCTCGTCAAAGTGAGGACATTCTGTCAAAGTGAGGACATCTCGTCAAAGTGAGGACATCCTGTCAAAGTGAGGACATCTTTAAGTGAGGACATCTCGTCAAAGTGAGGACATCTTTGTTTAAGTGAGGACATCTTTGTTTAAGTGAGGACATCTTTATCAAAGTGAGGACATCTTTGTCAAGGTGAGGACATCCTGTCAAAGTGAGGACATCTTGTCAAAGTGAGGACATCTTTGTTTAAGTGAGGACATCTTTGTTTAAGTGAGGACATCTTTGTTTAAGTGAGGACATCACGTCAAAGTGAGGACATCTTTGTTTAAGTGAGGACATCTCGTCAAAGTGAGGACATCCTGTCAAAGTGAGGACATCTTTAAGTGAGGACATCACGTCAAAGTGAGGACATCTTTGTCAAGGTGAGGACATCTTTAAGTGAGGACATCACGTCAAAGTGAGGACATCACGTCAAAGTGAGGACATCTTTAAGTGAGGACATCACGTCAAAGTGAGGACATCTTTGTTTAAGTGAGGACATCTCGTCAAAGTGAGGACATCTTTAAGTGAGGACATCACGTCAAAGTGAGGACATCTTTGTCAAGGTGAGGACATCTTTAAGTGAGGACATCACGTCAAAGTGAGGACATCACGTCAAAGTGAGGACATCTTTAAGTGAGGACATCTCGTCAAAGTGAGGACATCTTTGTTTAAGTGAGGACATCACGTCAAAGTGAGGACATCTCGTCAAAGTGAGGACATCTTTGTTTAAGTGAGGACAATTCGTACTCGAACCAGACTGATCTGAACCAGACTGATCTGAACCACACTGAACCAGAACCAGACTGATCTGAACCAGACTGAACCAGAACCACTGAACCAGATCCACGACCCAACAGAACTCCATGTAAAAACGGTAAAAAGCACATTTCAGCCTCAACAACTGCAGGAAACCAAACGTTTCAAGCCTGTGCTCATCAAAGAGTCCAGCAGGGGGCCTCGCTCGGGTCCTGCTCATAAACCAGAACCTCAGGAGTCCACACGGGGACACAGAGGGGTTTTATCAGTCTGTCACTGAGCAGATCAGAGACGAAGATCCATCATCATCATCAGGGAGGAGGAGGAGGAGGAGGAGAAATCCATCAATCAATCAATCAACCCCAGAGAGAGGAGGACGAGGATGGAATGAAGAGAAGACTCACGCTAAGTCATGAGGCGGAGGTCAGGGATGAAGATGTGAGGAAGAAGGAAGGAAGGAAGGAAGGAAGGAAGGAAGGAAGGAGTGTCCACGCTGTGACAAATGAGACCAATAGAAGGTCTTCTTCTTCTCTCCGTGGTGTTAGACGAGTGTATAACGATGATAAATGTGAAGACAGAGCCAGACTCTGCAGACAGAAACCACCGCTCTGTAAAAACAACACTTCCTGATTTACTGCCGACAATATTTGTTTGAATCAGTTTCAGGAGAATCATGAAAGAGTCAACAGGACATTTGTCTGACTGTCCTCAGGGGGCGGAGCTAAGAGACCAAATAAGAAGAAGAAGATGCTGGTTCAAATCCACAGTCACTGCTGAGTCTGAGGCTTTATCGACAGGAGGTTCTGTCTTCATTAAGTCGTCTGATGGATCATCAGAGGTTTAACGTTTAATGAAGACACAGACTTTGTCTTTATTAAACTCCACAAAAATGACACAAACTAGAGAATATTCACGTTTAAGAAGCTGAAAAATGACAGAAACGTGAAAATATTCACATTTAAGAAGCTGAAAAATGACAGAAACGTGAAAATATTCACATTTAAGAAGCTGAAAAATGACAGAAACATGAAAATATTCACATTTAAGAAGCTGAAAAATGACAGAAACATGAAAATATTCACATTTAAGAAGCTGAAAAATGACAGAAACGTGAAAATATTCACATTTAAGAAGCTGAAAAATGACAGAAACGTGAAAATATTCACATTTAAGAAGCTGAAAAATGACAGAAACATGAAAATATTCACATTTAAGAAGCTGAAAAATGACAGAAACATGAAAATATTCACATTTAAGAAGCTGAAAAATGACAGAAACATGAAAATATTCACATTTAAGAAGCTGAAAAATGACAGAAACGTGAAAATATTCACATTTAAGAAGCTGAAAAATGACAGAAACATGAAAATATTCACATTTAAGAAGCTGAAAAATGACAGAAACATGAAAATATTCACATTAAAGAGGCTGAAAAACGACTTTAAAAACACTCCAACACAAATGTAAAAGCAGCATCGTCTTCAGCGCTCGGTCATTAATGACTCTGCTGGATCTCTGCTCTCTGGATCAATAAGTGATCGATAGCTGATTGAGTTTAATCAGCTGAGGTTGAAGGTCATTAGCAGAGGAACATGTTTGTGATCCAATAAGAGACTTGGTGGTCGTTAATGACCCGTTAACAAGTTTCTTCATTAGGTTCAACTTAAGGATTCAGATTTCACTGTTTTATGTGAGTTTAAAAATCCTGAGGAATGTGTGTGTGTAAAAAGACTTAATTGTGCATGAAAGACAGCAGATGACCTCTGGTGCTTCAATCAAACATCTGCCAGCCTGAGGCTGAAGGGCAAATCAACCACACACACACACACACACACACACACACACACCCCCACACACACACACACCCCCACACACACACACACCCCCACACACACACACACACACACCCCCACACACACACACACCCCCACACACACACACACACACACACACACACACACACACACACACACACACACACACACACACACACACACACACACACACACACACACACACACACACACACACACACACACACACACACACACACACACTCACTCACTCACTCACTCACTCACAGCAGTGAGTCCTTCATGCTCACGTTCACCTGAGAACATCATCATCAGTGCACAGACGTGTTGACCGGGACATGACCGTGTACGGAGGAAGAAAATCACTGATTTTCTCTATGAGGTTTGGTGTGTGATGGAGTTGAATCACAGCATCATCACCTGAGGACCTGTCCCTCACGTCTTCTTATGACAACATGAATCGTGCTCCGTCACGGCTCTGATTGGTCCTGAAGATGCACCATGGAAGCAGGCATCTGATTGGACGACCCGGGGCTCCGCGTTAAAAAAAGATCAATGGCCGCTGCCGCGACACACACACACACACACAAGAATTAGTCCCTCACAGGCTCATTGTTCTCTGAATCCATTTTGTTGGAGGTGAAGCAGAGGACGGCCTGTCAGGTGTGTGTGTGTGTTTGTGTGTGTGTGTATAACTGATTTTAATTATAAAAATTAAAAAAAACACTTGATTAATGGAATGAAAATTACAGTAATAATCAGTCAGAAAATTGAAATTGTTGGTGAAAAGAAGTCATGAAACTTCATGAAAGTATACTATGTTATGATGTAAATACAAAATATTCACATTTCAGATGGTTTAAAAAAAAAAAACGGACGTCGTTATGATTTACACTTCCTGCTTCTTCGTCACTTTATGACAGAAAAAGCAGTGAAAATGTTCAATTGTCCACACGACAACACAGGAAGTCGACGTGGTTATTTCCCAGCAGGCCTTGCTCCATCCATCACTACATGTCTGACCGTGTGTCTGTGTGTGTGTGTGTGTGTGTGTGTGAGAGTGTGTGTCCTACATAATGACTTAATTGAGGTGGTTAACACTTTGAGGATAATGAGAGCCTCTAGACCACAACAGACCCAGGAGTGAGAGCTCTGAAGTGTGAAAACACACACACACACACACACACACACACACACACACACACACACACACACACACACACACACACACACACACACACACACACACACACACACACACACACACACACACACACACACACACACACACACACACACACACACACACACACACACACACACACACACACACACACACACACACACACACACACACACACACACACAGATTTAAAACCACCACAGTCTACTGCTGCTGTCAGACTCACCGCATAAAATCTATGTCAGTTTAAGTCTACGATGTCTTTAAATTAACGAAATTTCAAAAATTCATTAAAATTATTCGCTAATATTTTCAACTGATTCTTGTTCAGGGCGATGTCGACTATTATGATGGTAAATTTCGAGTCATTCCGAGATACTTCTTTTTTGCTGATGAGCCACTGCCTGCCAGGGCAATCTGACTAATGGTAAACAACAAGACATTATAAGGCTTTCTGGACCAAACAAAGAATTTATAATCGAGGAAATTATCGTCAAATTTATGATGAAAATAATGAGTTAGTTAGTTGTGGCACTAATGTAGGTTTGTCCACACACACACACACACAGTGTCACACTGGTCCATCAGGGATCGATGTTGAAGGCGTCACATTAACTGCTAATGTAATCAGCACTTTACAACTGGGAGTAATTACAGAACAGACGTGAATTCTGTAGGGAGAGTCCTTCAAGCTGCGCACGCACACACACACACACACACACACACACACACACACACACACACACACACACACACACACACACACACACACACACACACACACACACACACACACACACACACACACACACACACACACACACACACACACACACACACACACACACACACACACACACACACACACACACACACACACACACACACACACCACCTCCTTCTCCACCGTCTCAACCTTTTTCTAGAGAGAGCTCCCCCTGGTGTTCACTGTAAGGCTGCAACGATTATTCGTCGACGAAATGAATCGTCAACCGTTTTTATCCTCGTTAATTAAGTTTTAAAAAAAATAAATAAATAAACTAGTTGAACCACATTTTTCAGGTTCTTAAATGTGAATATTTTCATGTTTGTCATTTTTCAGGTTCTTAAATGTGAATATTTTCATGTTTCTGTCATTTTTCAGCTTCTTAAATGTGAATATTTTCACGTTTCTGTCATTTTTCAGCTTCTTAAATGTGAATATTTTCACGTTTCTGTCATTTTTCAGCTTCTTAAATGTGAATATTTTCACGTTTCTGTCATTTTTCAGCTTCTTAAATGTGAATATTTTCACGTTTCTGTCATTTTTCAGCTTCTTAAATGTGAATATTTTCATGTTTCTGTCATTTTTCAGCTTCTTAAATGTGAATATTTTCACGTTTCTGTCATTTTTCAGCTTCTTAAATGTGAATATTTTCACGTTTCTGTCATTTTTCAGCTTCTTAAATGTGAATATTTTCATGTTTCTGTCATTTTTCACTTCTTAAATGTGAATTTTTTCATGTTTCTGTCATTTTTCAGCTTCTTAAATGTGAATATTTTCACGTTTCTGTCATTTTTCAGCTTCTCAAATGTGAATATTTTCACGTTTCTGTAATTTTTCAGCTTCTTAAATGTGAATATTCTCTTTCTCAAACAAAGAAATCATTGACAAATCATCAACAGTCACATTCACAAGAGCGATATTTGCTTCCTGACGTCTTCAGAGACAGACACAGCAGTGGATTTTGGGAAGAGTTGTCCGCACACGGAGGAGCAGGACAATCCCAGAGGAATACAGGGAAAAGTGCCAGATATTCTGCTTTTAATAGAATTATTCATTCCACTAAGTGCTCCTGACTGAAGTGGGCTTTGAAGAAGCCTGACGTATTCCGCTAAACCGACCGACTTAAGAGAATTCCTCTGAGACGTAACACAAATCCACACAGATTCTAGGACATTCCAGGAGTTTCATTACACACACACACACTCACTCACTCACACACACACACACACACACACACACACACAGGATCAAATAAAGGTCAGCCACGCTGCAGAACACAACACAACATCAGTCCCTGGACACCTGGATTGTTTACAGTGGGGTCTGCAGACATGATGAACACACCTGAACTCTGACCTCATCAAGAGCAGGTCACCTGAGGTCAACACCGGAGACGCACAGTATACACACACACACACACACACACACACTGTATATATAGACCTTCACTTCACTATCTCCATGTGTGGGATGAAAATAATGATTTTAATCCTAACTTCATAACTTATAACCTCACATTTATATGCATCAGACTTTTCCAACAGGAAACTTAAGTTTGTAAACCGCTCACTCTCCCACACCAAAGCCCATAGAGAAAATCAGTGATTTTATCTCACAGGGACACAGGAGCTGCTGGTCTACTGCTGCCTCGTGTGGTCACTTTGTGTCACTAAGTCTAAAGTAAATATTTTAAAAGCTGAATTCACTAAAATCAGTCATTGGAAGTTAGTGATGGAGGCAGCAGTGGATCAACAACTCCTGTGAACTCCTGTGTGTCTGATGTTAAAATCACTGGTTTACTCTATGGGCTTTGGTGTGGGAGAGTGAGTGAGTTTACAAACTTAAGTTTCAAGGGGAAATAATTTTCTTTAACGTTCACGTCTTTATATCACTGTTAAACAGACTTTTCCTTGTGTAAAACTGAAGTTTATAAACCACTCACTCTCCCACACCAAAGTCCATAGAGTAAACCAGTGATTTTAACTTCACAGCACACAGGAGTTCACAGGAGTTGTTGATCCACTGCTGCCTCCATCACTAACTTACAATGACTGATTTTAGTGAATTCGGCTTTTAAAATATTTCATTTAGACTTAACTCGGTGACACAAAGTGACCACACGAGGCAGCAGATGAACACCAGCTGCTCCTGTGTCCCTGTGAGCTAAAATCACTGATTTTCTCTATGGGCTTTGGTGTGGGAGAGTGAGTGGGAGAGACTTTAGTGTTTTAGTCACTATATAAAAGACCTGGCTGATAAAATGTACATGTCTTTATCTCAGCGTAAGAGGAAGTTTGTGAGGCACTCACTCTGCCACACCAAAGTCCACTTTTAAAGACCCGACCTCTTAAGAACAGTCCACCGTGGACATTTGACCTGTTTTACTGTCTCATGATGTCACTGTTTAACTTACTGTGTCTTTAACTGTGTCAAAGTCGGGTTGTTTTTGAACAGTATTGTAAACACAGGTGAGACAGGTGACAGGTGTGTGTTTGTACCACACTCCTGCACTCATTTGTGTTGTTTTTAATATTTTCTACAGTATTTTTATTGTTGTTGTTTTGGGTCTGTTAGGTCACACGTTTGTATGATTTATTTATTCATCTCTGACGTACAGAACCTTGTTTCAGCTGTTGTTGTTTTTAAAGTGCTTTATCAATAAAGTTGGATTGGATTGGAATGCACTGTCAGTGAACGCATCACTGCACTTCTTTTTCTTTCTTTTTTTAACCCACCCCAAAAAATCTTTACCCTCAATTCTGGTGACGTTCATATAATTATTAGCATTAGCTAAAACTGTGACATGTAACACACACACACACACACACACACGGGGAGTGACGTACCGGCTGGCATCCTGGTGCTGCCCGGCTGAACCGCAGTGTGTGTGGGTCACTTCAGTCAGTTAGCCTCCATGTAGCTTCTCCTTCCTCCGGTCCTCACCTTCACATGACATCAGACTCGACTCTGTGACGACAACAGCACGCGTTTAAAACACAAACAACACACAAACACACACACACACAGTGAACGTCTAACCCGGTATCAGGCTAACACCGCCCGCCCGCCGCCACACACACTAATGACGAACAGCCGCGGTACACGCACGTAAACACGGCGGGAGCTGTTAGCTAACAACGGCTCAGCGGGAGGAGGAGGCGGAGGCGGAGGAGGGGGCGACACTGCGGCGGAGACGGCGCCGACATGAGTGACACATTCCTGGGCACAGGAGTGAGAACACAGCGACATACCTGTGGAGGAAGCGCCGCAGCACACGGAACAGCACACACACACACACACACACACACACACACTTTGACGCGTTACTACACTTGTGACTGCTTTACGGTCACACACACACACACACACACGCAACACAACACGGAAGTGTCAGTCCGTGTGCGCGTGCGGCTGTGCTTCGGACAGCTAACAGCTAATTATGTGCTAACGGTGCTAATGTTGTCAAACACGCGTACATTATGTGTTTTATATGTGTACAAATATAAACTTTTGTTTGTGTGTGTGTATTTAAAGTGTCCTGTACTTATATATCATATATATATACATAAATATATTTTTCATAATACACTGTATATATACACATTTTACTGATAGATAAGCTAACTTTTAGCTAACTTAAACGAAATGATAGCTAGAAACCTATTTGACCCACAATATGAAGATAATAACACGTATAAAGGTTTTTATATATATAAATATATGTATATATATATTTATATATATATATATATACTGTATATACATATATATACATATATATAAATATATATACACGCTCCAAAAAGAAAACTGTTGACATTTCATTGCTCTTTATACACAACCTCTGATAAACGGTAAATTAAAAAAATGATGTCGTCCATTGTTTGTTTGTTTTAAGTTAAAATTAACCCACTTTTAAATAAATGACCCAATATTTGTATTGTACGTTCATAGATTGATGCTTTGAGAAAAACCTGCCTGACATAAATAAATAGTTATAATAAAAAGTGAGGATATAACGTCGTATATTGAGCTTTTTTAATATTGTGTTTGAGACGTAGAGACGCTAAAATATTAAAACACTTGTATTTATTGTCGCCTTGAAATAATATAGTTTTACTACTTTACTACTGCTATAGTATATATATATATAATATGACAAGATACAAACATATAGTAAAAACAATGTTCAACAATCCACACACAAAGCAGTTTATGAATAAAACAGGAAGTTAAAAAAAAACAGGAAGTGAGAAAATCTTGTCATGAAGTTACAGAGGAAACAATATATGTGTGTGTGTGTTTATCACTTTACACCAGAACATGTTCTAATAAGACACATTTGTTTAAAACCAAACACATGTTAATTAACCAGGACCTCTGTGTGTGTGTGTGTGTGTGTGTGTGTGTGCTTTTTAAGCTCTTAAGGACTTTTGCTGACAGAATTAGAGATGATTAAAGGCTTTGGCCCTGACAGACGGCATGTCAACACGGGGGCGGAGTCACATGACTGACAGCTGACAGCCCGGGGCGGAATAGGTAAATAAATAAATATATAAATAATTAAAAAATAGATAAATTAAAAAATAAATAGATGAATAAATAATAATAAAAAAAGATAAATAAATACATAGATGAATAAGTAAATAAATAAATATATACATAAAAAAATAGATATATAAATAAAAAAATAAATAGATAAATTTAACAATACATAGATAAATAAATAATTAAAAAAAGATAAATAAATTAATACATAGATAAATAAGTTAATAAATAAATATATAAATTAAAAAATAAATATATAAATTAAACAATACATAGATAAATAAATTAATAGATACATAAATAAAATAAATTATAAAAATAAAAAGAAAGATCCTGTATGTGTAATGACTGTAAAATCGTATTATCGCATTAATCCGACTAAACACAGACTTTTATAATCCACGACTCAGCTGAATTACTGTTACATGTTTACATTCAACTGGACTCAAAGTGACTCAAACACTCTCCACACACACACACACACACTTCCCAGCCCCGTGACCTTTGACCCAACAATAAAAGAAGTAGCAGGTACGAGTCAGTTCCGCAGTTCCCCACAGCGCCCCCTATCAAAGAGTCCTTTCATGACTCACAAGTATGTTCGTTAATGCTTTGTTTCTCCTCGTCTAATCTCACACACAATCAGCATTTATATGTACTTTAGGTAAGGGCGGCCACGTGTATATATATATATAAACATATATTTATATATATATATATATATATGTACATATGTGATTAGAGTTGCGTGGCGCTGACACTTCGTCATGTGACGACGGTTTGAGCGTAAACAAGCCTTTAAGCCGTTGTTTGCATGTAAAGGTTACGTAGTGCAGCTTTAGCTGTGGCAGCAGAAGCACACACTCTCTCCTCTCTGTCCTTAGACGGCGCCTCGTGTGGATTTCTCAGGCGTTTCTTTGATTTTTGTTTCCACAGACGCGCTCGCTGTGTTTGAGTGGACGCTGAGATCGATCCCCCCCCACCCCCCCCCGCTCTTCTGTCTTTTCTTATCCGCGTGTTATCGGCGCAGATTCGTGGTTTGATTTCCTATTGCTGAGCTTGGTTGACATTTACTTCACAAACCCTTGACATTTGGGAAAAGGAGCTCCCTGTGTGAGCGCTGTGGGGGGGGCACTCATCTCACACACACACACATTAGCAGCCTTTGTGCCGAGCAGCTGGACGTTCAGACCGTCTGCTGCTGTTTCTGCTGCTGCTGCTCGTCACAAAACTCACTCTGACTGAAGACACAAACTGTCTGAAATCTGCCAATAAATCCACAGATGTAGATCAGAGGTCTGAGAGCCACAATCTCGACTCCTTTTCAATCACAAACGCATTTATTTATCAATCCGTATCAAAACAGACACTTTTACTTTGAAATTCCACGAAATATTGTAACAAATAACCATCATCGCCGGCTCATTTTCCCCAAAAACGTTTGACTTCCTCTTACTTCATCGCCCCCTCCTGACCAGACGAGGCACTGCATCGCCCCTCGAAGGTTATTTGAGGAAATACAACAAAGACACAGCGGATAAAATATATACTTCACGTTCACGTCTTTATCTTCACTGTTAGACGGCCTTTCCTCAAGTAAACTGAACTTTATAAACCACTCACTCTCTCACACCAAAGTCACTCACTCTCCCACACCAAAGTCACTCACTCTCCCACACCAAAGTCACTCACTCTCACACACCAAAGTCACTCACTCTCCCACACCAAAGTCACTCACTCTCCCACACCAAAGTCACTCACTCTGCCACACCAAAGTCACTCACTCTCCCACACCAAAGTCACTCACTCTGCCACACCAAAGTCACTCACTCTCTCACACCAAAGTCACTCACTCTCCCACACCAAAGTCACTCACTCTCCCACACCAAAGTCACTCACTCTCTCACACCAAAGTCACTCACTCTCCCACACCAAAGTCACTCACTCTCTCACATCAAAGTCACTCACTCTCTCACACCAAAGTCACTCACTCTCTCACACCAAAGTCACTCACTCTCTCTTTTTGTCAATTCGATTTTGATTTTGTCAATTCGGCTTTTGAAAATCGAGTTTCAGATTTACTTCTGTGACACAAAGTGACCACACGAGGCAGCAGAGGACCAGCAGCTCCTGTGTCCCTGTGAGCTAACATCACTGGTTTTCTCAATGGGCTTTGGTGTGGGAGAGTGAGTGGTTTACAAACTTCAGTTTCCTGTTGTTAAAGTCTGTCTCACAGTGAAGATAAAGACGTGAGGACGTCGTAGACTTAAACTGACAGAGACTTTGTGTAATGAGTCTTTTGTTAAGTGTCTAAAATCTTAGTTTTTCTTCCTCGTGTCTGCAGCTGGCAGCCATTTTGTTTTTTCACACACCTGTGACACCTGGGTTAAGGTCACATGACGTCCTGATGCTTCTGCATCAGATTCCTTCACTCAGAGTTCTTCATCTGCTCCTCTTGTTGTTGCACCTGATGAACAGATGATTGTCTGGTGTCGTCGTCTGTTCTCTGGCAGCACACACACACACACACGCACACACGCACGCACGCACACACACACACACACCATCTGCTCCCATCCACAGACTGTGATTGATGCAGCGCTCGTATATAAAAGCTCCAGCGATGACTCATCGACTCCCTGCTGCGGCGTCTGCTGCAGTGACAGTGTGTGTGTGTGTGTGTGTGTGTGTGTGCGTGTGTGTGTGAGCGTCTGTTGTTTAAGAAAATACTTTTCTCCTTCTCCTACAGTTCTCACACACACACATTTCTGATCACTAATCAATCACTTTTGTTTACGATCAGAACCTTGAATTAACGTCCGTCCATGAATACACACACAAACACACACCTGACACCAGGTCACACAGGTTATTGATCGCTGATCGATGAGGAGGCGATTGATCCTGAGAGGTTTGTACAGGTGTGACATCACCATCTAAACGTTCACTGAGATTATTCTGAGATTATTCTGTGGAGAAACAAAAGGTCAAAGGTCAGAAACACAATGAACTTCAGGAGAAACAATCAACAACAGACATCTACTAAACGGTCTCTGTCTGTCCATTATGACTCAGTTTGTCCTCTACTGTGTCCTCCAATCTGTCCTCCAGGTTGTCCTCCAGGTTGTCCTAAATGTGTCCTCCAATGTGTCCTCCAGTGTGTCCTTCAGTGTGTCCTCCAGGTTGTCCTAAGTGTGTCCTCCAGTGTGTCCTCCAGGTTGTCCTAAGTGTGTCCTCCAATTTGTCTTCCAGGTTGTCCTCCAGTCTGTCCTCCAGGTTGTCCTAAGTGTGTCCTCCAATGTGTCCTCCAGTGTGTCCTTCAGTGTGTCCTCCAGTGTGTCCTCCAGGTTGTCCTAAGTGTGTACTCCAATTTGTCTTCCAGGTTGTCCTCCAGTCTGTCCTCCAGGTTGTCCTAAGTGTGTCCTCCAGTGTGTCCTTCAGTGTGTCCTCCAGGTTGTCCTAAGTGTGTCCTCCAGTGTGTCCTCCAGGTTGTCCTAAGTGTGTCCTCCAGTCTGTCCTCCAGGTTGTCCTAAGTGTGTCCTCCAGTGTCCTAAGTGTGTCCTCCAATTTGTCCTCCAGGTTGTCCTAAGTGTGTCCTCCAATTTGTCCTAAGTGTGTCCTCCAATTTGTCCTCCAGGTTGTCCTCCAGTCTGTCCTCCAGGTTGTCCTAAGTGTGTCCTCCAATGTGTCCTCCAGTGTGTCCTTCAGTGTGTCCTTCAGTGTGTCCTCCAGGTTGTCCTAAGTGTGTCCTCCAGTTTGTCTTCCAGGTTGTCCTCCAGTCTGTCCTCCAGTCTGTCCTCCAGGTTGTCCTAAGTGTGTCCTCCAGTGTCCTAAGTGTGTCCTTCAATTTGTCCTCCAGGTTGTCCTAAGTGTGTCCTCCAATTTGTCCTCCAGGTTGTCCTCCAGGTTGTCCTCCAATTTGTCCTCCAGGTTGTCCTCCAGGTTGTCCTAAGTGTGTCCTCCAATGTGTCCTCCAGTGTGTCCTTCAGTGTGTCCTCCAGGTTGTCCTCCAGGTTGTCCTAAGTGTGTACTCCAGTGTGTCCTCCAGGTTGTCCTAAGTGTGTCCTCCAGTTTGTCTTCCAGGTTGTCCTCCAGTCTGTCCTCCAGGTTGTCCTAAGTGTGTCCTCCAGTGTCCTAAGTGTGTCCTCCAATTTGTCCTCCAGGTTGTCCTAAGTGTGTCCTCCAATTTGTCCTCCAGGTTGTCCTCCAGTCTGTCCTCCAGGTTGTCCTAAGTGTGTCCTCAATGTGTCCTCCAATTTGTCCTCCAGGTTTGTCTTTATTTCACTTCCTGACTTTAAATAAAGACGTTTCAGCGTGGCTGTTACTCATCGTCGCTAAGCTAACTCTTGTTTTGACGCCCTGTGATTTCCCCGCACTCCCGACACGTTGGAGGAAGGCCAGCCCCGCCCACCAGCCCCCCAGCCCCATGCTTGCTGTCGCCCGCCACGGAGTCGCTAATTATAAAAAGGAAGATCAACAACAGCGTTAATAACAGACAGGAGCGTTTTACATGTTTAGATCTTCACACCTTCATTCTTCATATCCAAGAGCTAAAGATAAACGATGCCGCGCTGAAGCTAAAATTAACATTTTAGATGAATCTGTGAGGAGTTTATTTTTATAACATTACATCATCCAACACGCTAACTACTAACTGTTGTGAAAGAGGAAAAAAGTGACTAATTGTGAAAGATAACATCAGCTAACAACTACTGTAAGCGTTAGCAACTACTCTTTCAGCTAGCACTACCGTGAAGTAGCTACTGCGGCACCTGACGGCTTAGTTAGCCGTTAGCAGCTACAGTAGCCACTCGCTGTGTCATCAGTTTTTGACTTTAGAACTAGCCTTTAGCAGCTACTGTAGCCACTCGCTGTGTCATCGGTGTTTGACTTTAGCACTAGCCGTTAGCAGCTACTGTAGCCACACGCTGTGTCATCGGTGTTAGCCTTTAGCAGCTACTGTAGCCACACGCTGTGTCATCGGTGTTTGACTTTAGAACTAGCCGCTAGCAGCTACTGTAGCCACTCGCTGTGTCATCGGTGTTTGACTTTAGAACTAGCCGCTAGCAGCTACTGTAGCCACTCGCTGTGTCATCGGTGTTTGACTTTAGCACTAGCAGTTAGCAGCTACTGTAGCCACACGCTGTGTCATCGGTGTTTGACTTTAGCACTAGCCGTTAGCAGCCACTGTAGTCACGCGCTGTGTCATCGGTGTTTGACTTTAGCACTAGCCGTTAGCAGCCACTGTAGCCACTCGCTGTGTCATCGGTGTTTGACTTTAGCACTAGCCGTTAGCAGCTACTGTAGCCACTCGTTAGCAGCTACTGTAGCCACGCGCTGTGTCATCGGTGTTTGACTTTAGCACTAGCCGTTAGCAGCTACTGTAGCCACTCGTTAGCAGCTACTGTAGCCACTCGTTAGCAGCTACTGTAGCCACTCACTGATATCGTAGACTTAATCTGGTGCAGATTCTTTTGTCGTGTTGCTAAAATATCATTTTCTACGTCACACACACACACACCTGACAAACAGCAGCTTCTCTCTTTAACACAGTGTTAAATCTTCCTGAACGAGGCAGTTAATCTGTTTTTTGTGGGTCCAACAGTTTCTCAGTGACTTTAATCCCGACTGTCGTCCTCCCCTCGTTTCCTAAAGTCTCCTCTCGATATAAGCCGATGATCCGTTTGCTTAATAAAACTGCAGAGAATGATACTTCAGCTGTGCTTAAGCTTCTTAACCAGGATCTCTGTTTGAGAGCGTGACCCTAAAGCCCAGAATATGGCGTCCACAGACCTCTTCACTGTCTGAGGAAACCACTGCTTTACTGCACTTTATATCTGAGAATACTGAAAACAGAAGAAAACACAGACGTTAGGCCTTTAACTAAAGACTATGACGATAAAATCTACGTCAGTTTAAGTCTAGGATGTCTTTATCTTCACTGTGAGACAGACTTTTGTGAACCACTCACTCTCCCACACCAAAGTCCATAGAGTAAACCAGTGATTTTAACATCACAGCACACAGGAGTTCACAGGAGTTGTTGATCCACTGCTGCCTCCATCACTAACTTACAATGACTGATTTTAGTGAATTCAGCTTTTAAAATATTTACTTTAGAATTAAATCAGTGACACAAAGTGACCACACGAGGCAGCAGAAGACCAGCAGCTCCTGTGTCCCTGTGAGCTAAAATCACTGGTTTTCTCTATGAGGTTTGGTGTGGGAGAGTGAGTGGTTTACAAATTTCAGTTTACACAAGGACAAGTCTGTGTGTGTGTGTGTGTGTGTGTGTGTGTGTCTTCTCTGACATGGACACGGCAGCGTTTCGCTCAATTATTCATCACTGAAGTCTTTTGTAGCCAGTTAGCAGATCAATAGCTGCTGTAATCAGCTTTCCAATGACGGAAAGTAGCTCACACACACACACACACACACACACACACACACACACACACACACACACACACACACACACACACACACACACACACACACACACACACACACACACACACACACACACACACACACACACACACACACAGTATACGTTACACATGATGTTTCCTTGTGTTATTTCTCTGTGAATCACACGACACACATTTGTGTCGCCGTAACAAAAGTCTGTTCATTGATCCTCGACGACCTCTTGACCTTTGATCGAGTCAGTGAAAACTTCTCTGTGTGAGATCATGAGATCATGAGATCATGAGATCATGAGATCATGAGATCATGAGTCACAAACAAGTGAAGCAATTACAGCGAAACAGGGAATAAACCCAGGAACATGGATTTTTAAATTCAGGATTAAACCCTGGAACCAATTTTTGATGATGAAGATGATAAATGAATGATGAAGATGATGATGATGAATGAATGAACGAATGATGATGATGAAGATGATGATGAATGAATGAATGATGAAGATGATGATGATGAATGAAGATGATGATGATGATGATGATGATGAATGAAGATGATGATGATGATGATGATGATGATGATGATGAAGATGAACTGATGATGATGATGATGAATGAATGAAAGATGAAGATGATGTGATGATGATGATGAATGAATGAATGATGAAGATGAAGATGAACTGATGATGAATGAATGATGAAGATGATGATGATGATGATGATGAATGAATGATGAAGATGAACTGATGATGATGAATGAATGAATGATGAAGATGATGATGATGATGATGATGATGAATGAATGATGAAGATGATAATGATGAAGATGATGATGATGATGAATGAATGATGAAGATGATAATGATGAAGATGATGATGATGATGATGATGATGAATGAATGATGAAGATGAACTGATGATGATGATGGTGAATGAATGAATGAATGATGAAGATGAACTGATGATGATGATGATGAATGAATGAATGAATGAATGAATGATGAAGATGATGATGATGATGATGATGAATGAATGAAGGATGAAGATGAACTGGAGCAAACGTAACCTCTTCCTGTTTTGACCTCACAGACATTTAATCGCGTTAAAAGCTTCAGATTTGTCCGTCATTAGTGAAGCTCTGAGCGCTTATTGTCTGTGTTCCTGGAAATAAACAAATAAATAAACAACTAAATAAACAAATAAATAAACAAATAACAAATGTGTTGTGTTGTGTTGTGGTAGTGATGTGTTGTGTTGTGTTGTGGTTGTGTTGTGTGTCACATATCAAGTGTGACATTGAACCTGTCGTAGCTGAAGCTCTGTGTTGTGTTGTGTTGTGTTGTGTTGTGTTGTGTTGTGTTGTGTTGTGTTGTGTTGTGTTGTGTTGTGTTGTTATCGTGACGTCGTCCGCTCTCATCGATCAGGATTTACAACGTTTGTTGCCGCAGTGATTTTTACGATGTAAAACAGACTTGTGTGTTAGCGTAGCCGCTTTAGCATTTGACATGTTTTTATTCTTATTTAAGAAAAGTCACATGTGAAGAACATCAGTCAGTTTCTAAGCTGCTGCGTCGTCACATGATCCATAAAGACAGTGTGAATGTTGGTGTATATGCAGACGACGTCTTATTATTTATTATATCTCATTATTCTTCTCTCGTCCCCAAAAACGAGCTCAGCGTCAGCTCACAGGTCAGAGACCAGCACAGCTGCACACAGGAAGTGAAGGCAACAGATTTATTAAACTGATGATTAAATCTGGATTAACACACGGACGACTGCGTCGCTCTGGATTCACCAGACTGCGCGAGTTTAGACGGCGGTTGATTAACGTGACGTGATCCACACGTGTGTGTGAGTGTGTGTGTGTGTGTGTGACACACACACACACACACACACACACACACACTGAGGTTCAGACTGTAGAGCAGGAAAACCGGGTCCGGGTCGGGTGAAGTTTTGTAGGAATAACTACTAAAACTAAAGATAACATAACAACAGGTATTTTATTTTGAGGGAATGGCTACTGAAATGAAAGATAACATAAAAATGTGTATTTTATTTTGTAGGAATAACTACTAAAAACGAAAGCTAACACAAAAATTTGTGTCTTATTTTGTAAGAATAACTACTAAAATGAAAGATAACATAAAAAATTGATTTTATTTTGTTGGAGTAGCTTCTAAAATGAAAGATAACGTAAAAATGTGTCTTTTATTTTGTAGGAATAACTACTAAAACGAAAGATAACATAAAATGTGTCTTTAATTTTGTAGGAATAAATACTAAAACTAAAGATAACATACAAATGTGTCCTTTATTTTGTAGGAATAAATACTAAAACTAAAGATAACATACAAATGTGTATTTTATTTTGTAGGAATACCATCTAAAATGAAAGATAACATTAAACGGTGTCTTTTATTTTGTAGAAATAACTACTAAAATGAAAGATGACACAAAATGTGTCTTTTATTTTGAAGGAATAGCTAATAAAACGAAAGACAACATAAAAAGAGGTATTTTATTTTGAAGGAATGGCGACTGAAATTAAAGATATAAAAATGTGTCTTTTATTTTGTAGGAACAGCTACTCAAACGAAAGACAACATAAATAGAGGTATCTTTGTTCGTCTTTGTCTTTATTTTATAAAAGTAACACATTATTTTAAATTGTTTAATCGTAAATTGCTTTGACAGGAAGTCACGGTGACAGGCGGGAAATATAAACAAAAGACCAGGAACAGGAAGTCGGTCGCCAACATCAAACAGGAACATATTAGTGACCTCATTAATGACCTTGTTAGTGAACAGTCTGGTTTATTAAAGGTTTATTAAAGGTTTGATTTTCAGCCTCAGACTTTAACCTGCTGCTGCTGTTTGTCCTGATGGAGGCTGTGACTCACCGTCTCTCTCTCTCTCTGTGTGTCTCAGTGTGTCTGGGTGTCTCTCGCCCGTCTCTCGCCCGTCTCTCAGCTGCTCTGGCTCTCTCTCTCCTGGTGCAGCTGAAGCCGTTCATTAAAGCCTTCACAGTTTAGACAGCAGTGCTTTGTCTCTGTCACTGTAATCACAGGGAAGAGACCACACTGTAAAAAACATCCACAACAAAAAGTCAGTGCACCTGCTGCAGATGATGATGTTACTGCTGCTTATGATGTTTCATTTACGTGTATTATAGCTTTTTACACAGTGTGAAAACATCCATATCTGTGCAGACGTCGTCATCAGCAGACGTACAGTCGAACCATGAGACGTCACAAAGACGTCACTCTTCTTTAATAAAAACTCACCACATAAAATCTACCTTAGGTTTAAGTCGACAATGTCTTTAAGGACAAGAAAAACCGCTCACTCTCCACACCAAAGTCCGTAGAGAAAACCAGTGATTTTAGCTCACAGGGACACAGGAGCTGCTGGTCCTCTGCTGCCTCGTGTGGTCACTTTGTGTCACTACAATACATTGAAATAAAGAATTTTGTGGGAGAGTGAGTGACTTTGGTGTGGGAGAGTGAGTGACTTTGGTGTGGGAGAGTGAGTGACTTTGGTGTGGGAGAGTGAGTGACTTTGGTGTGAGAGAGTGAGTGACTGGTGTGAGAGAGTGTGACTTTGGTGTGGGAGAGTGAGTGACTTTGGTGTGGGAGAGTGAGTGACTTTGGTGTGAGAGAGTGAGTGACTTTGGTGTGGGAGAGTGTGACTTTGGTGTGGGAGAGTGAGTGACTTTGGTGTGAGAGAGTGAGTGACTTTGGTGTGGGAGAGTGAGTGACTTTGGTGTGGGAGAGTGAGTGACTTTGGTGTGAGAGAGTGAGTGACTGGTGTGAGAGAGTGTGACTTTGGTGTGGGAGAGTGAGTGACTTTGGTGTGGGAGAGTGAGTGACTTTGGTGTGAGAGAGTGAGTGACTTTGGTGTGGGAGAGTGTGACTTTGGTGTGGGAGAGTGAGTGACTTTGGTGTGAGAGAGTGAGTGACTTTGGTGTGGGAGAGTGTGACTTTGGTGTGGGAGAGTGAGTGACTTTGGTGTGGGAGGTTAAACCCGGGAACATGATAAAAAGACGTGAACATGTTCTTTCTGGGCACAGGGGGCGCTCACAGCACATTCAGTAGCTAAAATCACAATTAAAAATCTGTTAATGATGGTGACTGAAAAACTGGTGTGCGTGTGTGTGTGTGTGTGTGTGTGTGTGTGTGTGTGTGTGTGTGTGTGTGTGTGTGTGTGTGTGCAGCTGGATATGCAGATTCAATGCTAACAGATGCTTTAATTAGCTCAGGACATTGTGTGAAATCACACTGTGGCTCTTAATTTGCAGTGAATCCTGTTTGCTTTTGGAAATCACTGTTGTTTCTGAAACACACACACACACACACACACACACACACACACGTCTGACAGCTCATTAAAGCTCCATTTCTGTCGGCGTTGATTTGACGCGTCGTCCGCTGAACAGTCGCAGCAAATCTGACATGATGTCGTCCACGAGAGGGTTAGAATAACTGCTCATTAACACACACACTAACACACACACCCACACACACACACACACACATTGAGAAGCTAATAGATTAGCTGGTAGCCATTAGCTAGCAGAGCTCTGTCGTTGCCAAAAGGTTTATGAATTTTATGAAAAGTTTACACAGGAAGTCGTCAAAAGACGAAGTCGAAGAGTAACTACTAAAATGTCTTTTATTTTGTAGGAATAGCTACTAAAATGAAAGATAGTATAAAAATGTGTATTTTATTTTTTAGGAATAACTACTAAAAATGAAAGATAACATAAAAATGTGATTTTATTTTGTAGGAATAGCTTCTAAAATGAAAGATAACATAAAAATGTGATTTTATTTTGTAGGAATAGCTTCTAAAATGAAAGGTAACATAAAAATTTGTCTTTTATTTTAAAGGATATAACACCTCACACAGGCTGCAATTACAAATCAGGGAAGATGCTAGTTGATAAGCTAAGAGATTAGCTGGTTGTCTTTAGCTAGCAGAGCTCCGTCTGTCGTAAATTGAATATTTTTTAATCGTAAACTTGTCAGTGGTGATGAAATCTTTCAAACTTTAACTCCTGCTTTGTCTTTTTACATCAACGTCCTGACGAGGAAGGACACGTTTGTGAGACGCGCTCGTCGTTCCTTATTTCCTGTCATTTCCTGTCATCTCTACAGCAAAACGTCAAATTATGCCACTGTCGGGGGGAAATTGATGATCTGTCGCGCTCGGCCCCACGGGGGCGCCGACGAGAGCGTTTGGACGACTTTAATGAAGCGGCAGAGGGAAAGTGTTTGATCAGCAGCACGTTTAGACCACTCACTCTCCCACATCAAAGTCACTCACTCTCCCACACCAAAGTCACTCACTCTCCCACACCAAAGTCACTCACTCTCCCACACCAGTCACTCACTCTCACACACCAAAGTCACTCACTCTCACACACCAAAGGCACTCACTCTCCCACACCAAAGTCACTCACTCTCCCACACCAAAGTCACTCACTCTCCCACACCAAAGTCACTCACTCTCCCACACCAAAGTCACTCACTCTCCCACACCAAAGTCACTCACTCTCCCTGCACCAGTCACTCACTCTGCCACACCAAAGTCACACACTCTCCCACACCAAAGTCACTCACTCTCTCACACCAAAGTCACTCTCACACACCAAAGTCACTCACTCTCCCACACCAAAGTCACTCACTCTCACACACCAAAGTCACTCACTCTCACACACCAAAGTCACTCACTCTCACACACCAAAGTCACTCACTCTCACACACCAAAGTCACTCACTCTCACACACCAAAGTCACTCACTCTCACACACCAAAGTCACTCACTCTCCTTTACAATGACTGATTTAGTCAAATTCGGCTTTTAAAATCCTTCATTTTGGTTTATTGTAGTGACACACAGTGACCACACGAGGCAGCAGAGGACCAGCAGCTCCTGTGTCTCTGTAAGCTAAAATCACTGGTTTTCTCTATGGACTTTGGTGTGGGAGAGTGAGTGGTTTACAAACAGCAGTTTCAGTGTCACACTGAAGATAAAGACGTGATCGTGTTCTTAAAGACTTCGTGGATTATATCACTCAGATTATCAGAGATTAAATCTGGTTGTGTTCAGATTGAGGAAACCTTCTTCCTGAACCTGCTTCTCTGTGAATCAGCAGCAGAAACAGAATCAGCAGCAGAAACAGAATCAGCAGCAGAAACAGCAGAATCTTCTTCTTCAGAGCAGAAGCAGCAGCAGACGAGCAGAGTAAAAATAGACTGAATATCAATGAGGAGACTTTTCTTCAGCCTGAAGCTCAGTGTGAGTCAAAGTGAGGGTTTGTTCATGAGCATCGTCAACGTTTAGGTGAGGAACTGCTGATG
This sequence comes from Microchirus variegatus, assembly GCF_963457635.1. Classification (NCBI taxonomy): domain Eukaryota; kingdom Metazoa; phylum Chordata; class Actinopteri; order Pleuronectiformes; family Soleidae; genus Microchirus; species Microchirus variegatus. The sequence continues at coordinate 9,903,771 of NC_139822.1, read as the reverse complement.
ATTCTGCTGCTGATGATGATTCTGCTGCTGCTGATGATTCTGCTGCTGATGATGATTCTGCTGCTGTTGCTGCTGCTGTTGCTGCTGATGATTCTGCTGCTGCTGATGTTACTGCTGCTGTTGCTGCTGCTGTTTCTGCTGCTGTCTGATAAGGAGGAAGTAAAGAGGAAGACGATGCTCTCTCTCACAGCAGCTGAGGATGAGTTTTTTCTATTTTCCGCTCTGAGTTAATCTGATTTAAATTAATCTCACTCTGACCAGATTCAACCCCCCGGTGACAGAGAGCGCGCAGACGTGTGGCGGCTGAGTGTAAATACATCTGCTCTCATGACTCACTGGAGTTTGTTTTTCCATGTCTTTAGGAAACAGTTGGCAGCTAAACGTGGTGTCAGCTGTCAATCAGCTGTCAATCAGCTGTCAATCACATGTCAATCACCTGTCAATCACCTGTCAATCAGCTGATCAGTGTCTGTCATGGCCGACTTCATGTTGCTAAAGAGATGGTAACAACTTACATTACTGAAAAACACTTAACTTACGTTATTAAAAAAACACTTAACTTACTGAAAAACACTTAACTTACGTTGGTGAAAAAAACACTTAACTTACTGAAAAAAAACACTTATCTTTCTGGAAAAAACACTTAACCTACTGGAAAAACTTAACTTACGTTTTTAAAAAAACACTTAACTTATGTAACTAAAAAACACTTAAGTTACTGAAAAAAGCTTAACTTAAGTTACTTTAAAAAAAACACTTAACTTAAGTTACAGAAAAAACACTTAAGTTACTAAAAAAAACACTTAACTGTTCTTGAAAACATGACGTGAATAAAACAATGTCGCCCTTAGGCCACGCCCCCACGCCTGACGAGCAGTGTGAGTCAAACGTTAGCGCTGCTGCAGAAGTTAACTTTATTAACGAGTTAACTTTATTAACTTTATCATTTAAGAGTCTGTATTTTCTAAACCAGAGACAAACAAACAAACAATAATAACAATAATAAAAGTGTTTTTATCGCAGCCTCAGGTCACGACATTCCTTCAGTTTCCTCTGAACTGTGACTTTAATAAAAGACAATAATAACAAGAGTGAAGCTGTCAATCAAAGTGCTTCTGTGTGTGTGTGTGTGTGTGTGTGTGTGTGTGTGTGTGTGTGTGTGTGTGTGTGTGTGTGTGTGTGTGTGTCTAAATGATGACTCATTTCACTGCTACACCAGCTGTTTCCTGTTTGGTGCAGTTCGTCCCGTTATGAAACGACCTGTAAGCCCCGCCCACTTCACCACAGCTGCCAAACTCGCAATTTGACGAACAATCGGAGAATTCAAATGTTTGTCGTTGTCGTCACGTGACTAAAGAAACGTCCATGTTAGCAACTGCTGCATGCTAACAAAGGTTCACTTTAGCAACTGCTGCATGCTAACAAACGTTCACGTTAGCAACTTCTGCCACATGCTAACAAATGTCCACGTTAGCAACTACTGCTACATGCTAACAAACGTCCACGTTAGCAACTGCTGCCACATGCTAACAAATGTCCACGTTAGCAACTGCTGCTACATGCTAACAAACGTCCACTCTAACAACTGCTGCTGAATGCTAACAAACGTCCATGTTAGCAATTGCTGCTACGTGCTAACAAAAATCCACTTTAGCAACTGCTGCCACATGCTAACAAACGTCTACGTTAGCAACTGCTGCCACATGCTAACAAATGTCCACGTTAGCAACCGCTCCTACAATAATAATGATAGTGTTACAAACGTTTAAATCACGTAAAAAACAGTCATGTTGTTGCTAACATGTTTTCTGTGTTTTTGTAACATTAAGACAACGTTGTTGCGTTGATCTTTAACGTGTAACATTTACGAGTTATTGTGTTTATTATGATTTAGTTTTTCCTTTTTTATCTGAATTTATCGATTGATCTCAGAGAAGAGAATTTAAACTCTTACCTGAACACACACACACACACACACACACACACACACACACACACACACACACACACTGAAGTGACAGTGACGTCAAACCGACTCTTTTCTCTCTCTCTTTGATCAGACTCCGCAAACCCGCTGCACGAGACCGCTGATGATGACGGACGCGCTTTAAACCACCGAAGAAGAAGAAGAAGAGGAGGAGGAGGAGCAGCAGGAGCAGGAGGAGGAGGAGCAGGTGTTTGTATGATCACAGAGGACGTGGTGAGAGACACAAGAGGACCAGGAGATGATGGAGAGGCACGAGACTGCAGAACTGACGAGGACCTGAACCTGAATCTGGATCTTGAGCAGAGACCAGAGGACCTGGACCTGGAGCATTTTATTCTGGATCGGGATCTTAATCAGAGGACCTGGATCTGGACGTGGATTTAAACCTGCGGGTTCTTGTTTTTTTTTTTTGACACACACATGGATCCAGGTGAGACGGAGCGGCTCTGAGGTGAAATCAGTGCTGATTTCTGATTAAAATCACATCACCGTAATCTGAATTCTCTTCTCTCGCGCTCCGCCTGCGTCCCCGCGCCTCTCGCGCTCCGCGTCCGCGTGACGCGGTGGGAGCCTGATGGTGCGGACGCTCGGCGCACGGTGCTGGTTCGAGGCGCCGCGGCTCGGACGCGCCGCGCGCTGACTTGTTTGTCTCCGGCACGGACACGTGGCAGCGGCGCTGATGATGATGATGATGATGATGATGATGAGGGTTCACGGTTAATCCGGGAGATGCTTTTCCGCTCGTGTCGGATTCACGCGCTCTTTCTTCAGTGGGATCTTCCGCGCGACAATGACCTCCAGCCGCAGCACGAGCGAGAAGCACGAGGACGCGCCCGCGGTTCGACGCGCACGACGACAGGACTTCGTTTCCCCCAAATCGCTGCTGAGTTGAGTCACAGCCGAGGAGAAGGAGGAGGAGAAGGAGCAGAGGAGGAGGAGGAGAAGGAGAAGGAGGAGGAGGAGGAGGAGGAGGAGGAGAAGCGGTGAGAGACGCGGAGCGGCGGCGCGCAGCGGCAGCGGTGATGGAGCTGTCCGAGGTCCGCTGCTCCAGCGCCAGCGAGGAGCTTTACACCATCAACAAGACCCCGAGCAGCAGCAACAACAGCAACAGCAGCAGCGGCAACAGCAGCAATAGCGGCAATAGCAACGGCAGCGAGAGCGGCAGCTGCAGCGGCGGCGGCAACGCGCGACCCAAGCGGCTGCTGTGGCAGAACGCGGTGCGGCACATCACCGAGCAGCGCTTCATCCACGAGCAGAGCGGCGGAGGCGGCGGCGGAGCGGTGAAGGGCATCGGGCCCGACGAGCCCTACGACCCGAGCCAAGGCGCGCGCAAGCAGTCCGCGGGTCGCACGTCGGTGGGGGACCGGCACAACAACGGCGGCACCAAAGTGTTCCCGGAGCGCGGCAGCAGCGACCTGGGCTTCCTGCAGATCGACTGCGCGCCGAGCAACTCGGACTTCTTCCTGAACTGGGGCTACAGCTACAGGGGCGTCATCTTCCCCACGCTGAGGAACGCGTTCAAATCCCGCGACCTGGAGCGTCTGTACCAGCGCTACTTCCTGGGCCAGAGGCGTAAATCTGTGGTGGTGATGAACATCCTGGACGTGGTGACCAAACTCACGCTGCTGGTGCTGCACCTGACGCTGGCCTCGTCCCCCATGGACCCCATCAAGGGAACTCTGCTGGGCTTCTTCACGGGCATCGAGGTGGTCATCTGTGCCCTGGTGGTGGTCAGGAAGGACACCACGTCGCACGGGTACCTGCAGTACAGCGGCGTGGTCACCTGGGTGGCCATGGCCACGCAGATCTTGGCCGCGGGTCTGGGCTACGGGCTGCTGGGAGACGGCGTGGGCTACGTCCTGTTCACGCTGTTCGCCACCTACAGTATGTTGCCTCTGCCGCTCACCTGGGCCATTCTGGCTGGACTGTTCACTGCAGGGCTCCACCTGCTGGTCAAGCTGCTCATCTCCCACAATGCACCGCTGTCCACCAACCAGGTGAGGACCTACCCGCATGCCTTCCTTATAGTTTAGTTAGCTGGTTAGTTGATAAGTTGGCTAGTTGGTTGATGGGTTACCTGTTAGTTAAGTTAGCAGGTTAGTTGATGAGTTAGCTGGTTGGTTGATGGGTTAGCTGGTTAGGTGAGTTAGCGGGTTAGTTGATGAGTTAGCTGGTAGGTTGATGGGTTAGCTGGTTAGTTAAGTTAGCGGGTTAGTTGATGAGTTAGCTGGTTGGTTGATGGGTTAGCTGGTTAGGTGAGTTAGCGGGTTAGTTGATGAGTTAGCTGGTTGGTTGATGGGTTAGCTGGTTAGTTGATGGGTTAGCTGGTTAGGTAAGTTAGCGGGTTAGTTGATGAGTTAGCTGGTTGGTTGGTGGGTTAGCTGGTTAGTTGATGGGTTAGCTGGTTAGTTGATGAGTTAGCTGGTTGGTTGATGGGTTAGCTGGTTAGTTGATGGGTTAGGTGAGTTAGCGGGTTAGTTGATGAGTTAGCTGGTTAGTTGATGAGTTATTGGGTTAGTTGATGAGTTAACTGGTTAGTTGATTAATTGGTTAGATGATGAGATAGCTGGTTAGTTGATGAGTTAGCTGGTTGGTTGATGGGTTAGCTGGTTAATTAGCTGGTTAATTGATGAGTTATTGGGTTAGTTGATCAGTTAACTGGTTAGTTGATGGATTAGCCGGTTAGATGATGAGATAGCTGGTTAGTTGATGAGATAGCGGGTTAGTTGATGAGTTAACTGGTTAGTTGATTAGTTGGTTAGATGATGAGATAGCTGGTTAGTTGATGAATTAGCAGGTTAGTTGATGAGTTAACTGGTTAGTTGATGGGTTAGCGGGTTAGATGATGAGTTGGCTAGTTGGTTAATGGGTTAGCTGGTTTGTTGATGAGTAATTGGGTTAGGGTAAGGGTTAGCAGGTTGGTTGATAAGTTAGCTGGTGAGTTAAACTATATGCTGCAGGAACATGTGTTTGTGTCTTGCTGTTTATTTTCGTGGTGAAATGAGACTGTGTGACTCCAGGTGTTTCAGCACCAGGAGCTGTCCAATACGCACGCACACAGACACTCAGCGCCCTCTACTGGTGAGGATTATAACAGCAGAATAAAACATTAAGCTGTGATGTTTCAGTAACTTTAAACCATCTGAGGATGAAAGGTGATTTTTTTTTGGTTGTTTGACGACACATCTGACAACTGACTGGGCATTTGAGCGCCCCCTTGTGTCTCGGAGGTTTGCTTTGATAGAGACGCAAGGAAAAACAGATTTTGGCCACTTAACAAAAGACTCGGCAAATAAAATCTACGTCAGCTTAAGAACACGTTCACGTCTTTGTATCACTGTGAGACAGGAAACTGAAGTTTATAAACCACTCACTCTCCCTGCACCAAAGTCACTCACTCTCCCACACCAAAGTCCATAGAGTAAATCAGTGATTTTAACATCATAGCACACAGGAGTTCACAGGAGTTGTTGATCCACTGCTGCCTCCATCACTAACTTACAATGACTGATTTTAGTGAATTCAGCTTTTAAAATATTTACTTTAGACTTAACTCAGTGACACAAAGTGATCACACGAGGCAGCAGAGGACCAGCAGCTCCTGTGTCCCTGTGAGATAAAATCACTGGTTTTCTCTATGGGCTTTGGTGTGGGAGAGTGAGTGGTTCACAGTGAGATGAAGACGTGATCGCGTGACGTCATGAATGTTTATATTTCGTTAGTTCTCTCTGAATGTTGCTGCTGCTGTTGTTTATAAAAAAACAGGAATAAACACAAACAATGGTTTACTCTGTAAACACAGCGTGTTTTTAAATCAGGTGCGTGAGGGTGTTTACAGAGAATCGCTGAGTCATGGTTTATTTTCAGCTCGCAGTCATGTGTGTGTGTGTGTGTGTGTTGCCTCACGAGCTGTGAACACACACACACACACACACACACACTGAGTGTTCACTGAGTGGTCAGTGGATGAGCCGCCGTCGCCTCGTCACCCGTGTCACACTCAATCCCATCATGCTTCAATCCGGGCTCTGAACTGACCGCGTGTCTGACATGGAACTGCTGCTGACTCGTGCTGAGTCGCTCCCGGCCAGAATTTCCCAGGATCCTCCTCCTCGTCCTGTGAGCTTCAGCGGTGACGTTCAGCCTGCAGGGCGGCGACATGATCGGGCCTGTCAGGGGTCAGAGGTCATCAGTGTTAAAGAGGCTGTTGTCAGCACTTAGCTTTAGTCACATATTAGCTTTGGTTAGCTGTTAGGATGAGTCCGCTGTGAGCTTATATTAGCTGTTAGCTTATGTTAGCTGTATGGATGAGTCAGCTGTTAGCTTATGTTAGCTGTATGGATGAGTCAGTTGTTAGCTTTATGGACGAGTCAGCTGTTAGCTTATGTTAGCTGTTAGCTTATGTTAGCTGTATGAAAGAGTCAGCTGTTAGGTTATGTTAGCTGTATGGATGAGTCAGCTGTTAGCTTATGTTAGCTGTATGGATGAGTCAGCTCTTAGCTTATGTTAGCTGTATGGATGAGTTGTTAGCTTATGTAAGCTGTATGGATGAGTCAGCTGTTAGCCAATGTTAGCTGTTAGCTTATGTTAGCTGTATGGATGAGTCAGCTGTTAGCTTATGTTAGCTGTATGGATGAGTTTTTAGCTGTATGGATGAGTCAGCGGTTAGCCTATGTTAGCTGTTAGCTTATGTTAGCTGTAAGCTTATGTTAGCTGTATGGATGAGTCAGCTGTTAGATTATGTTAGCTGTATGGATGAGTCAGCTGTTAGCTTATGTTAGCTGTTAACTGTAGTCAGGTGAAGTTTGTAAACCACTCACTCTCCCACACCAAAGTCACTCACTCTCCCACACCAAACCCCATAGAGAAAATCAGTGATTTTAGTTGATCCTGTGTTAGCAGGGACACAGGAGCTGCTGGTCTACTGCTGCCTCGTGTGGTCACTTTGTGTCACTGAGGTCAATCCGAACAAAGGATTTTTAAAGCCGAATTTTACAAAATAAGACGTTTTAAGTTAGTGATGGAGGCAGCAGTGGATCAACAACTCCTGTGAACTCCTGTGTCTCTGTGATGTTAAAATCACTGGTTTTCTCTATGGGCTTTGGTGTGGGAGAGTGAGTGACTTTGGTGTTGGAGAGTGAGTGGTTTACAAACTTCAGTCTAACAGTGAAATAAAGACGTCGTAGACTTAAAGTGACGTAGACGTTCATGTATCTTCTTCTTGTTTAGTCGTCCTGTGGCTCTCAGAATAGCCTTCATCGATCCAGATGTTCAGCTTTGATATCGACTGTGGGCTTTTCCTTTAAAGGCTTCACAGTGCGATCACACCCTCGTCCTCTCGTCTTCGTCCTCTCTAAACAATAAGCTCTTATTGACTCACTGCTTTTTTCCCTCTTTTCTGTTAACGTCCTGAAAAGACTCCAAATAAACACTGAGCTTCAGCCTCTGTGCTGACGACCATCTTTGTGCCGCAGTCACTTAGTCTTTTTACACCAGCTGTTAAATAAACACACACCATTCAGTCAACGGCACATTAGTGTGTATGTGTGTATGTGTGTGTGTGTGTCTGTCTTTAACACACACACACTCCGCTGCAGCAGCTTCCTTTTCAAGGTCAAACGCAGTTTACCTGCAGAGAGCAGATACAGGAGTGTGTGTGTGTGTGTGGAGGGGGGGGGGGGCTGTGTGTGTGTTTAACGTCTTAACACAAATATTGTTTTGTCATTTTCAAAGCTTTTCTTCTATCTTAGTCACCGAGCTAGCTTATGTTAACGGGTCACCAGTTAGCTTATGTTAGCTTGGGTCACCAGTTAGCTTATGTTAGCTTGGGTCACCTGTTAGCTTATGTTAGCTTGGGTCACCTGTTAGCTTATGTGAGCTTGGGTCACCTGTTAGCTTATGTTAGCTTGGGTCACCTGTTAGCTTATGTGAGCTTGGGTCACCTGTTCACTTATGTTAGCTCGGGTCACCAGTTCGCTTATGTTAAGTTGGGTCACTTGTTAGCTTATGTTAGCTTGGGTCGACCTGTTTGCTTATGTTAGCTTGGGTCACCTGTTGGCTTATGTTAGCTTGGGTCACCTGTTCGCTTATGTCAACTTGGGTCACCTGTGTCCTTATATTAGCTTGGGTCACCAGCTAGCTTATGTTAGCTTGGGTCACCAGCTAGCTTATGTTAGCGTGGGTCGCCTGTTAGCTCATGTTAGCCTGGGTCACCAGCTAGCTTATATTAGCTTGGGTTGACCTGTTTGCTTATGTTAGCTTGGGTTGCCTGTTCGCTTAAGTTAGCTTGGGTCACCAACTTGCTTATGTGAGCTCAGGTCGCCTGTTATCCGAGTTCGATATTAGCTCATCAGTCGTTAGCTGGTGTTAGCTGTTAGGATGAGTCAGCATTAGCTTAGGTTAGTCGTTAGCTGGATGCACCCATTAGTCGAGTCATCTGTTAGCATGAGTAAGGTGCTTGCTGGAGTCAGCTGTTAGCTTATGTTAGCTAACCCGTAAAGTTATTATGATTGGAAAGATGCAGCTCCCCCTTGTGGTCGTTGATAATAAATCACTAGGACTGTATGTTAGCGAGCTCACGTGTTGATTCTGAGTGATTTTGAGCGTCGTTTATTTTCAAGTTTCCACTTCAAAGTGAAGGAGGGAGGGATTGTCCTCCTCTAGCCTCCTCTCCTCCTCAGTGTCCTGTGGTTGATCTCCTCCTCACCTCGCCTCCTCACCTCCTCACCTCCTCTCCTCACCTCCTCATGTCACCAGACTCTGCACTCAGCCGCTCTCAATATTTAATGAAGGACGAGGGTTTTTTCCTTTTTTCTTTTCTTATGTTTTTTTCTGACCTCACATCTCACTTTTTTCCTCTAAAACATTTCACTGTGATGATAAAAGCTTTTACCGTCTCCTCTGCTCTTCTTCATCTTCATCATCATCATCATCATCTTCTTCTTCTTCTTCTTCTTCTGCTCATGAACTGGAATCAGGAAACAAAGTCTTTACGTCAGCAGCCGTTATAATAATATAAATCATATAAAAGCGTCCGCGTGTCTCAGTGTATGGACAGGGACGATACAGGGACAGGGACATGGACAGGGACGGATACATGGACATGGACAGGGACGGATACAGGGACAGGGACGGATACAGGGACAGGGACATGGACAGGGACGGATACATGGACATGGACAGGGACGGATACAGGGACATGGACAGGGACGGATACATGGACAGGGACGGATACAGGGACATGGACTAGGACGGATACAGGGACATGGACAGGGACGGATACAGGGACATGGACAGGGATGGATACAGGGACATGGACATGGACAGGGACGGATACAGGGACATGGACTGGGACGGATACAGGGACATGGACAGGGACGGATACAGGGACATGGACTGGGACGGATACAGGGACAGGGATGGATACAGGGACATGGACATGGACAGGGACGGATACATGGACAGGGACGGATATAGGGACATGGACTGGGACGGATACAGGGACATGGACAGGGACGGATACAGGGACATGGACTGGGACGGATACAGGGACATGGACAGGGATGGATACAGGGACATGGACAGGGACGGATACAGGGACAGGGACATGGACAGGGACGGATACAGGGACAGGGACGGATACAGGGACATGGACAGGGGACAAAGACAGTGATGGGGACAAAGACAGGGACAGAGATAGGGATGGGGGACAGGGATGGAGACGAGTCTGAACTGTGAGGTCAAACTGTGGTCGTCATGGTTACAAGAGACAAGTTTTTGGGGGCAGAGCTTTGACCGGATGGGAGGAGCGTGTGTGTGTGTGTGTGTGTGTGTGTGTGTGTGTGTGTGTATCCAGGTGTTTTTCTCTCAGCTGTTTCTCCATATTTCAAACAGATTAGAATAATCCAACAGTAATTATTATTAACACTGACCTGACAGAGAGAGAGAGAGAGATGGATTAGAGCTGAGGAGGAGGAGATTAATAATCCCGTGTGAAATCATCCTGACTGTGAAGAATAATCTGAAAATCACTTCAATAATGTTTCAGACGTCACTTTAACCCGAAGAAGAAAGAGTTTAACGCGACAATCTGTGCGATTCTTAAAGCTGCGGTACGTACATCTGTAGACCAGGGTTAATCTCATGACGTTACATTATAACGTAACATATTATAATATATTATAATATCATATATATATATATGAGAGAAACCTCGCTACTGCTGCTCCTTTATAAACACACTTGAGCTTCAGCGCTAAAAACAAACGCAAAACATATTCATGACATATTGGTTGACATGACACACACACACACACATACACACACACACACACACACACACACACACACAGCTGTCGTTCACACACACACACACACACACACACACACACACACACACACACACACACACTCTGCTGTATGAGATCAGAGGTGTGAAGTAAAGCTGCGATCAGAGCATCGACGCGGAGGAAACCATTTTCCCTGGTTTTAAAAGGTATTGATTTATTCATGTTCAGGGTTCTGAGCTAACCCTGAACCAAGCGCACGGTAAATAAAATCACTCTATGTATAAAACTGAATTATTATTAAGTTAAAGCTTCTTAAATGTGAATATTTCCTGCTTTCTTTGTTCCATAAAAACAAAGAAATCCTTCAAAACTGCGTTACACTGCGTTTACGTACTCCCAGCCTGTAGGGGGCGCTGCACAGATGTCTCACCCCGACCCTAAACATCACACGCTCACGTCGTCTCTTAACGAGTCCTCGTTAAAACGCTCCACATCAGGGACATTTTCCTCTAACGAGCTCAAACCTTAGCCCTTTTTTTTGTTTTTCCAAAACAACATGGCCGCCGCCGCCACAGCTGCTACACAGGCTTTTAATTGCGCTCCCTGTGGGAGCAGCAGAGGCCTGCAGGGGGCGACCACATGAAATTGAATCAGCGCTGATGTCGTCCTCCGAGACGTCGACAACAACACAGTAACAGCTCAGGTGTGTGTGTGTGTGTGTGTGTGTGTGTGTGTGTGTGTGTGTGTGTGTGTGTGTGTGTGTGTGTGTGATTGAATTGTGAATGAGACACACACTCCAGAGTCATTGTTTCCTTTCTGTTAACATGTTGTTTTCCTGTAACTGGAGACAAAAACATCTCCAGTGAATTAATGAAGAAACTCAGTTCAAGACATTAAATATATATATATATACACACCAAAGTCACTCACTCTCCCACACCAAAGTCACTCACTCTCTCACACCAAAGTCACTCACTCTCCCACACCAAAGTCACTCACTCTCTCACACCAAAGTCACTCACTCTCCTACACCAAAGTCACTCACTCTGACACACCAAAGTCACTCACTCTCCCACACCAAAGTCACTCACTCTCCCACACCAAAGTCACTCACTCTCTCACACCAAAGTCACTCACTCTCCCACACCAAAGTCACTCACTCTCCCACACCAAAGTCACTCACTCTCTCACACCAAAGTCACTCACTCTCTCACACCAAAGTCACTCACTCTCTCACACCAAAGTCACTCACTCTCTCACACCACAGTCACTCACTCTCCCGCACCAAAGTCACTCACTCTCCCACACCAAAGTCACTCACTCTCTCACACCAAAGTCACTCACTCTCCCCGCACCAAAGTCACTCACTCTCCCACACCAAAGTCACTCACTCTCCCGCACCAAAGTCACTCACTCTCCCGCACCAGTCACTCACTCTCTCACACCAAAGTCACTCACTCTCCCCGCACCAAAGTCACTCACTCTCCCACACCAAAGTCACTCACTCTCCCACACAAAAGTCACTCACTCTCCCGCACCAAAGTCACCCACTCTCCCGCACCAAAGTCACTCACTCTCTCACACCAAAGTCACTCACTCTCCCTGCACCAAAGTCACTCACTCTCCCTGCACCAAAGTCACTCACTCTCCCACACCAAAGTCACTCACTCTCCCACACCAAAGTCACTCACTCTCTCACACCAAAGTCACTCACTCTCCCTGCACCAAAGTCACTCACTCTCCCACACCAAAGTCACTCGATAATGTTCAGTGATCTTCATCAGAGGCCGACGGGGAAACAAAGAAACCTCAAATGTCGTGTGTGTGTGTTTGTGTTTGTGTGTGTGTGTGTGTGTGTGTGTGTGTGTGTGTGTGTGTGTGTGTGTGTGTGTGTGTGTGTGTGTGTGTTGTCAAAGTGAAAATCCTTCTCTTCACGTCTCCTCAGTGACAGTGAGGAGTCTGTGTGTCCCGTCCTGAGGTCAAGACACAGGACAGGACAGAGGACAGAGGTCAAGACACAGGATAGAGGACACAGGACAGAGGTCAAGACAGAGGACACAGGACAGAGGTCAAGACACAGGACAGAGGACACAGGACAGAGGTCAGAGGACACAGGACAAAGGTCAAGACTGAGGACACAGGACAGAGGTCAAGACAGAGGACACAGGACAGAGGACACAGGACAGAGGTCAAGACAGAGGACACAGGACAGAGGTCAAGACAGAGGACACAGGATAGAGGACACAGGACAGAGGACACAGGACAGAGGTCAAGACAGAGGACACAGGATAGAGGACACAGGACAGAGGTCAGAGGACACAGGACAGAGGCCAAGACAGAGGACACAGGACAGAGGACACAGGACAGAGGACACAGGACAGAGGTCAAGACAGAGGATAGAGGACACAGGACAGAGGAAAGGTCAGAGGACAATGGCTGACTTCCTGTTGCGTTGAGGCCGTGGTCCTGATGGACATTTTTGTCTTAGTTTGAGAATCGTCTTTGTCTTTGAACCATGGATGTATAATATGAACTGGACAGAGCTCCGCCCCCTCTGCCTTGAAGACAATTTTTACATTGTGGCCACTGTGGGTACTGCAACAGAAAAGCCCATAAAAGCCGAAAAAGCAATTTTCCCATTGAGCTCAATAGTAAAAGAGACGTCTGTAAAAGTGTCCACAGGAAACCTGGAGACATGGACACAGGCTTTTATAGATCTGTATATGATAGACACTACTGCACATGCTCTATGGGCCCAATAAATAACGCGGAAGTCAAAAACTTTTGATATTATCCTGATATTAAGAGTTTATTATGAGAGACTTTAGTGTTACCTCATTCAGCTGGAGACGTGTTTACGTCACATGATGATGATGATGATGATGATAGTGAAGATGATGATGAAGCTCCAGTTACAGACTCTTACATCATCTCTGTTGTTGATCTGAAGGAGAAAACACAATCTGACTCATTCATGTTTTTATTACAGCTTTAAAAATCATCTGTTTAATTATTTACATTTTACTTTAAATATATATATATATATAATTTATATATTTATGTTACACTCATTTTAACACGTTGCTTTTGGCTACACTGTTATTATTATTATTATTATTATTTCTCAGGGGGAAAAAACGGATTATTAAAACAAACGAGTAACTTTTTTTACTAATTCATCATAAAATTAAAAATGTAAAAAAAAATAAAAAATTCTAAGAAACGAAGCGATTCTCTAAGAAAATGTCATTATTTCAGAAAAACAAAAAATGTCACTAATCCAGAAAACGGAGTCGTAAAAAAACAAAACATAAAATGTCATTAATTAAAAATTTTATTTAAAAAATAAAATAAATAAATAAACTAAATTTCTGAATTTCTTTTTTCCATTAATTAAAAAAAAACAAAAAATCCATTCTGGGGAAAACATCTCATCAATTCAGAAAAACATAAACAACTGAATTTGAATTTAACAGGAAATATTTACAAATTAATTAAAAAAAGAAAGAAAATGAAGTTGTGATTTTTACTTTTTGTTTTCTGAGTGACTTATGGCCTCTGTCTGTCTGTCCCTGTCTGTCCCTCTGTCTGTCCCTCAGGTGGCAGCTCAGGCCGTCTTGTTCCTGTGTATGAACACCGCTGGGATCTTCATCAGTTACCTGTCAGACCGAGCTCAGCGTCAGGCTTTTCTGGAGACGAGACGCTGCATCGAGGCTCGACTGAGACTGGAGACGGAAAACCAGAGACAGGTGAGGACAAGACAGAGACACTCTCCCACACCAAAGTCACTCACTCTCCCACACCAAAGTCACTCACTCTCCCACACCAAAGTCCATAGAGAAAACCAGTGATTTTAGCTCACAGGGACACAGGAGCTGCTGGTCCTCTGCTGCCTCGTGTGGTCACTTTGTGTCACTGAGTTAAGTCTAAATTGGAGGCAGCAGTGGATCAACAACTCCTGTGAACTCCTGTGTGCTGTGATGTTAAAATCACTGGTTTACTCTATGGACTTTGGTGTGGGAGAGTGAGTGACTTTGGTGTGGGAGAGTGAGTGACTTTGGTGTGGGAGAGTGAGTGACTTTGGTGTGGGAGAGTGAGTGAGTGACTTTGGTGTGGGAGAGTGAGTGACTTTGGTGTGGGAGAGTGAGTGACTTTGGTGTGGGAGAGTGAGTGACTTTGGTGTGAGAGAGTGAGTGACTTTGGTGTGGGAGAGTGAGTGACTTTGGTGTGAGAGAGTGAGTGACTTTGGTGTGGGAGAGTGAGTGACTTTGGTGTGTGAGAGTGAGTGGTTAAGGTTCATTGTAGCTTGTTTATTGGGGGCGTGGCTCATTAATTAACGTCTTATTTAAAGCTCCAGTGCGTAACTTCCCCTGAGGAGTTCAGAGTAATGAGTAAACACAGACGCTTCTTCTTCTTTGTCTCTACTTTTTCACTTCCTGTTGTTGACGTTAAGTGAAAACAGAATAATGAGACGCACGCACACACACACACACACACACACACACACACACACACACACACACACACACACACACAGTGAAGCCACAGAAAGCTTTTACAGCTTCATGTTTCCTGGAAAACTGTGTGGTTGTAATGGAGCAGGAAGCAGACGTCTGTCGTGTCCTGACATTAAACCTCGACGTAAACTCAACATCCGACCAAAACACCTCAGACTACGGTGGCCTGGAAGTGCAAACCCTCATTATATTAGAAAACGTGAAAAAGGGGAAACATACATTATTTAAAAATGCTCTAAAGTCTCCTCTCAACTCCTGACAATATTATTATGTTTTAGCTGCAAATATGATCCATGATAAAGAGAAAGCATGTGTCGCCCCCTGCAGGAGAGACTGGTGCTGTCAGTGCTGCCGCGCTTCGTGGTTCTGGAAATGATCAACGACATGACGAACGTGGAAGACGAACATCTGCAGCATCAGTTCCACAGAATCTACATCCACCGCTACGAGAACGTCAGGTCAGCAGACGACAAACATGACTCAGCGTTTGTTTGCTCTTGTTTGTTGACGTTTACAAACATGACTCAGCATTTGTTTGCTCGTTTGTTGATGTTTACAAACATGACTCAGCGTTTGTTTGCTCTTGTTTGTTGACGTTTACGTCTTTTCTTCAGCATTCTCTTCGCTGACGTCAAAGGTTTCACAAACTTGTCCACGACGCTGTCTGCACAGGAGCTCGTACGAATGTTGAACGAACTGTTCGCACGATTCGACCGCCTCGCACACGTGAGTCTGTTTTCACCCTCTCATCGTCACAATTTCACCCTGTCATTTTCACATTTTCACCTCGTCATTATCACATTTCACCCTGTCATTGTCAAATTTTCACCCTGTCACCATCACATTTCACCCTGTCATTGTCACCTTGTCATTTTCACCCTCTGGCCGTCACATTTTCACCCTGTCATTGTCACATATTCACCCTGTCACATTTGCACCCTGTCACATATTCACCCTGTCATTGTCACATTTTCACTCTGTCATTTTCACCCTGTAACATATTCACCCTGTCACATGTTCACCCTGTCACGTATTCACCCTGTCACATATTCACCCTGTCACATTTTCACCCTGTCATTGTCACATTTTCACCCTGTCACATATTCACCCTGTCACATGTTCACCCTGTCACGTATTCACCCTGTCACGTATTCACCCTGTCACATATTCACCCTGTCACGTATTCACCCTGTCATTGTCACATTTTCACTCTGTCATTTTCATCCTGTCACATATTCACCCTGTCACGTATTCACCCTGTCACATGTTCACCCTGTCACATATTCACCCTGTCACATGTTCACCCTGTCACATGTTCGCCCTGTCACACATTCGCCCTGTCACACATTCGCCCTGTCACATATTCACCCTGTCACATTTTCACCCTGTCATTGTCACATTTTCACCCTGTCATTGTCACATTTTCACCCTGTCATTGTCACATTTTCACCCTGTCACATATTCACCCTGTCACTGTCACATTTTCACTCTGTCATTTTAATCCTGTCACATATTCACCCTGTCACGTATTCACCCTGTCACATGTTCACCCTGTCACATATTCACCCTGTCACATGTTCACCCTGTCACATATTCGCCCTGTCACATATTCGCCCTGTCACACATTCGCCCTGTCACCTGCAGGAGCATCACTGCCTGAGGATAAAGATCCTTGGAGACTGTTACTACTGTGTGTCTGGTTTACCTGAGCCCAGACAAGACCACGCCCACTGCTGTGTGGAGATGGGCCTCAGCATGATCAAGACCATCAGGTACTCTTATATATATATGTGTGTATATATATGTATATATATATTTGTTCAGTGGCTAAAAACGGATAAATAGAGTAAATGTATAAAAATCAAGTAAATGTACAAAGTGAAGAACAAACTCTCTGCAGTCAGAAACGTGAACTGTCCCTTTAAGCGTGGAGGTCATGAGGTTCTTTAATCTAAAGCTTCTGATTTTATCTCTTCAGCTCAAACATATTTGCACTTTTAAAGAATTTGCCTGTGGCTGAGTTTGTGCAGAGAATCATGTTCATGTGACGATGAACACATGAACATGTCTGAACACAAAGATCACGGGTTCACACACAACTCATGCTATCACACGTATAACCCATTTATATATACACATACGTATATATATACACACATATGTATAAAAATATCTATGTATATTTTTATACATATGTGTATATATATACATACATATGTATATTTTTATACATATGTTATTTATCTATACATACACATGTATATATATACACACACATATGTATAATATATATATATACACATACGTATACACATACACACATATGTATAAAAATATACATGTATATATATACACATCCATTTTTATACATATGTGTATATGTATATATATATACACACATGTGTATACATACATATATACATATAAACACGTACATACATACACATATATATACACACATATGTGTATACATACATACATATATACATATACATATATATATACATATACATATACATATGAACACATTATTATTATTATTGTTATTATTATTCTATGATCTCGTGACACAAGACGTTTTTTATTTCCTGAATCTGAATTTTTTGCGTCTTTTCCCGCAGGTACGTGAGATCGCGGACGAAACACGACATCGACATGCGTATCGGGATCCACTCGGGCTCGGTGCTGTGCGGCGTCCTGGGACTCAGGAAGTGGCAGTTTGACGTCTGGTCCTGGGACGTGGACATCGCCAACAAGCTGGAGTCTGGAGGGATCCCCGGGTGAGCCGACAGTAGCCCGTTCTTAGTTTTATAATAAAAAAATATATCATCGCGAACTCTCGCGAGCTGTTTGACGATCGTATTTGTCATGGTTCATGGTCAGGATCATTGTATACGCCGACGATTCCCCGTTTATCTCTACGTCCCGTTTCTAACCGTCAGACTTCTCATGATTGCGAATTTGACTTTTTTTCCGGGTTTTTTTCGCCCCGTGAACAAGTTTGTATGGGCTGCTCATTTTAGCGTTTTGGTAATTACTCTGAAGTCCACAGGGGGGCGACTGTGAAGGTTAACATTTCAGTTTTCTGAAAATGCATCGCGCTTGTTTTTTAAACAAAGCGTTAGCGTCGAGTTTAACCTGAAAACGAAGAAAGAATTAGGAAAATCGGGCTGTTAGCCATTGTTAGCAAAACCAGTCAATAACCTCTGGTAACTGAAGGGTTGCTGGTTCGACTCCCCGCCAGGTCAAGGGCTGAGTTTCCCCCCAAAACAAGGGACCCAATCTCCATTGCTCACTGGACACTCTGATTTGATCCCAACCACAGGGGGGCGCACATCCAGTTTACGCTTAGTGCGGAGCCCAGATAAATGGAAGGGTTGAGTTACATCAAGTACTGTGGCGCCCCATAGTGAGGGAGAAGCAAAACGAGCATAAAAAATGGAATAAGCACTGACGAATAAGGATCAAAAATCCACCTTAAAACGTTTAAGGTGGATAA
Source organism: Microchirus variegatus (assembly GCF_963457635.1). NCBI lineage: Eukaryota > Metazoa > Chordata > Actinopteri > Pleuronectiformes > Soleidae > Microchirus > Microchirus variegatus. Next base: position 9,885,480 of record NC_139822.1, on the reverse strand, counting down.
TTGGTGGAGCCTGTACTGATCTACGATTAAATATGGATCAGTACAATGTCTACGACTTATCTTTCTCCAGACGGATCCACATCTCCAAAGCGGCGCTGGACTGTCTGAACGGCAGCTACGAGGTGGAGGAAGGCCACGGCAACGATCGCAACGACTTCCTGCGGCGCCACAACATCGAGACGTACCTGATCAAGCAGCCGGAGGAGAGTCTGCTCACGCTGCCCGAGGACATCATGAAGGAGGCGGCCAGCTCGGCTGACCGCCGCGCCAGCAGCGCCACCTTCAACGAGGCCTCGTGGAGTCCCGAGCTCCCCTTCGACAACATCGTGGGGAAGCAAAACGTGAGTCGCGACGCTAGGTTTACGCCGTCGCTAATCTGAAAACGTCCGTTTTATGCTGGGTTTATATCGGACTGCAGGGCATTTCCATAGAGAATTAGGAAAATCGGGCTGTTAGCCATTGTTAGCAAAACCAGTTAATAACCTGGTGATCGGTAAGAAGTGTGTGAAATTTACGAAGGTTTATTTGCAGTTAAACGTTTGTCTAAAGTCGTAGCTTTAAAATAAAAACCGTACGGTTTTCGTAGCCTAGAATAAGACTTTTCTCTTTTTTTACGCGTTTCCGCGTTTTCACAAAGTCCGCTTCTATAATTACAGGAACGTAAAGTTTTACAAACTAAATTTTTTCGTCACGTGAACGAGCTGAACGAAGTCCTGGAGTTGTTAAGAGCCGATGTGTAAGAATTTAGTGACATCTAGTGGTGGCACTGCAGATCGCGGAACAACAAGCGTAGCATTTCCTGCTAACTGCAGCGCATCGGGCCTTCGCTCTTCTGAGAAGACGTCGTCGCCGACTTGTTACGCGACATCGCGTTTGTTTTTTGTTAGCGCTGTAAAGCTTTTGAGTGTTTGAGTGAATGCAACGCACTTCTGTAAATCCACCTTTGACCTTTGACCTTTGAGTTGACCTTCACCTCGGCCCGTTCGCTCCTCCACGTCTGTGTTTCCTCGTCAGAACGACTTTAAAACCTTTAAAACCTCGTACCAGAACCTTGTTTTTTTTTTGTGTCTTCCGTACATGTGCAGTGATTTGCTGTCGTTAGCCTCTCGTACTTCGTATTTCTGTTGCTAATTTCCCAGCAGCCTTTGAGGGGGAGACAGAGCGTGGGCGGGGCCACCGGGGGGTCAGAAGACGAACGCTTTGATTTGTACGTTTGTTCTTTACGTTTGAAATAAAATACAAACGTCAAAATTGAGTTTTGTCTCTGAAAAACTTGAGCAGCAACAGGAAAATTTAACGTCACCAAAGTTTCTCGGACAAAAACACTTTTGGCCCCTCCCAGAATCCCACAGCTCCGCCCTCAGCCCCGCCCACTGCCTCCTCCTGTCTCTCTGTGACGCTTGTGTTTGAACTGTTGCATGATCTGTGTCGTCGTTTCTCTTTAAAACTAAATATTTAAAAACCTGCATGTTCCTCCATGTTCCTCCATGTTCCTCCTCACCTTCTTCTTCTTCTTCTGACGTTGCAGTATTCTCAGATGAGGGATGAGGTCTTCAAGTCCAACCTGGTGTGCGCCTTCATCGTGCTCATCTTCATCACCACCATCCAGAGTCTGCTTCCGTCTGCCAGGTACAAACAAAACGTGGTTAACGTGGAGCAGGAAACGCCATCAAACTCAACTTCACGAGGAACTCAAATCAAAACATCTGCTTATTATTTTCACGCTACGTAAATGAGCTAACTCGTCCGAGCGTGTTTCTCGTACCGACATCTAAAAAACGTGCCAATTTGTACTCTGCACATCAAAGACGAAAAGTCGTAGAAAGGTTTTGCGGATTCAAAACGGCGTGGCCACGGTAACCCTCTGCGTTTTGGCGAATTTCGAGCACTCGCCACGAAACAGGAAGTGCCCTTTGACTTCGGCGTACATTGAGTTCCACCGAATTTCCCGAAACTTGGTGTGAAGATGTTTTAGACCAAGACGAACAAAAAAAGTCGACCGTAACCATGGCCTCAACTCAACAGGAAGTGGGCCATTTGGTGTCCATTTTGGTGAATATTCATGCTACGTAAATGAGCTAACTCATCCGAGCGTGTTTTTCATACCGACATAAAAAACATGCCAAATTGTACTCAACACACCAAAGATGAAAAGTCGTAGAAAGGTTTTGCGTATTCAAAACGGCGTGGCCACGGCAACCCTCTGCGTTTTGGCGAATTTCGAGCACTCGCCACGAAACAGGAAGTGGCCCTTTGACTTCGGCGTATGTTGAGTTCCACCGAATTTCCCGAAACTTGGTGTGAAGATGTTTTAGACCAAGACGAACAAAAAAGCCGACCGTAACCATGGCCTCAACTCAACAGGAAGTTGGCCATTTGGAATCTTGGCGTCCACATGTTAGCGTAAGGGTTGGCGTCCATTTTGGTGATTTTCACGCTACGTAAATGAGCGAGATTCAAAAGTGAGGTCAGGGAACAGTTTCAGTGCTTTTGAGTATTTTCCCCCTGAAATCCAACATTTACGACGTTCCTGTTGTTTTCTCCTGCAGGATGGTAACCATGGTGATCCAGTTCTCCATCCTCATCGTCCTCCACTCCTGCCTGGTCCTGGTCACCACGGCCGAGGACTACAAGTGTCTCCCCCTGGTGTTGAGGAAGGCGTGCTGCTGGATCAACGAGACGTACACGGCGCGGAACGTCATCATCTCCGTGTCGATCCTCATCAACTTCCTCGCCGCCATGATCAACATCGTGAGTCCAACGTTCACTGCAACATTACGATTTCCGCCGTGTATTTGCCGTCATTTATCAGGACGTTTAACGTGGCTAAAAACTCAGCACGGCGATCAGGTCTGGCGTAATTGCGATATTGGCATAGTTCCTAGAACCGTGCGTTGCTCAAGGGCTCTACGGCGCCCACTAAGGTGAAAACAGAGGCGTAATTGAGTTCAACCGAATTACCCGAAACTGGTGGGAAGATGTTATCGACCAATAAAGTCGACCGTAAGCAAGGCCTCAACTCCACAGGAAGTCGGCCATTGTTATTCCATTTTGGTGATTTCCACCCAACGTAAATGAACAAATTCGTCAGAGCATGTTTATCGTACAAACGCCAAGAAACAGGAAGTGACCTGTAACTTAGCCAGACATCGACCGACCACTTCGAAACAAGAGACAGCGAACACGTCTACGGAAAATGGCTCAGTAGCGCCACCTAAGGTCGAGGTGGTCCCAAATTCCATTGGGGCCATGACCTCAACTCAACAGGAAGTCAGTCATTTTTAATTTTGGCGTCCGTTTTGGCGATTTTCACCCAACGTAAATGAACAAATTGGTCAGAGCACATTTATCGTACAAACATAAAAAAAAACATGTCAATTTCTACTAATCACAAAGGCAAATTGTCGTCGATAGGGGGCGTGGCCATGGGAACCTAATTTCGACCGTTCGTCACGAAACAGGAAGTGACCTGGAACTGAGCCAGACATTGACCGATTACTTCGAAACAAGAGACCGACCGCGAACACGTCTACGGAAACGGCTCAGTAGCGCCCCCTCAGGTCAAATGCCAACGGAGCGGGCCGAAACTTAGTTACGCCGAATTTCACAAAACTTGGTAGGAACGCGGTTCGGCCCGAGACGAACAAAAAAATCCCATTGGGACCATGACCTCAACTCAACAGGAAGTCGGCCATTTTGAATTTTGGCGTTCGTCTTGGCGGTTTGCAAGTTTAGTCAAATTAATGAATCCGTCTGAGGGCGTTTATCGTACCAATATGAAAAAAAAACGTTATTGGACTGTTTCGCAGATTCAAAAGGGCGTGGCCACGGCGTCCATCGAAAATTTTGCCCATTTGCCACAAAACAGGAAGTAGGCTATAACGCCGCCATACGTTGAAAGATTGGCACCAAACTGAATCCGGGTCGTTTGTCAGATTTCTTGGATTTCTTAATTCCACCCTTTTGTGCATCGACCTCACGAATACTGACGTCGTGAAACTCTGACCCACAGCTGTGGTGCGACTTCGACAAGTCCGGCACCTTCAGGAACCAGACCTTCAACGAGTCCACGTCCATCCCAGACATCTGCTTCTACCCGGAGGTAACGAGGAGAAAATCTGTATCCGTCTTAGTCAGACTACGACCTTAGTCTGACTAAACTGTGACTGTAAATGAGTGTAAAATGGCGTAACCTGTGCGTCTGTCTCTGTCTCCTCAGTATTTCGTGTTTACCGGCGTGCTAGCGATGGTGACGTGCGCCGTCTTCCTGCGCCTGAACTCGGTGTTGAAGCTAGCCGTGCTGCTGGTGATGATCGCCGTGTACTCACTGCTGACCGAGGCCTTCTACGCCTCGCTGTTCGTCCGCTACGACACCGTCCACCACAACACAGAGTAAGGACGTCTTTACGTTGTTTTTCTTGACCGTGGGTTTGTAAAAGTTAAGGTTTGAAGGTCACGTGATCAGCTTTAGTGGGAAAAAGCAATTTTCTTTCTTCTTCGATTTAAAGAAAAAAGACACGTTGACCTTTGCGCGTCCTCCGCTAACGCTAACGTTGTAAATGTGAGAACAGTCGTCTCGCGGACGTCATCGGGTTTTAGTGCAGTGACCTTTACGAAGACGACGTACGAAGGAACACCAGAGAGAAAATGAGACTTCTGTTCAGAGAGGTGAAAACAAAGGCAAGTTCAACCGAATTTCCTGAAACTTGGTGGAAAGATGTCATCCACCAAGACGAAGAAAAAAGTCGACCGTAACCATGGTCTCAACACAACAGGAAGTCGGCCATTTGGTGTCCATTTTGGTGAAAATTCAGCCTACATAAATTAGCTAACTTGTCCGAGCGCGCTTGTCGTACCTACATTTTAAAAAAACATGCCAATTTGTACTCAACACATCAGAGATGAAGTTGTAGAAAGGTTTTGTGCATTCAAAACGGCGTGGCCACGGTAACCCTCTGCGTTTTGGCGAATTTCGACCATTCGCCAGTGCCCTATGACTTCGGCGTACGTTGAGTTCCACCGAATTTCCCAAAACTTGGTGGGAAGATGTTTTAGACCAAGACGAACAAAAAAGTCGACCGTAACCATGGCCTCAACTCAATAGGAAGTTAGCCATTTGGAATCTTGGCGTCCATGGGTCAGGGTTGGCGTCCATTTTGGCGATTTGCACGACACGTAAATGAACGAGACTTCAAAGGTGAAGATTTGTTGCGGATTCAAAAGTGAGGTCAGGGAACTGAAAAAAACCTGTTTGTTGACTTTGATTGTGACGTTTTGTCGTCGTTGTGTTTCGTTGACTTCCTCGTTGACTCGACGTCACTCGCGTTCTTCTTGTTCTTCTCCCAACAGGAACTTCCTGGGAACTAAAGAGACGTCGTTGCTGCTCATGGCCATGTTCCTCCTCGCCGTGTTTTACCACGGACAGCAGGTGAGTTTTCACTCATTCATTTCCGCTGGTGCTCGTTGTTGTGACTGAAGGAGCGACTGAGGCGCTTTGAGTTTTCTGAATTCATTCAGTGTCCGACAGCTTTCATGTGATCGCCATGGAAACCTTTGATGTCACAGTTCAGAGACGAGCTCTTTAATTGAAGCTCTTTTGTTTTGAGCATGAAAGTCGACGATGACGGAGGCCAAGCAGGAACCAGAACCAGAACCAGAACCAGAACCAGGCATCATAATGTTACACCGATGTTCTTTAAAATTCAGTTTTAGCTTCGGGTTCAATGTTTGGGGTTAAAGGCTAAGCACGTTTATTTGTTAAAGCTCCTTTAAACAACAAGGTCGTTCAAATCAATCATTAAAAAGCAGAGAAACCAGACTTTTATAAACAACATTCAAAGAAAGCAAAGAAAAGCAAAGAAAAATGGATGCATGTTTGGATTAAGAATATGAAGAAGATTAAAAAGACCAGAATAAAGATGGCGGGTGTGATTGCCACATTGTCCACATGTCCCCATGTCTACCTGTGTCCACATGTCCCCATGTCCACCTGTCCACCGTCTGTCCCCTGTCTCCAGCTGGAGTACACGGCCAGACTCGACTTCCTGTGGCGAGTTCAGGCCAAAGAGGAGATCAACGAGATGAAGGAGCTGCGCGAACACAACGAGAACATGCTGAGGAACATCCTGCCGAGTCATGTGGCGCGACACTTCCTGGAGAAGGACCGCGACAACGAGGTGAGACCGCCCACACCGCTACCACAACTGACAGGAAACTGACGTTTGTAAACCACTCACTCTCCCACACCAAAGTCCACAGAGAAAACCAGTGATTTTAGCTCACAGGGACACAGGAGCTGCTGGTCCTCTGCTGCCTCGTGTGGTCACTTTGTGACACTGAAGTCAATCTGAATGAAGATTTTTAAAATCCAAATTCACTAAATGATGGATTAACTTTGGTGTGGGAGAGTAAGTGACTTTGGTGTGGGAGAGTGAGTGACTTTGGTGTGGGAGAGTGAGTGACTTTGGTGTGGGAGAGTGAGTGACTTTGGTGTGGGAGAGTGAGTGACTTTGGTGTGAGAGAGTGAGTGACTTTGGTGTGAGAGAGTGAGTGACTTTGGTGTGGGAGAGTGAGTGACTTTGGTGTGAGAGAGTGAGTGACTTTGGTGTGGGAGAGTGAGTGACTTTGGTGTGTGAGAGTGAGTGACTTTGGTGTGAGAGAGTGAGTGACTTTGGTGTGGGAGAGTGAGTGACTTTGGTGTGGGAGAGTGAGTGACTTTGGAGTGAGAGAGTGAGTGACTTTGGTGTGAGAGAGTGAGTGACTTTGGTGTGGGAGAGTGAGTGACTTTGGTGTGGGAGAGAGAGTGACTTTTAGACTTAACTCAGTGACACAAAGTGACCACACGAGGCAGCAGAGGACCAGCAGCTCCTGTGTCCCTGTGAGCTAAAATCACTGGTTTTCTCTGTGGACTTTGGTGTGGGAGAGTGAGTGGTTTACAAACCTGTGTCTCAGCCTCTGAGTCTCAAACTTGACCAAATCGTTGTGTTAATTAGACGCAGAAAGAATAATTAAAGGCGCCATATGTAAGAATGTGGTCAAAAACAGTTACTACATTCAAATTCAAAACACAGAGGTCTTTTTAGGTTTGGTTTTCTGACGTAACTGTTTCAACCCGTGGTTGCTCTGCAGCTGAGACTCTACTGACTGCAATGATTGGTAGACGGCGGTAGGTGGCGCCATGACGTGATTTCAAAACATAAACATGATTTGCAGTCTGCAAAATATTTGTTTTAATGCAAATATTTTGTGTGTACTGTTGTTGTTGGTGAGTTCAGTTTGTTATGAACATTATTCCTGAGTCTCTGTGACATATTAGGAGGATTTTATAACAGAATTCACCTTTAAGAGTTTTAAAACTTGCTGGTTGATGACTTCACTGTCAGCGATGAAGATAATAAATAAATGACTCTGGGGTTGATTTGATTTAAATATTCAGCAGCAGTTCATTTAAAGGAGTCAGAGACAGGGAAACTTTGGCCTGTGTTCTTCACCATAACGAGCAGGACTGAATCAGTCGTGCTGTTATCGCACGCCGAGGTCAAACGGTTACATTGTCTCCTCCTCCGATATGGTCCGTGGCGATCAGCCGCCGCTTTGTTCGCGTCGGCTGAATTATGAATGCGGAGCGAGGCGGTTCTGCTCCTAATTAAAAAGAGGACAGGATTAAAAATGCATCCGTTAGGATAAGTCGTCTCCTAATCGCTGCGTACATTATTAATCTGTCTGTTTATCCTGATCTGGATCATGAAGACGATGAAGCTGAAGCGTTAAAAATACACGAGGTGTTGATGATCGCTGGAATTAATCAGGTGACACAAAGACAAGTGTCATTGACATCAACAGCCCGAGGTGTTTTTCAATTAGAAGTGATAGAGTGTGTGTGTGTGTGTGTGTGTGTGAGAGCAGAGTGTGAGCGCCCCCTGCTGCTGAAAACCAGGAGGAAAAACAGTCTGTTTACGTCTACGATGTGTTTAAGAACACGTTCACGTCTTTATCTCAGTGTGACACAGATTTTTCACTCTCCCTGCACCAAACCTCACAGAGAAAACCAGTGACTTAAGCTCACAGGGACACAGGAGCTGCTGGTCCTCTGCTGCCTCGTGTGGTCACTTTGTGTCACTGAGTTAAGTCTCAATGAATTATTTTGAAAGCTGAATTCACTAAAATCAGTCATTGTAAGTTAGTGATGGAGGCAGCAGTGGATCAACAACTCCTGTGAACTCCTGTGTCTCTGTGATGTTAAAATCACTGGTTTACTCTATGGACTTTGGTGTGGGAGAGTGAGTGACTTTGGTGTGGGAGAGTGAGTGACTTTGGTGTGAGAGAGTGAGTGACTTTGGTGTGGGAGAGTGAGTGACTTTGGTGTGGGAGAGTGAGTGACTTTGGTGTGGGAGAGTGAGTGACTGGTGTGGGAGAGTGAGTGACTTTTGTGTGTGAGAGTGAGTGACTTTGGTGTGGGAGAGCGAGTGACTTTGGTGTGGGAGAGCGAGTGACTTTGGTGTGGGAGAGTGAGTGACTTTGGTGTGGGAGAGCGAGTGACTTTGGTGTGGGAGAGTGAGTGACTTTGGTGTGGGAGAGTGAGTGACTTTGGTGTGGGAGAGTGAGTGACATTTAGACTTAACTCAGTGACACAAAGTGACCACACGAGGCAGCAGAGGACCAGCAGCTCCTGTGTCCCTGTGAGCTAAAATCACTGGTTTTCTCTATGGACTTTGGTGTGGGAGAGTGAGTGGTTTACAAAAGTCAGGTTCTCAGTAAGTCAGTGTGTCAGAGTGGTAACAAGTACAGTCGTGTGGTAACTAGTTTTGATATATTGATGCAGACAGATGTGAATGAACCCAGATTAACCTTCAGGATGTCACCTCCTCTCTGTCACGCACACACACACACACACACACACACACACACACACACACACACACACACACACACACACACACACACACACACACACACACAACACGCAAACACGCCTCACCTCCCACTGTCGACCTGTTCCACTGTGTTGATGTCAACTCTCCCCCCGAGCGTCGTTGTTGTTGTTCTGGTCCTGTGAAGAAAACACAAAGCTCTGTAATTGCTTTTTAAACAAGTGGTGGGGCGGAAACCTTTGTCAGTGTGTGTGTGTGTGATTTTAATAACACGTTGTCACTCAGCGACAGGGAACACATTGATTTATCTCTGCGTGGCAGCAGTGACTCAGCAGTTACAGTCAAACTTTTCCTTCTGCCAAACCTCATAGAGTAAACCAGTGATTTTAACATCACAGAGACACAGGAGTTCACAGAAGTTGTTGATCCACTGCTGCCTCCATAACTAACCTACAATGACTGATTTGCAAAAATTTTAAAATAATCAATTTAGACATACTTCAGTGACACAAAGTGACCACACGAGGCAGCAGAGGACCAGCAGCTCCTGTGTCCCTGTGAGCTAAAATCACTGGTTTTCTCTATGAGGTTCTGTGATACTAAAGTTTACCTACTGCAGCTTTATCAGTTTAAATAATCTGAGTTTGTTAAATGTCAGCGATGATGTCACAGTGACCTCTCTCCTGAAAACTGGAGCATGTGTCAACACTGCCCCCTGGTGGAGGAGACTGTGTGTTGCCACTGCAGTGAAACCTGGAGTCAAACTTAAAAAATATATCAGATTTTCTTTGTTTGTTTGTGGACAAAACTGAACTTGAATCATGACAACACAAAGGTCAAATCAAATCCTCATTTACCATTTGTTGACTCATAAACTTCGGTAATTTAACGTCTTCTTCGCGTCCTCTCAGGAGTTGTACTCGCAGTCGTACGACGCGGTGGGCGTGATGTTCGCCTCCATCCCGGGCTTCGCCGACTTCTACTCGCAGACGGAGATGAACAACCAGGGCGTGGAGTGTCTGAGGCTCCTGAACGAGATCATCGCAGACTTTGACGAGGTCAGACTCTGGAGATTCTTCACCGTCCAACACGGACCATCATTACCTGAATCTTTACGTTAAAAACCATGTTTGTTACAGTTATTGTCAATTTCATCGAGTCAAAGGAGAGTAAAGGAAGACACGATTTCTCAGACTAGAAGAACAACTCTGTTAGACTTTGTCCCAAACTCTCACCTGTCTTCAAAGTGTCTCTGTGACGTTCGTCCACAGTTGCTCGGTGAGGAGCGTTTCCAGGACATCGAGAAGATCAAGACCATCGGCAGCACCTACATGGCCGTCTCAGGTCTGTCGCCCGAGAAACAGGTGAGTTCCTCCAGCTGCTGCTTCTGCTGCAGACGAATAAACACAAACAAGACGTCAACAGAGAGGTCGTCCAGCTTTTTATACCAAGTCAAGTTATGATCAGACGGCCAAAATATAAATATGTACGGGAAAGTGCGATATAAATAACGATTGACTGATTGATGGAGTGCCGACTTCCTGCTGACTCACTCTGACCTCTGACCTCTGCCCTACACAGCAATGTGAAGATAAATGGGGTCACCTGTGTGCGTTGGCCGACTTTGCCATCGCCCTCAACGAGAGCATCCAGGAGATCAACAAGCACTCTTTCAACAACTTTGAGCTGAGGATCGGTAAGAGATTCCTTCTCCGTGTTAACCTCTTCTTCCCTGACCCTCTTTTTGGAGTCCCTGCTCTAAAATGACATGCCCAAACTAAATAGAGTAAATCTCTGCAGTTACAAGTTCTATGTGGATTATCTTGGTATCAAACTACAGATAACACTTGTGAGATTCCACCAGAGGTGTAAGTTTCACTGTAGATGCCACTGTGTCAGAGTAAATGTACATGGAACACAGCATAACTGAAGGGTTTTTTTCTCTCGCCTAAAAAAATATTGCATTTTAAAGCAAATATCACCTTTAAAATATGCAGTAGGAGCTTAAACACACATGGAGGTCATGTAACAACATGTGGACATGAGCTGTGCAAAGTCTGATGCTGCTGAAATGAAGCAGAGTGAAATTACAGAGGTTTTAGTAAAGAGGTGTCTGGGCGTTCTCACTTTTGAGATTTCTTAGGTACCAAATTATTAAAAACCCATTTAATTTTATTTATATGTCACTACAGATCTAAAAAGAACTTGTTTTCGATGCTTCCTGTGCGGTGCGTAATAACAACTCTGTAACTCTGCAGCATCTTCAGTTACGCAGCGCCATAGCTGTCGCTCTGTAATGATCAATCAGACCGGGATTTGTTCCCAAAGCATGCTGGGAAGTGTAGTTCTTCATTAGAAGTGGTTTTGTTCCGGTGGAAATAACTTGTTTTGATAAACAGCAAAGGTAAGACAATATTTCTGCTTGTATTTCTTGAAAGTCAGTTATTGTTTTGTTCTTATTTTGGGGCTGGATCCGTGAATCTTGGTCGTAGAGTGATAAAATGCGGAGACAGGCGGAGGCACCAGCAACACTGAGCTAGTAAAGTGAGACAACGCAACAAGGTTGAACAAATCATTTGTTTGTGTTTTTGACAGGTATGGCTCACGGCTCGGTGGTAGCAGGTGTGATCGGCGCCAAGAAGCCGCAGTACGACATCTGGGGGAAGACGGTGAACCTGTCCAGCCGCATGGACAGCACGGGCGTGAGTGGTATGATCCAGGTGCCCGAGGACACCTACCTGATCCTCAAGGAGCGCGGCTTTGCCTTCGAGTACCGCGGCGAGATCTACGTGAAGGGTATCAGCGAGCAAGAGGGCAAGATCCGCACGCACTTCCTGCACGGCCGCGTGCAACCCAACCCGCTCATCATGCAGCCGCGCAAAATCACCGGCCAGTACTCGCTGGCGGCCGTGGTGCTGGGCCTGGTGCAGTCGCTCAACCGGCAGAAGCAGAAGCAGATTCTCAACGAGAACAACAACTCGGGAATCATGAAGGGCCACCACCACTACAACCGCAGGACGTTGTTAGCACCCGGTGGCTCCGAGGTGGGCGGGGGGCATCACGCCGAAGTGGCCGATAAGACTGAGCTGTCCTGAAAAAGCAGACTGGAGATCGAGTTCCACTCGGATTTCTCAGAGACAGAGCGGCTCTTCAGGCAAAGATCGGCCCAGTGGTTCAGTTAAACCTCAGTGGATTCGACTAAAGAACGGCGGTAACGTGAGGCTGCGGTCACGGCTTGACCAACGCATTAGTGAGCTTTTGGTCTGGTTCCAGATCTTTGGGTCAGCGCAGATTCATAGACCTCGTTCAGTCCTGGTATTAACATCCACCCTCAGTGCTAAGTTCAGGTTCTGAACACTCCCAACCCGTCCTGAATGCGTCAATGCACACGAGACCGTCTCGCTATGCTAGGGTCCGCATGAATCTCCAGATTTCTGTAGCGATCCACTTTGATCTGACAGAACAACACTGTCCAGTCCAGTGGGGGGCGCTCTCTTGTGTTGGTCAAAATAGACTAAAGAAGAAGAAGGAAGTCCGGCAAGCGTACAAGTCAGGGCTCAAAGAATACAAGGACACAAGGAAGTGGATCGTAAGAACAAAACGTGGTATGACCCGTCCCTTACTCTTACCCTATATTTGTCGCCACCACAGTATCTACACTGATGGTCAAAGGGTTTCTTTTACGTAAAGCCAGACTCACCGTTCCGTTCTCCGAAAACAGGGAAACAAGTGAAACCAGATCCATGTCGCTCGGTCACGGGGAAACGCATTCAGGACGCATTCTAATGCAAGGCGTGGACAGTCGCACTTTACTTTGTCCACATGTGATCGGATGTTGATACCAGGTGTGAACGGGTCCAGGCGTTCATGAGGCTGAGGTCTGCACAGAGACGTCCACAGAACAAATACATTCCAATACCGTTGTTGGCACACGACTTTTCTGGGTTTGAGGTGACCTTCTATGACTATGACTCTCCAGAGATAGACATGCAGAGGCCTGAGGTCGTCAAACTGCAGACACTTTTAAATCCTACAGGGGTTCTTTTACTTGATGAATTACATCTGAAAATAAGCACAAATTATGTCATGTTGCAAACTTGAAAATTGAGTCCCCGTGGTCGGTTTAAGCCCCGGTTCCACGAAGAGGTCCAGGTTTGTACTGTCCCACTATTTGGCACCCTACTGTTGGTGTACCGAGTACAATGGCGTACCCCCTCACGGGTGGAGCTACACTCATTGCAGTCCGTTGATTGGTAGATAGAAACCCATCACTTCCGGTCATCAAGGACAATTTATTGGCAGTCGACACCGCAAGGCTAGCACTAGTGCGATGTCATGCTATTGACGTGGCTGACGCAGGTATTTCCATCTGGGAAAGCGGGGAACTGCTAGCCAGGTCAGGGTTTACCGTTCTGAACTATGTGGTGGAAAGAAACTTGAGTGTTGTTGTCAAAAAACTAATAACAGAACCAACACCAGACTTGTTAGTGTTGAACGCCAGATTATTGATGTGGAATGGCGGCCGATTGTCGGAGAAGATTAAGATCACGGATGTAAATAACGCAGGTTACAAATGAACAGCTGGTTTGGGAAAATGTTTCTCGAGGGAACGAAGAGACTCAAACACAGTTCCTAACACCTCAAGGACAACACACATGAATGTAAACAGCAACCATGTTTACAAGAAAACTCCACAGGGGGCGTCTTTACGAGGCTAACGAGCAGATTAGCTCATTAACAAGGACAGTTAAGGTTTGTGATGAGACTCTGAGAGGTTTTACTTAACAAGAGACAAATAAAATCTACTCCAGTTCAAATCTGCGATATGTTAATAATATGTTGATGTAATCGAGCGATTCTTTTGTTAAGTTACGCTAAAACGTCTTTGTCCTCTCGTCCCTGCTGCAGCCATGTTTACACTGAGCGTCAGCCTCAGGTTAGCACACTTGACAAACCACCCGGATCAGCCCTTTAAAACCAGGTAAACCAGTAAACTATCCCGGTGACCTTCACTGACAACACCAGGCTAGCTAAAACATTTCCACTGAGGTTTAACTCGACGGGAGAAATCGTTCCCGAATCCTGAATCGACGCCACTTTTGATGAATGTCTGGAGAAGTGAAACTCCACTCCGCTGTTCCTGAAGGGGGCGCTGTTGGTGGTGGTGGAGGCAGGGAGGGGGGAGGGAGGGAGGGTGTCGGGACTGTTTTCATCCACCCTTGCTCTTTTCGATGTGTGTTGGACTGATCTGTTCCTCTTGTCGTTTCCTGTTCCCATTTTTACGTCGCCCTTTTCCTGCCCGATCTCCAGAGACCCTGTCCCCGCCCAGACCCTCTCCTGGTGTTGCTGTTTCTTTTTTGTATTTCTTTTATATATGACAACACAATAAAAAAAAGGGGTCTAATTTTTTATTTAAAAAAACAACAACAACGTGTGGTTGTCGCCATTATTTCCACAGGAAGAGCGAAGGAGAGCAAACTTCACGATGAACTCTGGTGACATCTAGTGGTGAAACTGCAGACGATAACAGTTCACTTGCTCATGGTGTTTTCCCATTATTCAGTTCAACTTCATCATCAGTGATAGAACCTGGTGGTTTTTACATTTTAAAATTAAATTTACAGTTCCTAAATCTACTTATAGTTCCTAAATCTACTTACAATTCCTAAATCTACTCATAATTCCAAAATCTATTTATAGTTCCAAAATCTACTTACAATTCCAAAATCTACTTGGTTCCAAAATCTACTTATAATTCCAAAATCTACTTATAATTCGAAAAAATGTACTTATAATTCCAAAATCTACCTATAATTCCAAAATCTACTTATAGTTCCTAAATCTACTTATAATTCCAAAATCTACTTATAATCCCAAAATCTATTTATAATTCCAAAAACTACTTAGAATTCCAAAATCTATTTATAATTCCAAAATCGACGTATAGTTCCTAAATCTACTTAGAATTCCAAAATCTACTTGGTTCCAAAATCTACTTACAATTCAAAAAAATTTACTTATAATTCCAAAATCTACCTATAATTCCAAAATCTACCTATAGTTCCTAAATCTACTTACAATTCCAAAATCTATTTACAATTCCAAAATCTACTTATAGTTCCAAAATCTACTTAGAATTCCAAAATCTACTTGCTGAAGTAAAGCTGAAGGTTTGTTTTCGAGGCAGAAAATGGTCACTGAACTGCAGTATGTTTTAAAGTCCACTAAATGGCAGCATACTCCTCGCTATATCATCATCCACAGAGGCCAGTTTCAAAATAAAAGGCAGTAGAATCCGACTTTTCCTCGTGTAAACTGGTTTGTAAACCACTCACTCTCCCACACCAAAGGCCACAGACAGAATCAGTGACTGTAGCTCGCACACACACAAGAGCTTGTTTTTCCAACTCTTTCAAAGTGTGATTGTTGTTTTTTTTTAAAATCATTATTATAATCAGAATGAAAGGTGTATGAGACGTGATCACAGAAACGTCTCCGGTGTCTTCACCATGGACAAACATGGTTTAGTCCACATACTTCTCCTCGGTGAACCAACGCAGAGGATCCTTACATTCTACCATCAAACCCTCCTGTATAAAAAGAGACTTGTCAGCCTGTTGCTAGGCAACAAGGCCGAGAGTCTTGCTGTTTAAATGGGGTCAGCGAGGACAAAAGGACAGAACTGTTGGGGTCTGCACTCGCCGACAGCAGGTGGCGCCAATGATGACTGCGACAGTAGAAAATACTAACACATTCTTTTTGGCGTGACTTACTATATACATATACATATATATATATATGTATATGTATGCGTATATATACGCAATGAGTAATCGTTTGAAATAATCTGGATTTAAATGTTGACCCAAATAATCAAGATTCCATAATCGAGAAGCCATAATTTTGGAAATATATACTGCATTTTAAAACATGGCTATGAAATGGGATTTCCCATTATTTTTTTAACAAAATTGACTCAAAATAATTTAAAAGATTAATAAATAAAACAAAAACAGTTTATTTGTGCAATTAATTCATTTTCACTAACTCAATTTAAAAACATATGAAACCAGAAGTAACAATAAGAAATAAAGGATCAGGAAAAATTTACATTTCAACAAAAAATAATAGACGTACGTTTGTGTCACACAAAACATTTCCGTTAAATAGTCATTAATTTCAATTTAAAAACAAGCTGAAGACGATTTACTGTTCTTATTGTTATGTTTGATATTTACCTGTAAGGATAATTAAAATATAAATCAATAAAAATCAAAACATTTCACAAGATCACAATTATTTAACTGGATACATACTGCAATAACATTTAAGCTAACATAAATAGATGATTCTTAATTTCAATTTTAATTTTATTATTATTATTTAAAGGCTTTTAGTGAGGCCTTTATAATTCAAACATGTAGTTTTACGTGGTGTAATAACGTCACATAATTACACTTAGCTTTGTTGTTTGTGGGTAAAATAAATATTTCTGAAGAATAGGCTGATGTTTTTTATTTTTAGAACTTATTTCGAGCCTCTAGTTGTTGTAAAGTCGATGTCGTAGCATGTTGTCAGGTAGGATTTGGACTAAATGGGCACAATATTGCATTGTAATGATTTAAAACATTTGAACATGCTGAGGGATCAAGCCTGAAAGACACGTTTCAAACGAGAGTAAGAGACAAAGAGCCTTAAGCTATCTACTGTAAGCTTAAAGTTAGCTAACAGCGTCTGTCTGCTGTTAGCTTAAAGTTAACCAACAACGTCTATCTGTTGTTAGCCTAAAGTTAGGTAACAGCGTCTATCTACTGTTAATTAGCCTAAAGATAGCTAAATGATGGCATTGCTAACAGCTGCTCTGTCTCTCTACGGCACTAAAATGTTTGTCCATAATAATTTCGGTGACATTTTTGTGACAGTAATAGACGTCCGTGTGTCTCCTTCCTGTCCTCTGCCAGTCACACAAAGACGAGACGACAGTGAACTCTGACGCTGCACAATTTCAACATTCCTTCACCACGAAACAGTGCGCAGCGCTTGTTTTGGCTAGCCTAGCCGTGACGTCACCCAGGCAGCGCTGTGTGTTTCTGGAACATGACTTAGCAGGAACAAAAACAGCTGACGTGTCATTTATAATGTTCTGTGTGTGCTTACTAAACACGTGGAGTGATAACGTGACTTAGTGTGCACTGAGGTCGTGAAGGTTTGAGTGAACTTACCGCTGAAAACAAAATACGTGAGGGAGAAGAAGCTAGCGCAGCGGCTAGCCTGCCCACTGAAGGAGAGTGGACCAAACCACTGAGGAGTAGGGGGGAGGGGTGGTCATCTTAATGTACTAAAAATGAAACGGCTCATATTGCGTCTTCAACGAACCTTACTATATTATTTAATGTTATTAATGTGTGTTGTTGACAAACGTTCGGTTGTCAGAGGTCAAACATGTCTTCTCGGAGTTTTTAAGTTTTTTACGCTCGCTTCGACGTCCTGGTTCCAGATTAAAGTTTCAAACTCTGATCTCTGATTGGACGAGAGCAAAGGGAAGCGTTTCAAACTCTGGTCTCTGATTGGACGAGAGCAAAAACAGTCGCCCGGTCCACGGAAACGGTGGCGCTTATAAAAATGCGATGCTGCGTTTAAATCTATAACCGCTAACAGCTTCGTGTTTATCCTGGTTAGCTGCTGCTGCTCTTTATTACGTCCTCATCACCGGGCTCCAGCTCCAGGAGGACGGGGAGACTTGGCTGCTTTCACCGGGGGAACGAGCTCGTCGTCGCCGCCGCCGTGTCGTGGTCTCCTCACGGTTCTCACGTCACCACCGAGACGAACAAGTAAGAGACACTCGTGCTAAAGCTAACAACGGTTTGTTTGTGTGTTTTTGTCACAAAAGTTGACGCAGTTGTGTGTTTTTTTAAAGTATTATTATTATTGCGCTTCGGTGCGCATGAGACACATGAGGGGAAAACAAACATGGCTGCCGATACAGTATTCAAAAGTTTGGGGTCACTTAGAAATGTCCTTATTTTTGAAGGAAAAACATTTTTTTTTTCAATGAATAGAACATTAAATGAATCATAAATACACTCTTTACATTGTTAATGTGGTAAATGACTATTCTAGCCGCAAACGTCTGGTTTTTAATGTTGTATAGAGGCCCATTTACAGTGTTGTAATGATACATAGTGTTTGCTAATGGTATTGGATGATTAGAAAACCCTTGTGTGATGATGCTAGCACAGCTGAAAACGGTTATTTTGAATAAGAAAATCATTGTTTCTTACCTTGTCAACGTCTTAACTATGTTTTCTATTAGTTTTGCAACTCTTTTGATGAATAAAAGTGTGACTTTTAACGGAAAACACAACAAAATAGTACAGGTGACCTCGAACAACAGAAGAACTCAAAGAAAACAAACGCCACGCACTCTTCACAGCTTTTCTGTCCATTCTAACGTTATAAGGGAACTATCGCGGCCTTTAATAACGGTTCGTTTCTCTGTCTTCAGCGGCGAAAGAATGCCTCGTTTTCCGAGGAAGAGCAGAGGAAAAGTCCGCGGTGCTCCGGTCCGGGTGGACCAGCCTGAACGAGGAAGCACACCGATGGACGGAGATAGAAGCTCAGAAGAGGTTTGTGTTCGTCAGTTGATGAAGAACGTCTGACGCTGAAGACGATCGCTGACGTCGATCTAACTCTAACTTTGTTTTTCAGGTCAAGACACAGAAAGGAGTTCAGCTGCAGCACGAGAACTTCTCTTGTCCGATCTGTCTGGAGCTTCTGACGAGTCCGGTGACGACTCCCTGTGGACACAACTTCTGTCGGGACTGTATCAAGACCTACTGGGACGGGAGGACCACCTCCAGCTGCCCCCAGTGCAGAAAGACATTCGCGCCGAGACCCGAACTGTTGAAGAACACCTTATTGGCAGATTTGGTGGAGGAGCTGGAGAAGACCGGACTCCAAGATGCTCCTGCCGATCACCGATACGCTGGAGCTGAAGATGTGGCCTGTGACGTCTGCGCCGGCAGGAAACGCAAAGCTCTCAAGTCCTGCTTGGTTTGCTTGGCGTCTTACTGTGAGGAACATCTCCAGCCTCATCACAAGTCTCATGCGTTTCAGAAACACAAGCTGGTGGAGCCCTCCAAGAACCTCCAGCAGAACATCTGCCCGTGTCACGACGAGGTGATGAAGATGTTCTGCCGCACTGATCGGCAGTGCATCTGTTATCTCTGCTCTTTGGACCAACACAAAGACCACGACACAGTCTCAGCTGCAGCAGAGAGGACGGAGAAGGAGAAAGAGCTGGAGCTGAGTCTGCAGCAGAGACTCAAGAGCAGAGAGAAGGACGTGAAGGTTCTGGATCAGCAGATGATGGTCGTCGGTGCCTCTTTTGATGCAGCAGAAAGGGCCACGGAGGCGCGCTGTAAGGAGCTGATGGATCTCCTGCAGAAGCAACACTCTGCGATAAAGCAGCATCTCAAATCCGAGCGGGAAACCGAGGTGAAGCGAATCAAAGACGACGAGAAGAAGATCCAGCAGGAGATCGCCGAGCTGAAGGAGAGAAGAGCCGACCTGAAGAAGCTCTCGCTCACAGAGGATCACACCCAGTTCCTCCTCAGCTGCAGCTCGCTGTCTGCTGTCGGTCCATCGACACACTCGCCGTCTTCCATCGCCGTCTGCCAAATTCAGAAATACATGGACGAGGCGAAGGCCTCCGTGCAAGATGCCAAATTCCACCTGTGGGAGATGCTGCTCGATACTCAGGCAAAAGTCTCGTTGATCAAGACGCAGGCCCATATTTTTCTGCCACTGGGACATCCAAAGACCAGAGCCGAGCTCCTCAGGTACTCACAGAGCGTCACGCTGGACCCAAACACCGCTCACAGGCACGTGGTTTTGTCCGAGGGAAACACAAGAGTCGCGCTGACGAAGGAGAACCGCCCTTATCCTCGCCACAAAGACAGGTTCACCGGACTGTACCAGGTCCTGAGCAAAGAGCGTCTGAACGAGCGGAGTTACTGGGAGGTGGAGTGGGAGGGGCTGCTCGGCGTGGGCGCTGTCGTGTCGTACGAGAGCGTCGGCCGCGACGGGACGGACGACAACTGCGTGTTCGGCAGCAACGACAAGTCCTGGAAGCTGCTGGCGATGGTGCACGGCTGCGGCCTGGTTCATCGCGGGGTCAAACTCGTCCTCTCTCACAGCCTCTCGTCCAGAGTCGGCATTTACCTGGACCACGGAGCAGGAATCCTGTCCTTCTACGCCGTCGCCTCCGACGCCGTCACGCTGCTCCACGTCGTCCAGACCACGTTCACGCAGCCTCTCTACGCCGGCGTCTTCCTCCTTCTGCTCGGAGACAGAGTTCACTTCTGTCCGCTCAAGAAGGACGCTTAAAAACGACCTCTCTGCTCTCATTGGTGCGATCGCCTGTCAATCAGACACTGTGGGGGCGGGTCCTGACGTGCATTAAGATTCACGTAAACTGTCTTTATCGTTGACTGAAAATACTTTTACGACTGAGCCTGTTCTGTTATTTCCTGTTTGTTTTTTCTGATTACCCTACGTTCGAGGTCGTAAAACAACAACCACATAAATGTTGTTTATTTTTTGTGGCCACAGCGCTGGATAAGGATTTTGAGGATCATGAGTATATTTTGCTGTTTTTTTAATAAAGAACTCATGTGAGAAATACTTGATTTAATTGTCCTGTGTTTTTAAGGGAAAATTTTGATTGAAAATGGAGGTTATAAATAGGTGTGTTGAGTTATTTTCAGCTCGGCCTCGTTACAGCAGACTCAGCATCTCACATTCGTGCATCATATTTTCATGGGTGTGTTTGTTGCTAAGCAACAAGGGGGCGGTTTTTTTTCTCAGTCTGCAGAGAGAACGGACGAATGAGGGGGCGGAGTTTAGTTTGTTCTTTTGAGACTCTTCACCTGCACGTTTAAAAACACTAAGTAGTTTTGTTAGATCAAATCTACGTCTGTTTAAGAACGTCTTTATCTTCACTGTTACACAGACTTTAATAACAGGAAACTGAAGTTTACAAACCACTCACTCTGCCACACCAAAGTCACTCACTCTGCCACACCAAAGTCACTCACTCTGCCACACCAAAGTCACTCACTCTCCCACACCAAAGTCACTCACTCTCCTCACACCAAAGTCACTCACTCTCCTCACACCAAAGTCACTCACTCTCCCACACCAAAGTCACTCACTCTCCCACACCAAAGTCACTCACTCTCCCACACCAAAGTCACTCACTCTCCCACACCAAAGTCACTCACTCTCCTCACACCAAAGTCACTCACTCTCCTCACACCAAAGTCACTCACTCTCCTCACACCAAAGTCACTCACTCTCCTCACACCAAAGTCACTCACTCTCTCACACCAAAGTCACTCACTCTCTCACACCAAAGTCACTCACTCTCACACCAAAGTCACTCACTCTCTCACACCAAAGTCACTCACTCTCCTCACACCAAAGTCACTCACTCTCCCACACCAAAGTCACTCACTCTCTCACATCAAAGTCACTCACTCTCCCACACCAAAGTCACTCACTCACCTCACACCAAAGTCACTCACTCTCCCACACCAGTCACTCACTCTCCCACACCATAGTCACTCACTCTCCTCACACCAAAGTCACTCACTCTCCTCACACCAAAGTCACTCACTCTCTCACACCAGTCACTCACTCTCCCACACCAGTCACTCACTCTGCCACACCAAAGTCACTCACTCTCTCACACCAAAGTCACTCACTCTCCTCACACCAAAGTCACTCACTCTCCTCACACCAAAGTCACTCACTCTCCTCACACCAAAGTCACTCACTCTCCTACACCAAAGTCCACAGAGTAAACCAGTGATTTAAAAATCTGAACTAGATTTTAGGACTGCATGTGTATGTGTGTGTGTAAGTGTGTGTGTGTTCACCCTCTGCTCTGTGATTATGTGTCAGTGCATTCATGTACATATGTCGTCCTATGTCCCTCCCTCTGTTTCCACATGCTGCTCCCCCACACGTGTGTGTGTGCGTGCATGTGTGTGTGTGCGCGTGTTGCACTTGTGCCTGTTGCTAGGCAAAGAGTCTGCACCGTGGACGCCTCCACAGCCAATCGTGATGAAGGAGGAAACCAATGATTTTGTGTGTGTGTGTGTGTGTGTGTCAGCACCTCAGGTTCTTCCTGGACTCCTGTCTTGTGTGTTGGACCTAAAAGTAGGATTTCCTCTGAGCAGCAGCATTCTAATGAATTTTTTATTTCATTAGAATAAAAAATAAAAGAAATCACGTGACACAAAATCCTGAAGTTTCAGTCAATTTCTTCAATTTTATTGGCGTTTTTTTTTTTTTTACAGAGAATTTTTAAAAGCATCAATTTCCACGTTGTTGTTTTTGTCACTTTTGAACTCGTCCGTCCTCCTCGTTGTCATGGAAACAGACTGAGAATCTTATTTTTCTTTGTTTGTTTGCTTTTTTTTTCCACTTGACCAAAAAAAAAAAAAAGACAGGACGACAGATTCACCCGATCACAGACATGCAAACTATTCACCGAGTCATCGAGATGACGACAAACAGCCTTTATTATCTTTCTTTTCTTTTCTTTCTTTCTGCTACGGTTTGAAAAACGTGTCGCGAGGACAAAGAAAACGCCGCGCGTCACATGACCGAAACTCAAATGATGAGGAAATGTAAATGAACGCAGTTTCAAATATGCAATAGTGGAGGTGAATTAAAAGTACGACCATGAAACGATTTCTCTGAACGTTTACGAAGTTTCTTTTCCTTTTTAATCAGAATCATTTAATTCTTTTTATTTGAAGTTATTCTTCTTATTTTCCCGTGTTTTTGTGCATCGGAAATTGGTTGTGGGAGGGGCAAATAACTGCCCCGCCCCCAAGAAAAATTTGGCGTGAGCGGCATGCGTAGAAGGTCGGGATGAAGAAAAAAATTCCATTATGACCGTGATCCAAACCCAACAGTTAGGCCGCGATTTTGCAGGTTAGCTCAGTTAGCGTCAACAACGCGCTTCAATAAATAAAAACAACGGAACGGTCTGTCCACGTTTGCTGCGCGAGAACACGTTATTTTACACGAGCACCTGATGAACCCAACACTTACGCTAATTATATCCTAAGCTAGCTAATTGCTAAGCTCGCTATAAATCGGGGGAGCGAGAACGATGTCGCACCTGAGTTCAGTTCCGTCGGTTTTCAACTTCGCTAGTTGAATACAATTGTTGGAGCTCGGTTTGCTAGATAAACACTATATGAGTCATTCTGTGTGCAACAACAGTGTAGACACCAGTAGGGGGCAGTACTGCGTGTACGATGCAAAAAAAAGACAACAGTGCTAAAAAACAATGTTCATGTTTAGGACGGTTACGTCCCTTCAGTGAGAGGACACGTTATTTAGCTACACAGTGTCATTTTTCAAAGCTAGCTAAGTGCTAAGCTAGCTAAGTCCATTCCAGATTTCTTTAAAAAATCGTAACTGGAGTGGGAAAAAACGTTACACTCTTAAGCGCGTTGCAGTCTCAACACGGCTTCAATCTTCAGATGTGATGTTAGCGCTAGGTTCGCTAATAAGCGAGCTAATCTGGGCCCCTGAATAAACACTGAATGTGTCACTCTGTGTGTAGCATCGTGTGCACACACACCATTAGGGGGCAGTGTTGTGTGTACGACACAAAAAAAAGACAAAAAAGTTTGGGTCACATTAGCAGGACTAGCATACGCGACTTCACCTGACAAGTCCATTCCAGTTTCCTTTAAGGACTTTGTTAAGTTGTTTCTACGTTGTTGTATACGATGTCGTAGCTAGGTGTTGGTCGAAGTTAAATAGAAAAATGTACGTAAAAGCACAAATTCCTTCCTTCCTTCCAGTACTTTATCTTCCACTGCTGCATATGTGATGCACGTATTCCAGAAACGGCAAAGAAAAATGAATGAGGCATGAAAACCAGAGGCTCCCGTTCACGTGCAAAGCATTTCCATCCCATAATTTACCTAGCCGGGGGCGTACGGTTGCCACAGAAACACAGACCATCGTTGTGCCGTCGTTCCTGCTACGATCGCAACAAACTTTCAAAGTCTGCATTTGAAATAAATACTGTTTGTTTGTGGAGTAAATGAGCGGGAAATGCTCAGTTAAGCTAGGTTAAGCTAAGTTAAGTTCAGTGAGTAACGGCTCGACTCCATCATGGTTTTCTCGTACAAATGTTCGGCCGTGGAAATGTGTTTTTAAAAACGTGACTCGACCTTCAGGATCTTTCTAAGGACATCGGAGACGTGTTTTGGACGAGTCTTCGCAGGTTTTTATATTACAAACGTTTTTAAAAAACCTCACAAGGGTTTCAGTACAAAATCTGCTCAGAAAAAAATCTACCACAATTTTCTACGTGCGTCGAGCAATAATAATGTTGTTGTTGTTAAAGCGTCTGGTTTTCAAACCGGCAACGTCTTAGAAAGCCTGGACGTTCTCAGTCCTCGCACACGGCTGCTAATTCAGGCGTGGAATGGCAGCCCGTGGCCAAGTGGAACGGGAACTTGTGGCTTGTGACCGGAGGGTTGACGGTTTGGGGTCAAAAAAGAGAGTTGGGGGCAACCCTTGAGCAAGGAACCCCCGGGTGCTGCTCACCGCTCCTAAGTCTAGGAAGGTTTCTAGTAGAGGGTTAGGGTCAAATTATTATCATTTAATTTATTAAAACACAGGGAAAAAAAGCCTAGGAGGAGGGGCTTACAGTAACGTAAACCAACACAAGCACCAGGGATCGACGGGGACCAGGGATCTACAGGTACTAGGAATCGAGAGGTACTAGGAATCAGCAGGGACCAGGGATTGACAGGGACCAGGATTTGACAGGGACCAGGATTTGACAGGGACCAGTGATCGACAGGTACTAGGAATCGACAAGTACTAGGAATCAGCAGGGACCAGTGATCAACAGGGACCAGGGATCGACAGGGATCGACAGGTACTAGGAATCGACAGGGACCAGGGATCTACAGGGACCAGGAATCGACAGGGACTAGGAATTGACAGGGACCAGGAATCAAAAGGGACCAGGGATCGACAGGGACCAGGAATCTACAGGGACCAGGATTCTACAGGGACCAGGGATGGACAGGGACCAGGGATGGACAGGGACTAGGGATGGACAGGGACCAGGCCGGAGAGGAGGACGGGGAGAGCTGAGGTGTGGACAAGTCCAGCTGGTGAAGTGGTTTTTCCTAACCCTCCCCTTTTTCCGTCCCGACAAAATTCCGATTTGTTTTTGCGACGTTCGCAGATGAGCGGCTGCAGGAGAACGTCTGAGGGTTCCAGGATTGAGTCGAGTGAAACCTCTGAACCGTACGTGGGGGGGGGATGATGGCGGTGAAATGGTGAAGCCGACACGGACCGGTATCAAAGTTCAAATACTACAGCAGAAAAAAATAGAATCAAACAATAACAACAACAATAATAATAATAACAGTAATAATGGTCCAGTCCAGTCCTCATCCAACAAATCATCATCATCCGTCACATTATTACTATTATTGTTATTATCGTCCAAACATGGGAGGGGCTAGCTAATATCTTTCTCGCGTTTGTTTTTAAATCTTCGTCGTGTTGGGGACTTTTTTTTTATTCTCTTATTTCCGAAAAAAGAAGCCGTCCATTAATCTTGAACTGCTACGGTTTGATCCTTGCTCGGTGCCTCTGTGGCGTTGGCCTCCTTGGCCGGAGGTTCCACGGCTGGTGTTGAACTAGGTGCGGCGGCGGCGGTTGCGGCAGCGGTTGCGGCAGCGGTTGCGGTTGCGGGTGCGGCCTCCTTTGCCGGTGCTGGTGCCGCTGCTTCTGTGGGTTTGGGGTCTGGAGAGGCGACCTCGGCTTTGGCTGCTGGTGCCGCGGGCGCCTCAGTCTTTTTGGCGTTGGCCTCTTCTTTGCTGTCGGGCGCCGCGGCCTTGGCCTCGGGTTCCTTGGCAGCAGGAGCCGGCTCTTTGGCCGGGGCGGGGGCAGCTGCCTTCTCCTCGGCCTTGGCGGGCTCGGCGCTCTTCGGCGCCTCTGTTTTCGGCTCGGCGTTGGCGGCGGGTTTCTCCGGCTCCTTGGCGGCGGGAGCTGCGTTCTTGTCCTCGTCTTTAGCCGCCGCAGCGTCTCCGGCTGGCGCCTCCTTGACCTCCTTGGCCGCCGCCGTGTCGTTGGCTACTTCCTTAGCGTCGCTCGGCGCCTGGGCCTCGTCCTTGTTGTCTTTGGGGGCTTCGCTCTCCTCAGCCGACGCCCCCTCTGCTTGGACGTCCTTGTCTTTGGCCTTGTCGTCGTTTACGCTGTACCCCTTCTTCTTTTTGCTCAGCTTGCCTCCCATTTTGGATTTCTGACTTCTGGAAACAGAGAAATAAAAATGCGTTTAGTTTCACAGGAAGAAAGACAATAAGTACGTGAAGTTTGAGACACTTTCAAATACAGAATCTCCTAAAAAACAGGAGCCGTACGTTAGAGGCGGGGCTTAACGCAACGTTTAGCAGTTTGGTAAACATCCAAAATGGCCGCCGGACTTTTGATTAAGGCAAAAATCATTGGACGCTGCGAGAAAACTACGACATCGCGTTTTTACGATGTTTTGTGTACATTCTCCCGATCGCTGCTCTGATTGGTTGGCATTTTCATTTTCTTGGAAGTGGGAGTAGCCTCGATACGAGAGCGTTCAGTGGATTATTTTGCTTTTACTTTCTTCAGGTTTCAAACTATTGTGATTTTATCGGCATTTTTAATGCGACGTTTGGACGCAGGATTTTCACTGGTGTAAAAATCGCCGTCGTCGTGACGATTACAGTCTTTTTTGTGGATAAACAAAAACAATAAATCCTTTAAAAACAAAGAAAGCATCATGTGAAACAGAGCAAAGATGATTTGTCTTTAAACTGAAAACATGATGCATGATGATGTCACACACACACGCACACACACACACACACACACACACACACACACACCATCTGTCCACTCACCAGGGAACAACACAACCGTACGAGCTGTTGTTTAAAATCTGAAGCTGAAAACGTTAAAAAATCATTTCCTGGTTCTGTTGACGAGGAAAAAAAAAAGATAGAAAACATTCCAGAGTTTTAATTTAAAGACGACGTTCTCCGACCTCCGTGCTCGTCAAACAGGAAACAGACGATTCAACGCGCTTCGTTTCACAATAAAAGTCTAAAATGATTCATCGTGAAAACACACTTTAAATATGTTCTCCAGAATTAACTCCAGTCCAGTAGGGGGCAGCGATGTGGCTGGAAAATACAATTTGGCACAGATCGTATCCTGATATATAAATATATATGTTAGCATTCAGTTTTGCTAAGAATTCGCTCACTGATGACGACACAAAGATCCCGAGCAAAACCATCAAAGAAATCAAAATCATCTGAGGACCACACGCTAACATCAGATTACAGATTAGCACAATTTAAATGTAACATTCAGAATCTTTTGATACTGAAGTACAGTAAACAAACGTGTACTTTTTTAAATGTATAAACGACCTCATTACTCAGATTAAGTGGTAACAGTCGCCCCCTGCTGGCCTCTCCCTCAGTTACTCACTGCTGTTTTTCCTCGTCAGTGAACGTTGTTGAATACACTCAGAATGTTAATAAGCTCGTCCTCGTTGAATGAATTACTCTGTGTGTGTGTGTGTGTGTGTGTGTGTGTGTGTGTGTGTGTGTGTGTGTGCTTCCTGTCGCTCCTGCCTCAGCTTTACACCGAGCATCGATGACTCACAATCATCTGAGCGGACAATGACTGATGTTCTGACTCTGTTTGAAAACCTGGACCAAATATTGTGAGAGAGTTCAGATGAACTCACACACACACACACACACACACACACACACTTAACACACACTTCATTTCAACGCCGTCACGCTCACTTTTCACCGCCCCCCCCCAAAAAAAACATTTTGGCCATAAATCGTTAAAACTGAACCATTTCGGACTGAAGTTTGTAAACCAATCACTCTCCCACACCAAAGTCACTCACTCTCCCACACCAAAGTCACTCACTCTGCCACACCAAAGTCACTCACTCTGCCACACCAAAGTCACTCACTCTGCCACACCAAAGTCACTCACTCTGCCACACCAAAGTCACTCACTCTCACACACCAAAGTCACTCACTCTCACACACCAAAGTCACTCTGATGCAGATTTGATAAAGTCAATCACACACACACACACACACACACACACACACACACACACACACACACACTGATCCACTAAATTGATCCACTAAACAGGTGTGTGTGTGTGTGTGTGTGTGTGTGTGTGTGTGTGTGTGTGTGTGTGTGTGTGTGTGTGTGTGTGTGTGTGTGTGTGTGTGTGTGTGTGTGTGTGTGTGTGTGTGTGTGTGTGTGTGTGTGTGTCTCCTGAGACGATCATGTGATCTTCACATCTGCTCTGGATATAAATAACTGTACGTTCACTAAGAACTGGTGACACAGAGGTTTTTACTGAAAACATGGACGAAAGAAGAAGAAGAAACTGCGACTAAAATCTACGTTAAGTCTACGATGTTTTTAAGAACGTGTCTTTATCTTCACTGTGAGACAGAAGTTTATAAACCACTCACTCTCCCACACCAAAGCCCATAGAGAAAATCAGTGATTTTAGCTCACAGGGACACAGGAGCTGCTGGTCCTCTGCTGCCTCGTGTGGTCACTTTGTGTCACTGAGTTAAGTCTAAATTAAATATTTTAAAAGCTGAATTTGACAAAATAAGACACGTGAACTCTGTGAAGTGAACTAACTAACGAGTTAACGAGCCAGTTAGCCAGTCAGCTAATTAAGTTGCTAACTGGCCAAGTAACCAGTTGGCTAACAAACTAGCTAACTAAGTAACTAGCCAATAAAGCTAGTGATGAGTGTAGACAAGCTAGCATAAGGAAGCTACATTTTGATACAACGTAAATAAGCCTCTCTCCTGTCAAAGCTCCGCCCCCAAAATCACTAAAAGTCGTGTGTTTTTTTATCTTTACTCGCATTTTCGTAACATTTTTGACGTGTTTTGTCGTGTTTGTCATAAATGTTTTGCTAACATTAAACGTGTTTTTCTTGGTTATTTACGCCCTTTTCTCGTAACGCTAGGGCTACATGTTTCTGCGAAACGTGTTTTTCATAACGTTTACTCACGGAAAGTGTTTTGTTACGCTGTTAAAACGTTTCTTGTAATGTTAGTTTTCTCACGGAAGTGATTTCGTAGCGTTATTGCGATCTTTATTGTAACGTGTTTTTACAACGTGCGAAAAGTCTGTGTTTAGTCACGTTCAAACTATTTATGATGAAATATGAGAATAAAGTAAATGAGCAACAAATTAACTCGCCTCACTTCTTCATGTCCTCAGAGGAGACAAAGTGTCCTCAAACGCCTCGTCATGTTATCTCACACTGAGCTCTTTTGTGCTGACTCATGTTTTTCCTCTCAGTGGTTTAATCAGCACTTTTTCAGAAACTTCACCGTTTCCCAATCGACTCGTTTCATTTTTACGATTCATGGAGGAGTTTTTATTATTCTGAGTTCTTCTGCTCAGTGAGTGAGTGAGAGCAGCTTTCTGATTAAAACATGAGTCGACTGAAGTTTATAAACCACTCACTCTCCCGCACCAAAGTCCATGGCTGAAGCGAGAGTGGGAAAGCTGTGGTTTTCAGATGAACGTTTACAGAGTAAATGATAAAGTCATTATGTGAAGAACGTTCTGTTTCCTCAGCTGTGTTTGATCTTTTTGTTCACACTGAATATTTGAACACTGATCTGCTGCTGAAAGACAAACATGGAGGACAAAGGAATACCTGCAAATCCACAGCAGGTGATCCAGTGTCCCCGCTTCATCTATGTGTCCACTGAGAGGACGTCCACGCGTCCACTGAGAGGACGTCCACGCGTCCACTGAGAGGACGTCCACGCGTCCACTGAGAGGACGTCCACGCGTCCACCGAGAGGACGTCCACGTGTCCACCGAGAGGACGTCCTCTGTGTCCACTTCTGTGTCACGTCCAGACAGAGACTCCATTTTGTGACTGAATCTTTGATCTGGGCCTTTGTCTGACTTCATTTTCAGCTCAGTCTCTGGTGTCGATCAATAACTCTGCAGCTTTTCTTTGTCTGGTCTTTTCAGCGTCCCGCAGCGTCTCTGTCGTCTCCATCATCTCCGTCGTCTCCACCGTCTCCGTCGTCTTCACCATCTCTAGCATCTCCATCCTCTCCACCGTCTCCACCATCTCCGCCGTCTCCATCATCTCTGTCATCTTCAGTATCTCCGTCGTCTCCATCATCTCCGTCGTCTCCATCGTCTGTCGTCTTCACCATCCCCGTCGTCTCATCATCTCCGTCGGCTCCCCCGTCTCCATCATCTCCGTCGTCTCCACCGTTTTTATCATCTCTGTCGTCTCCACCGTCTCCATCATCTCTGTCGTCTCCACCGTCTCCATCATCTCCGTCGTCTCCATCGTCTCCATCATCTCCATCGTCTCCACCGTCTCCATCATCTCCGTCGTCTCCATCATCTCCGTTGTTTCCACCGTCTCCATCATCTCCGTCGTCTCCATCATCTCCGTCGTTTCACCGTCTCCATCATCTCCGTTGTTTCACCGTCTCCATCATCTCCGTCGTCTTCATCATCTCTAGCATCTCCACTGTCTCCACCGACTCCGTCGTCTTCACCATCTCCGTCGTCTCCATCATCTCCGTTGTTTCCACCGTCTCCATCATCTCCTTCGTCTTCATCATCTCTAGCATCTCCACTGTCTCCACCAACTCCGTCGTCTTCACCATCTCCGTCGTCTTCACCATCTCCGTCGTCTCCATCATCTCCGTTGTTTCCACCGTCTCCATCATCTCCTTCGTCTTCATCATCTCTAGCATCTCCACTGTCTCCACCTACTCTGTCGTCTTCACCATCTCCGTCGTCTCCACCATCTCCATTGTCTCCACCAGTCGACCCAGGAGACGCAGACATGATGATCCATCACCGAGTCATTTTTTTTCTCTGACGTTTGGGAGAAACTTCTCGTAAACGAACGACACGCGCTGTGACAGGAAACGTCGCGTTTAGCACGTTCTGTCACGTGACTGAAGGCGGAGTTTAAACCGAGTGGATCCACGGACGTTCCGTTCTTGGGGAACCAGAAGAAACTCACACAAAGTTCCTCATACAAAGACTTGGACGACGTCGGCAAGCCCACGCTCCGAGGTCTGCACTCACAGCGCCCTCTGCTGGACCACGTGGTTATTACACAAGACAGTCTGATGCACTTCTGTGACACTCATTTTGAAGTCAAACAGGATTTTTCAGGTTGGAGTTTGAATTCATGTTTCGAACCGATCTATGAATTTTGGATTAGTGTGACAGCCCCGAAAAACGACTGCGCTAATCTCACGATACATCGGCACAGATTAAACTGAGCTCCAGATTATCACAAACAAGTTTCACTGCGAACCCCCCCCCCACACACACACACCCCGTGTCGGGATCCAAAATGGAAGCCGTCCAGACAAGGAGTCAGGACAAACTCGTCTCTGAACTCCAGATAACCCTGAAAATAGCTGAGGGTGAGGAAGACACACACACACACACACACACACACACACACACACACACACACACACACACACACACACACACACACACACACACACACACACACACACACACACACACACACACACACACACACACACACACACACACACACACACACACACACACACACACACACACACACACACACACACACACACACACACATTATCCCACAGCAGAGTGGACACACACACACACACACACACACACACACACACACACACACACACACACACACACACACACACACACACACACACACACACACACACACACACACACACACACACACATTATCCCACAGCAGAGTGGACACACACACACACACACACACACACACACACACACACACACACACACACACACGATGATGTGAGTTGACAGATCTGGGACTAAAGCACAAACACGTCTCCACGGCGACGCGGGTTTAAGGTCGACGAAAGTGTTCAAACATTTACTTTACGTCGCCCCGTTAGCGCACGTTAGCGAGGAACAGGAAAACATGCAGAGTCATCCATTAGCTGCTTTAGCATGCAGCTACATTTAGCATTGAAAACACTTTTTTTAAACGACATTTTCCCTTAAAACACAGCTAGAGGCTAACACCAGCATGCTAACAGTCGCGTCATAACTTTCCGAAACTCTTAATTTCTAATTTGTTTTAGTTTTCACGTGTTTATCGGTAACTAGGCAAAAACCTAACGCTAACGAGGTGCCGTGTGTTTAGCATGTTTGATGCTAAGAGAGAAGCTAACACGTCAGTCGCACTGCGTTCCATTTCCATCACAACTCGGACAGTCAGAACTGCGAGTGTCGAGAGGTCGGAAACACGACGTAGCTCACGCTAGCCATTGTTAGCAATAACATGTTGCAGTAGCGCGTTTACGGATAAAATAAACAGTTTACGAACGATTTACTGCGAAAACAAATACGACAAACATGACTTCTGATGTCCCAGTTTGTTGTTAAGATCGATAGCCCTTAATCGGAAGAGGCTGCCCCCTGGTGGTGGGGGGTAAGAAGTGCACTCTCTGCTGTTCTTTATCACTGTTCACAAGCAGACCACCAGGTTTGACACAAAATGGCCGCCGCCGCGCCATCACGCGACCTGTGACCTTTTATTGAATCAGAACATTCCAGGAGTTAATGAGTGACGTTATCGTACATCGCTGCGATCGCACGGTCACGTGATCACGTGATCACACGGTCAACAGAGATGTGGTCACTGAGAAAGTCAACAACCTCACGACAGGAAGTTAATCTTTAACCGACGCCGCTCACTTCCTGTTTTAGAAAAACAAATCTGTTCCTCTTTCATGACAACGGAGTATTCAGATAACCTGACGTCTGTAAACCACTCACTCTCCCACACCAAAGTCCATAGAGAAAATCACTGATTTTAGCTCACAGGGACACAGGAGCTGCTGGTCCTCTGCTGCCTCGTGTGGTCACTTTGTGTCACTGAATTAAGTCTAAATCAAATATTTCAAAAGCCGAATCGACAAAATCAGTCATTGTAAGTTAGTGATGGAGGCAGCAGTGGATCAACAACTCCTGTGTGCTGTGATGTTAAAATCAAAATCTGTTGTTCCTTGTGGTCACTCTCCCACACCAAAGCCCATAGAGAAAACCAGTGATTTTAACATCACAGCACACAGGAGTTCACAGGAGTTGTTGATCCACTGCTGCCTCCATCACTAACTTACAATGACTGATTTTAGTGAATTCGGCTTAAAAAATATTTCATTTAGACTTAACTCAGTGACACAAAGTGACCACAAGAGGCAGCAGAGGACCAGCAGCTCCTGTGTCCCTGTGAGCTAAAATCACTGATTTTCTCTATGGACTGGAGTGGTTTACAAACTTCAGTTTCCTGATCATGTGACGCAGACGTCGAAGAAACTTAATCTGACGTAGATTTTTAATCAGGTGAGTTTTTTTAAATCTTGTTTTTCCTCGTGTGTCCACGGGCGGCCATGTTGTCTGTGTGTGTGTGTGTGTGTGTGTGTGTGTGTGTGTGTGTGTGCAGACGTCAGATGACTCATTCTAACACACACACACACACAAGCCATATATGGACATTAAATTAAAGCGAGCGCGCGCACACACACACACACACACACACACACACACACACACAGGCTCATGTGTGAAATAATCAGATTAATTAAATCAGATTAACTAATCAATTCACTCACAGCTGATTATTAATTAATGTGACAGTATCACACGCACACCAGGAGAATTCAAACACCCTCCTCTTCCTCTTCATCTTATTGACAGACTGAGTCTCATCCACACCCTGCTCTCAGTGCGCATGCGCGCCGCGACAAACAAAGGACCGTGCAATTAAAGCGACGGAGGAAGCTTTAATAAAGTCTGACTGCGAGAAATGTGTGTGTTTGTGTGTGCGCGCGTCCGTGTGTGTCAGTCACATCTTCATCATCACATGCACGCGCGCGCTGTTAAAAAAAAAAAAAATCATCTTCCTCCTCCTTCATCATCAACGAGATAACGCGGGAATATGAATCAATAATTCATCACAATCATGACGCGCGCGTGCGTGTGTGTGCGCGTGCGAGAGTGAGACACCTCCACACAGACAAAGAGCATCACACACACACACACACAGTAAATGATCAGTGCGTTGCCATGGCAACTCCTGAAAAAAGAGAAACGATCTCGACGCAAAAACAATAAAACTGTCATTAAATTAAATTAAATTAAATTAAATGATAATAAATAAACAGAGAAAAACGCGCGCGTGGATTTTTTCTGACATGAAAGTGAAATAAAAGACGTGTGTGTGCGCGCGCCCTGTACACGCCCCTCTCCACCTCCTTCACTTTATTCTGGAGAAAAATCCCGACGACGACGATGATGATGATGATGATGATGATGATGATGATTTATATTGTTCTTATTTAAATATTATTATTATTATTATTATATTATTATTATTTCTCGCATCATTTACTCTTTTATTTCATTTTCTGGCACGCGCAGCTGGCGCGCGCTCTGGCTGCACGAGCTCGTGAACACATGAAGAATAAAAAGACAAAAGATGAAAAAAAAAAACACGCACAAACATCAGAAGAAGAAGAAAAAGATGGAGGATTTAACGGGCGCGGTTTTTCTTACCCGGGACCGACGCTGCTCCTCTGGTCCTGGTCTTGGTCCTGGTTCTGGTCCTGGTCCTGGTCCTGGTCTTGGTTCTGGTCTCCTCGCAGCTCCAAGTATCGGCTGCTGTAATTGTTTTTTCTTTTTTTTTTCCTTCTTCTTCTTCTTCGTCTGTCGCGGTTCTTCTTGCGCTCCTAGCGGCGCGCGTCTGCTGTGCGGCTCTGCTGCGATCCTCCGCCTGCGCGCACACACACATGCACGCGCGCAACCGTGCGTAAAGGCGCGCGCACGCACGTACGCACCATTCACAATGATCCACCTGAGGATTGAACACACACACACACACACACACACACACACACTGTGTGTGCTGCGTTCACTGCCCTCAGAGGAATTTTTATAAATCTTTTAAAATAAATTTTTCAGATGTTTTTAAAATAAAAAATGATTCAAGTGTAAAATAAACGTGTTTTACAGAAATCACCATTTTACATAAACATTATTCACGTTAATCTGTTAATCTGTCACTGAGATAAACACACGTGAACTTGTTCAATGGGACTAAACCAGATTACATTGAAAGTCAAATCTGTAATCTGGATCAGATCTTGTAGATTATCAGGTCATAATCTCACTAACCTGATTTCATTCAAACCCGAAGACTTTTCGCAGAGATATTGAAAGTTTCTTTGACAGTTTTATCGTAAAGAGACAGGAATCACTTTTGTGACCTCATCAGTGGGCGGAGTCAGACGATCACAACGCATTCATTTGTCCAAAAAAAGGTAAAAAAAAAAAAGGTAGACAGGAAGTTCCTCACAAAGTGCCACAAGGGGGCGCTGCAGCTTTACAGACAGAGATTTATTTATTGATTACATATGAATTTTCAATCTCTGAATTATGACCTCTTGATTTCAGGATTATGGCTTTTTATTCACAGGATTATTAATAATCTCAGGATTATAATTTTTTAATCACAGGATTATGACTCTGTTGTTTTATTTTTCCTCAAAGAAAAACACTTTATATCCATAATAACATGCTTTTTTTGATTTTTGAAGTCATTTTTTTTAGACATTAATTCATATTTTTCCTCTGGATTTGTGAGCGTTTGTGAAAAAATTGAACAGAATCAGAGGAAAACATTTGTAATTAACTTATAACTTTCTTCTTGCAAAATTACGAGGACAAAGTCGTATATTTGTCAGTTTGTCATGAAAAACCCGCTCAAAGTGAAGCATCTCAACAAACACAACACAAATACGATCTCTGGAGGTGAAACCGTCTCACATTTATCTCATAGACGATCTTTGTTCTGCTCTCTGTCACACTCGCGTGTGTGTGTGTGTGTGTGTGTGTGTGTCTCACCTGTGGTCACGTGGACAGGTGAATTCTTGTTGCTCTGATTCTGATGATTGTTTGTTTGTTTGTTTGTCTCGCGCAGCTCCGTCTCATCTCGGCTCTTTAAATTCACAAATGGCGCGGGACTGTGGATGCTCGGACCTCATTGGCTGAAGAAGGCACATGTGACATGTGAGGGGGTGGGACCATGGACTCGGAGCCGGAAGTGAAGTTTATTTTTTCACAGAAATGAACCAAAACACAGGTTTTTTGTATTGTTTTTTAAGGACCTAAAATAACAAATAATGAGTTAAATATCTTTATGTAAAAAATGTAATAAAATGATAATTATAATAATCATTAAATCGACTTAAAATCAGATTAAATCCTCCTGGTGTCCAGTGCTGTAATACCGTGTGTTAGACACTAGAGGGCAGTGTTTACAAAGACCTGAGGTTTTCATCCAAAACTGTTGGTTTCTTTTTTATTCAATTCACACGAGATTTTAGGTCAAAGTTTAAAGTATTAAATGATAAATCTGTGAGTCAACAGGAAACTGAAGTTTGTTAACCACTCACTCTCCCACACCAAAGTCACTCACTCTCCCACACCAAAGTCACTCACTCTCCCACACCAAAGTCCATAGAGTAAACCAGTGATTTTAACATCACAGAGACACAGGAGTTCACAGGAGTTGTTGATCCACTGCTGCCTCCATCACTAACTTACAATGACTGATTTTAGTGAATTCAGCTTTTAAAATATTTACTTTAGACTTAACTCAGTGACACAAAGTGACCACACGAGGCAGCAGAGGACCAGCAGCTCCTGTGTCCCTGTGAGCTAAAATCACTGGTTTTCTCTATGAGGTTTGGTGCAGGGAGACACAATTGCCACAGAATTCTGAGATACACACATATATTTAAATCTACAGAGATGATGGTGTCAGCAGGGGGCGCCAGAGAGTCAGTGGGGGCCACAGCGGCAACAGGGGGAGGAGCAGAGAGGAGGAGGGGGAGGAGCTTCAGGATTATTGTGCGCCGGTCTGAGTGAGTGAGTGAGAGAGTGAGAGAGTGAACGCTCCTCAGAAGTTTACCGGCCGCTCTGACGGTGTTACTGTGTACCGTTTGGCCGAAGATCAAACGGAACTGGGATTATACCGCACCGCGGAGGCGCGAGGACACCGGGGACACGAGGACATCGGGGTCACGAGGACAGCGGGGACAGACAGAGACAGGAGAAAATGTCGGTCCTATTCTGAAGAAGTGTGTGTGTGTGTTTATGTGTGAGTGTGTGTGTAACAAAGATCTACAGTAACCTCTAACATGGAATATCAGAGTGAACACATGAACACATGAACACATGAGAGCTGCTGACGCTGTGAAGAAGAGAGAAGAATCCTCAGGGATTAACGTGACGAGGAGATGGATAACTTCTTCACTGAGGTAACACGCACGCGCGCGCACACACACACACACACACACACACACTGACGTCCATACATTGAAACAAAGTCTCATCGCTGACTTTAAACAGTTCTGTGAGTCCATGAGGGACTCTGCTGGTCCTCACAAGGTCAGTGTTTATGTTGTAGAGAGGTAACACACACACACACATACACGCTGCACGTCTTTGTTTCAATGGAAAACTTTTATTTAAATGTGTGCAACAGTGTTTTCATGTGTGTGTGATTCCAGAACTTTGTGCATTTTGTACGATGCTGCAAAACACACACGCACACGCACGTGTACGCGCAAATGCACGCGCGCCATAACCCGTTCATTCATGTTCTCACCTTAAACTTTGACCAAGAACCACAGAAATAAATGAGGTTCTGCCTCATTAGGACCAGACCTGAACCTGGACCAGTCAGTGTTTATACTACACGCGCACACACACACACACACACACACACACACACACACACACACACAAAGTGGGTCTGTGGTATTTCCGCTCTTCTTTCCTCGTTTCCTTCAAGTTATTAATAGAGAAGTCTGAACATGAGGCTGTGTGTGTGTGTGAGTTTGTGTGTGTGTGTGTGTGTGTGAAATCAATATCATCTTAGAAATCATATCATTATAAATATGGTCATATGTTGACGATACCTGGTTTATAAACCACTCACTCTCCCACACCAAAGCCCATAGAGAAAACCAGTGATTTTAGCTCACAGCGACACAGGAGCTGCTGGTCCTCTGCTGCCTCGAGTGGTCACTTTGTGTCACTGAGTTAAGTCTAAATGAATTATTTTTAAAGCCAAATTCACTAAAATCAGTCATTGTAAGTTAGTGATGGAGGCAGCAGTGGATCAACAACTCCTGTGAACTCCTGTGTGCTGTGATGTTAAAATCACTGGTTTACTCTATGGACTTTGGTGTGGGAGAGTGAGTGGTTTATAAACTTCAGTCTGTCTCACAGTGAAGATAAAGACGTGAAAATGTATTTTTTGTCTTCACTCACAGCCTTGTTTTCAGTGTCAATACAAAATAAAAAAAAACCTTGAACTAACCCTTTATAAAGACACTAACTGGGGATTAATCCGACAAATTAAGATGTCTGGATTAGAGCAATTTTCCCCAGAAACTTTCTGTACAAACTCTGGTCTGGATTATTGAGACAAAACAGTTTGTACCCATGATGCTTTGCAGGTGTGTCTCACAGACGTGTGTCCTCGCTGTCTCACCTCAGTGTTTGTTTAGCGCTCACAGGCTCCTCCTCCTCCTCCTCCTCCTCTCAGGTCAGACGCTGTGGTGACCTTTGACCTCGTTCATCCTGCTCACAAACTCACTGTAGATTTAAAAAAAAACAACTAACCCACCAATGAGAGCGCAGCAGCAGACGTTTACGAGCAGGAAGTCGTCAGAGTTTCTAACGACTTCAGAACAGGTTTTTACAACGACGCAGAGAGAGAGTGAGTCACCTGTTACCTGTGTGTGTGTGTGTGTGTGTGTGTGTGTGTGTGTGTGTGTGTGTGTGTGTGTGTGTAGACTGAACACTCATTAGCTGAGTCACGACTTGTGAAAGTGAGACCAACCCAGTGAACCTGTGTCTCACCTGTTACACAATAACACACACACACACATACTCACACAAAACTGTCACATCACATTTTCACACACACATGATGCTCGGCTAGTTGTTAGCATTTTGCATGCCATATCTCATTGCTCAAATTGACTTTAGCTTGTGGCTAGTTGTTAGCATGTGGCACTCAATTCGCAACAGTGCTAACCATTGTCCCACATAAATTGAAACCACTTTAGATTGTGGCTAGTTGTTAGCATTTTGCATGTCATATCTCATTGGTCAAATTGACTTTGGCTTGTGGCTAGTTGTTAGCATGTTGCACATTATATCTCATTAGTCAAATTGACTTTACCTTGTGGCTAGTTGTTAGCCAGTGGTGCTTCATATCTCATTGGTCAAAACCACTTTAGCTTGTGGCTAGTTGTTAGCATGTGGCACTCAATTAGCAACATTGCTTACCACTGTCCCACATAAATTGAAACCACTTTAGGGTGTTGATAGTTGTGAGCATTTTGCGCTTCGCATCTTATTGGTCAAATTGACTTTAGCTTGTGGCTATTTGTTAGCATTTTGCGCTTCATATCTCATTGGTCGATTTGACTTTAGCTTGTGGCTAGTTGTTAGCATGTGGCGCATCATATCTCATTGGTCAAATTGACTTTAGCTTTGTGGCTAGCTGTTAGCATGTGGCACTCAATTAGCAACAGAGCTAACCACTGTCCCACCGCGCCGTCCATATTTAATAATTCAAAACTAATTTAGCTTTGTGACTAGTTGTTAGCATGTAGCGCTCCGTTAGCGACAGTGCTAACCAAAGTTTAGACTGTCCCTGTTGCAGAGGTCACGGGGTCAAACTTTGTTGAAGTGACTCTTATACTTTTTTTTATTGTCGTTTTTTTACGAAGTCAGAGGTCAGAGGTCAGAGGTCAGCGGCTGCAGTCTCACCTTCACTGAGGAAACACATCAAAGCACAAACACATGAACGTGTTGATTTTCTCTCGTCTTCTTCTTTAACGACTGAGCTGCAGCTGAAACTCCGTCTGAGAACAGATCCACATCCAGGTTTCTTATTTTCCCTCAAACAGGACGACGATCGTGAATCGAGCGAACGCCGCAGAACGTTTAAAAATGTTTGTTTAACACGTGACAGAGTTTTTGTGTTAAAGCTCAAACTTAAGGAGAGATGAATGCTTTTTGGTCTCGTATTATTTCAGTAATGGAACATTTTTACGTCGAAAAGTCGACTTTCTGTCAATAACATCACAGACAGGAAGTGGATCGATCGTATAAATCTATAAAGATACAGAATAAAAAAACAACTGGAGGAAAAACAAAGAGAAGCAGCTGCTGCAAACACAGAGAGACACAAACTGACATGACAACGTGTCCCTGAAGGCAGCACGACCTGTGTGTGTGTCGTCAGCTCGGCCTCAGGCGTCAATGACAAACACCTGATGTCGATGTTAAAACCTGGAGCAGGAAAAGGGAAAAACAATCTTGTGCGTGGGAGGAGCTAAGGACGCAGAGCCTCCACGCCCCATTTAAAAAAAATAATTGGATGAAGAGCTACAGATACTTTTATTTTGAAAATTGTAGATTTTCGTTTTGGTGTAGCTGAACAGAAACTGGGGCTTTTATTTTGAAATCTCTGGAGTTAGGTTTCACTGTGGATGAAGAAAAACTGAGACTTTTATTTTGAAAACCGCAGGGTTGTGTTTTAGTGTGGACGAGCAGAAAGTGAGACTTTTATTTTGAAAACTGTAGCATTAAGTTTTAGTGTGGACAAACAGAAAGTTAGACTTTTATTCTGAAAATCACAGGGTTGTGTTTTAGTGTGGACGAACAGCAAGTTAAACTTTTTTTCATTTCACTAAGAGCAGAGGAGACGACCTCGAGGTAAGAGATCACATGACCCTCAGAGAAGAGGTCATTAGTGGAAATGGATGTGTGTGTGTGTGTGTGTGTGTGTGTGTTTCCAGGAAGCTGCTGTTAGCTCAGATCTAGGATCAGATAAACCTCAGATCTGCTCTCAGAAACAGAAGCGTCTCCATCGTTAAACGTCCACACAATGATTTAAGAGTTAAAAAAATAATTATAAAGTGAGGTTGTTTGAGACGCGATGACAGCATGAAAAGTGAGCGCCCCCTTCTGGCAAGAACCAGCCTGACAACCCTAAAACATCCAACTTTAATATCAGAATTTCAGACTTTAATCTCAGAATTCCGAGGTTAATCTCAGAATTCCGACTTTTAGAATTCCAACTTTGATCTCAGAATTCCGACTTTAGTTGCGTGAAATGACACTCCTGAGAAGCTGACATCGCAGATGAATCTGGTCTGTGATTGGACGTCCTGAGGTTCTACCGTAATGACGAGTGTATGAGCGCACAGATTTTCCTCTGCTCTCTGGTTTCCGTTCGTCTTTTTCCTCTTTATCTCTGGACCAAAACATTTGGAGATTTCACAAACGGTGGAAGAGTTACAGTCATGAGACGTTCACGTGTCAGCGGAGAGAAGAGAGTTAATCTGTGGGAATAAAAAGATGAATTGATCGCAGACGCTCGTCTGAATGTAGGTCAGAGACGATCAAACGAGACCAGACCAGGAAATTAGATTCTGTCAAAACAACCATGGAAAATTTATTCACTTTTCATCTGAGTGCAGTTAGTGTCAGGTCAGCTTTGTTTGTGTGTGTGTGTGTGTGTGTGTGTGTGTGTGTGTGTGTGTGTGTGTGTGTGTGTGTGTGTGTGTGTGTGTGTGTGTGTGTGTGTGTGTGT
This sequence comes from Microchirus variegatus, assembly GCF_963457635.1. Classification (NCBI taxonomy): domain Eukaryota; kingdom Metazoa; phylum Chordata; class Actinopteri; order Pleuronectiformes; family Soleidae; genus Microchirus; species Microchirus variegatus. The sequence continues at coordinate 9,843,717 of NC_139822.1, read as the reverse complement.
GTGTGTGTGTCTCTCGGGGTGAAAACTGTTGTACGACACAAACCTCCGTTGTTTGTCTCTGAAGAAAAGGCTGAGACAGAATTTATATTCTGTCGTTTCTCCTCATGAAACCAGCGCCAGGCGACCACAGCTGGGCAACACATGGCAACTCAGCTGCCAGCCTGTAACACACACACACACACACACACACACACACACATTTCTAAACTTAACCACTACTTTCTTAATATGAAACCTTTAATCTGAGCCTAAAGGGACGATCAGTCATGTTCTTTGAAGCCGTTGTTGTATCAGGCACTGACACAGAGTCAGTGACGAACTGTGCTGTGAGCGCCCCCTGCAGTGCAGTTACGCCACAACAACCAGAAGGAACACAGGACACAGGAGCTGCTGGAGGCAGCACAATTCAGACTTTTTTCCTCAGAATTCCAATTTTCTGGCTTTAATCTCAGAATTCTTTTTTCTTAGAATTCCAACTTCTCAGAATTCCCTTTTCCTCAAAATTACCAAATATAATCTCAGAATTCCAACTTTAATCTCAAAATTCCAACTTTATCTCAGAATTCTTATTTTTTTTTTCTCTCTCTCCGAATTCCCAACTTTAACCTCTTCTTCCCCGACCCTGTTTTTGGATTTTGACATGCCCAAACAAAACAGAGTAAATCTCTGCAGTTACAAACTCTATGTGGATTACTCTATGTGGTCTAACTGCTGCCTCGTGTGGACACTTTGTGTCACTGAGGTCAAGCTGAACTCTTTATGTACTATTTTACAAAACAGTACATTGTAACTGAGCGTCACCTGTGGAGTCTTTGAACTCATCTCTGGCTCAGCTTCAGACGACAGGAAGTGAACAGAAACATCCTGAACATGAAGACTTTGAAGTGGACGAACTTCCTGTCTGGATCCAAGTCTTTGTTCAACACCTTCCTGCTTCCCATGCAGGAGGCGGCCATTTTGTTTCAGTGCCATGAGGACCTGTGGCCAATGCCACGCCCCCTTGGAACGTAGACTGACCAATCACAACGAAGGACAGGCTGTGACAGAGCGTCCCTCACTTTCATGTTAGTGTTTTCCTTGTCGGGGTAATATACGCAGTGTTGGAATGTAACACAGTACAAATACTCACGGAAGAGTATTAGCGCCACGTAACAAAAATAAAATACAATTGGAAAGACGGCATGAATTCTGACATTAAAGTGAGAATTCTGAATTCTTTTTTTCCCCACAGAATTCCAATTTTCTGACGTTAATCTGAGAATTCTGACTTTAATTAAATCTCAGAAATACGACTTCAATCTCAGAATTATTTTTTCTCAAACTTCACTTTCATCTCAGAATTCCAAGTTCTCAGAATTCCAACTTTAATCTCAGAATAATTTTCTCTTAGAATTTCAACTATAAACTCATGATTCCAAATTCTCAGGATTCCAACTTTAATCTCAGAATTCGCATAGTTCCAAAAGTAATCTCAGAATTACTTTTTTCCTCAGAATTCCCAACTTTAATCTGAGAATTCCTGTTGTTTTCTTTCTTTCACACGTGGCACTAACACTGACTAAAGGCCACATTATACTTCTCCGACTGCGTATGCGTTATCCGTCTGCGTCACCACGGAGACGCCTCGAGCATTTATACTTCTGCGTCGTGGTGACGGACACTCGCTGCAATTTCCCGCCCGATCAGTAGGGGTCGCTGCGCAAGGTTGTTGTGCTTCTGGCTACAGTGAGCAATGGCGTCCGAGAAAGAAAGAGAGAGAAAGACTGTTGTTGTTGAAAAAGTGGCCGTTTCTCACTTTTCTGTGTCACGGAACGCAGTTTTAAGATAATTTGAGGCGAGAAATTGGACATTTAGAGTCTAAACATGTGCTGTGTGTGTTAAGATATGACGTATTTATAGTTCGGCAGCGGCGTTATCGGCGGGGATCAGCTCCGCCTCTGTCAGGACGCCCGGAGCGCACTGAGAGCCGGCACAGAGCAGCTTAGCTCGGCCTGTCCTGAGGACCAATCGCAGCTCTTGCCGTCTCCGTAGTCCCTTGACGGAGTGACGGACACTTAAAAAATATTCCGTGCACCCGGAGACGACGCAGAGGCTCTTCGACAGGTTCTGCGTCGACGCAGAGGACTCTGCGTAGCTACGCAGAGCACTTTACGCAGAAGTATAAATTGGGCTTAACACTCGTCCTCTCTCTGACAGAGCAGCTGTAATCTCTCTTTTCAAACGTTTCAGCTCTTTAAAGAACCACAGTTTTCAGCCTCGTTTGCTGTTTTCTTTTCACCTGAATGGAGGTTTTAGCTCAAGTCAGCGCTCTGTCAGGAATGTCACCATCCTGAGATTAACGTCACAAAGACGGGGAACGTCACAGTGACGTCACCGTGATTTTTGGAAAACTTTTCCCGACGCAGGAAAAAAACAAAACATTGTAAAAAGTTCCACACACAGCTCGGGGTCAAAGGTCACCTGATGCTAACCTGACTGGGATTAAATCAGTTTGTAACTTAAAAAAAAGGGAAAATTAGGAAACTTTCGTCACTGAAGAATCTGACCTACTTTCTCCTGCTCTGTGTGTGTGTGTGTGTGTGTGTGTGTGAGAGTGCACAAGAGAATGTGAGCGCACGTGAGAGATGTGTGTGTGTGTGTGTGTGTGGGGGGGGGGTGTGTTAGTCATGTTGTAGAGACAAATCTGTTCACATCAGAGGAAACTGCTCTACTTGTGAGGACTAAACCATTTAAGTTGTCGTCTCCCATAGAGAAAACCAGTGATTTTAGCTCACAGGGACACAGGAGCTGCTGGTCCTCTGCTGCCTCGTGTGGTCACTTTGTGTCACTGAGGTTTATCTGAACAAAGCCGAATTTGACAGAATAAGACGTTTAAACTCAGTGATGGAGAGTGAGTGACTTTGGTGTGGGAGAGTGAGTGACTTTGGTGTGGGAGAGTGAGTGACTTTGGTGTGGGAGAGTGAGTGACTTTGGTGTGGGAGAGTGAGTGACTTTGGTGTGGCAGAGTGAGTGACCTTGGTGTGGCAGAGTGAGTGACTTTGGTGTGGGAGAGTGAGTGACTTTGGTGTGGGAGAGTGAGTGACTTTGGTGTGGGAGAGTGAGTGACTTTGGTGTGGCAGAGTGAGTGACCTTGGTGTGGCAGAGTGAGTGACTTTGGTGTGGGAGAGTGAGTGGTTTACAGACTTCAGTTTTAAGCGTTCTAACCTCTCGATGAATCAGCTGTATTCCTCACTGTGATCTTCCCTCCAGATGTTTCTCCACAACCTTTAATTTACTCTGAAAAGGAAACTTCATCATCGTCGTCATCGTTGTTGGTCGAGGGGGCGGAGCTTCTTTATTCTTCTTATTTTAAAGACTAAAAAAAAAGAAAGATTTCGTAAAATATTTGAAGAAACACACACACACAAACTTGTTTTTATATCTAAGTGAGGACACGTCATACACAACATGTTTCCCTGAGACCATTACCTTAACTTTACCCTTACCTTAACCTCAAGATACCACATTATCACGATAATTAAGTCACGATATTAAAGTCGCGATAAGATATCATGATGTTTCAGTCACAAGTTTAACTCTGTGATAATAACAGTTTAACCCAGTTTAACTCAGTGATAATAACAGTAATAGTTAATAGATTAATAATAATAATAATAATAATAACCAGGTGAACACAGTGTTAAAGTCTCTCCTGGTGAAAACACGACTCTCTCTTTGTTCTCAGTTTAATCTCAAACACAAAGATCGTTCGCTCAGCAGCTGCTTCCTGTGAAGCCGCCACTCAACACCTGTGGCCCCGCCCACTCTCTGACAGATGCGACCTTTGACCTCTCCTGACAGCTGCTCTGTTCACGTTCACACCTCTAACCTCACCTGATACTGATCAATAACCTCTTTGTTTCAGGGGTTAAAGTGGTGGCTCACAGACCCTCAGTGGCTCAGAGGAAATATTTACACCATTTTAGCTCAGATTTAAAATAAGATTATCTCAGAGATTATAGACTGTCAGAGATTATAGACTGTTAGAGATTATAGACTGTCAGAGATTATAGACTGTCAGAGATTATAGACTGTTAGAGATTATATACTGTTATAGATTATAGACTGTCAGAGATTATAGACTGTTAGAGATTATAGACTGTCAGAGATTATAGACTGTCAGAGATTATAGACTGTTAGAGATTATATACTGTTAGAGATTATAGACTGTCAGAGATTATAGACTGTTAGAGATTATATACTGTTAGAGATTATAGACTGTCAGAGATTATAGACTGTTAGAGATTATAGACTGTCAGAGATTATAGACTGTTAGAGATTATATACTGTTAGAGATTATAGACTGTCAGAGATTATAGACTGTTAGAGATTATAGACTGTTAGAGATTATAGACTGTTAGAGATTATAGACTGTTAGCCATTATAGACTGTCAGAGATTTTAGACTGTTAGAGATTATAGACTGTTAGAGATTATAGACTGTTAGAGATTATAGACGGTTAGATTATGGAATTAGTCGCAACTTTACGCACATGTGCTCTCCTCACGATTTATGTCGTCTTTGAAACTTTCTATATGGTGAAACAACCCCCCACTATATAATATTATCACGATATTTAAATCACGATACGATATCATTGCGATGTTTAAGTCACGATAAAATATTATCACGATATTTAAGTCACGATATACGATATTATCGCGTATTTAAGTCCCGATACAATATCATCACAATATTTACGTCACAATGTTTAAGTGACGATACGATTTTATCACAATGTTCAAAACACGATACAATATCATTGCGATGTTTAAGTGACGATACGATATTATCACAATATTTAAAACATGATGCGATATTATCACAATGTTTAAGTCACAATATTATCACGATATTCAAGTCACGATACGATATTGTCACGATACGATATCATTGCGATGTTTAAGTCATGATACGATATTTAAGTCACGATACGATATCACGTATTTAAGTCATGATACAATATCATCACGATGTTTAAGTCACAAAACTTTGCTTCTTTGCTTTGTTGAACCAAACCATGAATAAATGAATCAAAGATAATCTGTCAGATTACGAACTATCGTAAATTAAATTCCTAACACTTGCGTCTCAGTGAGTTGATTCTCATCTTTCATTTGTCTAAATCTCTTCAGTCTGTTTGTTATAATATATCGACTTTCTCCACATCACACACACACACACACACAGGCTGGATTATAATCTACTCCACCCTGGATTATTTGATACGTGTCGTTTTCCTTTAGTTCAGGGGGAAAATCATCCACTGATCTGGAGTTTAGTGAAACGTGTGTGACGTGAAACGACATGTCGAGTAACCAGACTGTGTGTGTGTGTGTGTGTGTGTGTGTGTGTGTGTGTGTGTGTGTGTGTGTGTGTGTGTGTGTGTGTGTGTGTGTGTGTGTGTGTGTGTGTGTGTGTGTGTGTGTGTGTGTGTGTGTGGTTCAGAGGTAAATAACACTTAATTAAGGGGTAAATCCAGTAAAGGGAGCGAGCGGTGATGATGTCAGATTATCAGAAAGAAAGAAAGAAAAAACACACTCAACATTTTCATAAAAGATAATCCCGTAAAGATTAAACATTAAAAACATGTTTTTAAATAAAAGATGAACAAAGTTTGTTTCTGGGTTTTTGAGCCTGAGCGACCTTTAACAAGCCCCTCCCCCTCTGACTCTCTGTTAAAGTCAAGATGACTTCAGCGTTGGCTCACACACACACACACACACGCACACGCACGCACGCACGCACGCACGCACGCACGCACGCACACACACACACACACACACACACTCTGTGGTTGGAATATATTTAAGGCCCAGACTCAACTTAGCGATGGTCAATGTTTAGAAAGTAAGACTGTGGTTTTGTGTGTGTGTGTGTGTGTGTGTGTGTGTGCCAAATCAAAAAATTCCAACTTCCAACGACAAATGGAACGCCTAGTACCTAGGTAACAGTAAATGGGGGGTGAGGCTTAATAAAGCAGCAGTTGCGATTTTTTTGCCATTTTCTTTGGGAATCAATCTTTGGAAATCTGACTGGGGGGGGGAGGTGGCGGGGTTCCTATTGAAGACACGCCCCCTCCAACTGGAATGCACCACTAGCAACAGTACCAGGGGGAGGGACTTAGCAAAGGGGGCACGTTTCACTTCCGACTACAACTGGAACGCACCACTAGTAACAGTAAACGGGGGCGGGGCTTATCAAAGGAGCAATTGTGATTTTTTTTCCGGACAGGAAATTGTCATTCGGGGTGGCTTCCTGTTGAAGACACACCCCCTCAACTCGGAATTTCCGACTACAACTGGAACACACCACTAGCGACAGTACCGGGGGGAGGGACTTAGCAAAGGGGGCATGTTTTCCCCCCGACTTGGTTATAAAAATGTCACCTGAACTTAGAAATTCCGACTTCCGACTACAACTGGAATGCACCACTAGCAATGGAATCAAGGGGGTGGGACTTAACAAAGGACAACTCGCGATTTTTTTCCAAACAGAAAATTGTGATTTGATTTGTAATCAGTGGTTACAAATCTGACTTGGGGGGAAAAATGCCAACTGAACTCGAAAATTCCGACTTCCGACAACAACTGGAACGCACTTTTAAAAACAGCATATGTGAGTTTAATCTTTGGTTCTTTAAAGAGAGAAAACACGTAAAACATACACACACACACACACACAAAAAGTCAAAACTACAGAGATGAAGAGGACATGGCTCCTCCCCCTCTGGCTCCTCCCCCTCTGCCTGGTCCAATCAGAGCCTCTTGCTCTTGTTGTAACTGAGACTCAGAGAAGTGAAATTCCTGCTTCTGTGAATGTGAAACACGGCTGTTTGTCTTCAGCTTTAAATCAAACCATGTGTTTCTGCTGCTGCAGGAGGAGCAGGAGGAGGAGGAGGAGGAGGAGGAGGAGAGGGAGGAGGAGGAGCAGGAGGGGGAGGAGGGGGAGGACATTTATTTCTCATTTTTGTTTAAGATAAAAGTCGTAAAAACAACACAAACAAAGTGAAAATGAAGACTTTGAGGTTTGGTTATTTTACTGTGATGATGATGATGATGAACACACACACACACACACACACACACACACACACACACACACACACACACACACACACACACACACACACACACACACACACACACACCGTAACAGTTTCACTGATAATCTCTGGAGCTAAAGTGTTTCCTGTCTGTAATCTGGTTCAGATTAAACTCAAAGTTTAATTCAGGTTGAGGAGAAAATGCTAACGTTTCCTTTAGCTGATGGAGACTTAGTGTTAGCCACCTAGCCTGATTGTTTAAGCCAGGCTAAGAGAATATTAAGGCTAGGCTAAGTGATGCTTAAGGTAGACTCAATAATTGTTTAGGCCAAGTGTTTGGCTAGGCTAGCCTATGATAGCATTTAGGCTAGGCTGTGGTTGGGTAGAAAGGCTAAGTGTGTTAGGCGTAGTTGAGTGTTTGGCTAACTAGGCTAAGTATTTGGTATGGCTTGGCCACGTTTTTGTTAGACTCAGTATTTAGTGAGGCTAGGCTAAGTGAGTATTTAGGCTAGGCAAATTGTTTAATGAGGCTAGGCTAAGTGATGCTTAAGGTAGACTAAATAATTATTTTGGCCAAGTGTTTGGCTAGGCTAGCCTGTTAGCTTAGGTTGGGTAGGCAAGGGTAAGTGTGTGTTTAGGCTCAGCTAAGTATTTGCTAAAGCAAGGCCAAGTTTTTGTTAGCCTAGGCTAAGTATTTAGTGAGGCTAGGCTAAGTTAGTATTTAGGCTCGGCCAAGAATTTTGTGAGGTTAGGCTAAGTGATGCTTAAATGAGACTTAATAATTGTTTAGGCTAGTGTTTGGCTAGGCTTGCGTCAGTTAGCATTTCGGCTAGGTGTCGGTTGGTAAGGCAAGGCTAAGTGTGTGTTTAGGTTTAGTTAAGTGTCTTGCTAGCGAGGCTAAGTATTTGTTTAAGCTCAGTGTTTGGCTAGGGCAAGGCCAAGAGTTTTTTCTATGCTAGGAGACGTTAGCGTCTAGGCTAGGCTAAGTGTTCATTGACTTCATTTAGCAAAAAAACCCACCTACTGTTACTTTAATGATAAAGAGTTTCACACATTGTGTTTGATGCATCGCTGTAACTGTGTGTGTGTGTGTGTGTGTGTGCGGTACATCAGTGAGTTCTCACCATCATGTAGGTGTTTGTGTTCCTCACTGTTTGTTTTGGTGTGTGTGTGTGTGTTGTTTCCTTAAGTAAACAGGAGTTAGCAGTTTATCAGTTTCCCACAATCCTCTCTGTTCTCTGCTGTGTCCGGTCGTTCGAATCATAATAAGCGCTGACGCTCGGCTTGTGCTGATTGGTCGATGTCACGTGAGGTTCAAAGTTCGTCCACCTGGTTTGTTTTCACACACGTCGGAATCAAACTACACACTTCTGTGTGTGTGTGTGTGTGTGCGTGCGTGCGTGCGTGCATGCGTGTGTGCGTGTGTGTGAAAACGTCGCAGCAGTCGCGTCAAGTCACAGTTTTTTTAATGGCTCACAATAAAGAAGTCCTTCAGTGTCTGAGTGAAGACGAGCACAGGACTGTGTTTGTTAGAGCAGAGGAAGTGGAATCTACCAAAGCAGACAGCTGCTCATTCCACACACACACACACACACACACCGCGTCAGGTTACACACACACACGTGGTGTTTTGTGTTGTCAGAATTGAGATAAAGAACAATAAACAGGTTTAAACGACTCGTAATGAGGAGACAAACGTTTGCCAAAGAAAACATGGAGTACGTGATAAAACAGCAGCAGAATAAGCAGCAGGAACAGAATCAGCAGCAGATCCACATGATTCATGCTTTCATTTAAACCTGGCAACACAAACCGATCTTTGATCGTCCAACATCACAAATTTTACGCACTTTTTGTTCTCAGAAACTTCATGAAGATGCAGTTGGAGTTTGCGTCTAAAGTTCATCTCTGTCCTCAGCTCCAGGTCAGTGAAGATGATTTAGCTTCTCTGTGTCCATGTGTTGACGTTAGCTCGTCTGAGGCTCAGCTGTCAGCGCAGAACAATTCTCGTCATCCCTGGAGCTTTGCGAAATGTCTGCTATTCATTTGTTCATCATCTCAGAGTGAAGGTCTCACACTCCTGAAGGTCTCACACTCCTGAAGGTCTCACACTTCTGAAGGTCTCACACTCCTGAAGGTCTCACAATCCTGAGGTTCTAACCCTGAAGGTCAGATGTTTGCAGCTCGTGTAGAGCAGTGATCATCAGATGCCACACAAGAACATTAATAACTCGCTAAGTCACAGGAATTTTCTCACATCGGGCTTCTGTTGAAGGAGCTTCTGTTGAGCTTTTGTTGAAGGAGCTTCTGCTGCAGGAGCTTCTGCTGCAGGAGCTTCTGCTGCAGGAGCTTCTGCTGAAGGAGCTCCTTCACCTTCAACAGAAGCTCCTTCAACAGGGCCTGAATTTTGACAGGACTTCTTTTAGCCGATGTGAGAAAATTCCTGTGACTTAGCGAGTTATTAATGTTCTTGTGTGGCGTCTGATGATGACTGCTCCACACGAGCTGCAAACATCTGACCTTCAGGGTTAGAACCTCAGGAGTGTGAGACCTTCAGGAGTGTGAGACCTTCAGTGTGAGACCTTCACTCTGAGCGATGAACAAATTAATAGCAGACATTTCACAAAGCTCCAGGGATGACGAGGATTGTTCTGCGCTGACAGCTGAGCCTCAGACGAGCTAACGTCAACACATGGACACAGAGAAGCTAAATCATCTTCACTGACCTGGAGCTGAGGACAGAGATGAACTTTAGACGCAAACTTCATCTGCATCTTCATGAAGTTTCTGAGAACACAACGTGTGTGAAAGTTGTGATGTTGGACGATCAAAGATCGGTTTGTGTTGCCAGGTTTAAATGAAAGCATGAATCATGTGGATCTGCTGCTGATTCTGTTCCTGCTGCTGATTTTACTGCTGTTTTATCACGTACTCCATGTTTTTGTCTCCTCATTACGAGTCGTTTAAACCTGTTTATTGTTCTTTATCTCAATTCTGACAACACAAAACACCACGTGTGTGTGTGTGTGCGTAACCTGACGCTGTGTGTGTGTGTGTGTGTGTGTGTGTTTGTCAATGGGGGAGGAGGTCTTTGACCGTGGTCTCTGATCAGGACAGGAATGTCCTCACAGTCTCAGCTGAGACAGCACACGTCCTTTGTCTGTTCGCTTCATTTCATCACAATAAACTTTGCTTCAGTGGTTTTTACGTCTCTGAACAGTTTGTGTTTGAAGGTGAAACGTCGTCAACAAAGACTAAAAACTAATGTCTTGGTCTTTTTTTACTCTAATTTAACAGCTTTAAAGTAATTGCGACGGTTAAAGGTGCAGAAATGTGATAAAAGTTTTCACGGGGGTTAAAAAATGTAAATCTGGAAAAAGATCGTGGTTCACTTCATGTTTTTTTAAGAAAAGCAAAACAAATGGACGTGAGGAACAGTGTGTGTGTGTGTGTGTGTGTGTGTTAGTGGGGGGTTGGATCAACACACTGATCCACCGCTGACTCAGCAGACTCGGCCTTTTATTTTGATTCATATCCATTTCTGCCATATTCTGTTTTCCTCAGCCAGGTGCCCCCCCCCCCCCCACACACACTCAACCACCAAGGGAAAACATATGTTTTAGCCGTTAGCGTTAGCTTGTCATGCTAAAGAATCCATGAGCTCAGTCTACAGAGTTTGAACAACTACTAACAATATTAAAAAACTTGTCAAAATGGAATAACGTCGCGGCCATCTTGGTAGCTACAAACATATACATTTAAAAACTAGCTAACGTGGTGACGGGGATTCATGTGTTCATGTGTTCACCGTGTCAAACATATGCAGGTTTCCAAACATCTGAAACCCGAGTCTCTGTTATTGGCCAGAGTAAAAGGTCATCGCCGCGGCAACGGCGGCCTCGGCTGCTCCACGCGGAGATGAATGGCTAAAAAAGAATGAAACTTAACTTTAACGTGAGCTAATAACACGTGAATACGTGGTTCTTAAAGGCCTCCATCCCTCTGTGTCTGCAGGGTCAGAGGGTTTGGTTACGGGAGGACGAACAGTATCTGCCCAGCACCGTGTCCTCCTGCTCGGGAGGAGTCGTCGCCTTCGCCACGGACTACGGCCAGGTGAGCATCTGTCTCTGTTTACGTCTCATGAGGTTACTGCTCCCACGGTGAAGGAATAGGTCTGTGGACTTTGGTGTGGACGAGTGAGTGGCTGGAAAAGTCTGTCTCACGGTGAGATAAAGACAACATCGTAGACTTAGGTTCCGTCCCCAACACCTCCCCCTTAACATTTCCCCTTTTTTGAGTGCGCTCAACCGTAAATTCCTATTAGGACGCCACTACATGCAAATTAGCGTAGCGTAACGTAACGAACGTGCTAACCTACGTCATGGAAAAAAGGTGGTGGATCCAGCTGTTGTGTTGCCACAACGTCCAGGGTATTCGTGTTCGAGTGAATGCTGGTAAACGCATCCAAAACACTGACAAAACTACCCAGACGTAGCAGAGCTAGCTAGCTAGCTAACGGCTATTTGCGTCGAGAGAGCATGCCCGCTCGCTAGCTGCTTTCGTAAATCGTCACTTATTTTCTGACATTAGTGTTCAAAGCTTTTCGACATTGTAACGTGCTTATTTGCGAAGATATGGCCGCCATCTTTGTTGAAAAATATCAGCCGGCTGGCTGAATTCGCAGAGCATCATGGGTAATTTCATCGTTCACTTCGTTTTAAGCCCGCACCAGAGCTCACTACATTTTGAGGGTTGATTATAAGGGCAAAATTGCACTTATTATACGAGCTGTTATGCTAGCTACCTAGCTAGCTAGCGGCTATTTGCCGAGTGCTTCGAGAGAGTATTCCCGTCATGTCGAGCTACATGACGGGTAAGCGCTCTCGAAGCACTCGAGCAAATAGCCGCTAGCTAGCAAGCTAGCTCTGCTACATATGGGTAGTTTTGTCAGTGTTTTGGATGTGTGGTACACACTTTCGTGTTATAGAGTTTATGAGGACGGCGTCCATGCGTCCATGTGTCCATGTGTCCTTGTGTCCTTGCGTCCATGCGTCCTTGTGTCCATGTGTCCTTGTGTCCTTGTGTCCATGTGTCCTTGTGTCCATTCTTCCATGAGTCCTTGTGTCCTTGTGTCCATGCGTCCATGTGTCCATGTGTCCTTGTGTCCATGCGTCCTTGTGTCCTTGTGTCCATGCGTCCTTGTGTCCATGTGTCTCAGGTCTGAACACAGAGTCCTCAGGTCATTAGCTTCTCTGGTGGAGTCTCTGAGTGAGTCGGAGCCTGGAGATAAGAATGTCTTAATCTTCCGGTAAATCTTCAGGACAATATGTCGGCTCAACATGACCCTAAATCCGTCAGCGCTCGCTCACACACACACACATGTCCGTGACCCCTCCACTGCTCAGCAGCGACACAGGAAGTCTTTGTTAAAGCTGTCAGTGGTGGAGGAGGTGGAGGTGGAGGAGGAGGAGGAGCAGGAGGCCAGAAGGTCACGGCTCACACAGGTCCACAGTTGTTGTTCTGCAGAGTTTAGAAAGGTTTCAGGTGGAACTGAGATATGAAAACATAAACAGGTCCTGACTGACCTCAGGTCAGGCTGAGGCCATGTGGTGCTGACCACACCCACTCACCCAAGGCTGACCAAGGTCTACCAAGACTGATCAAGGTCTACCAAGACTGACCAAGGTCTACAAGACCGACCAAGGTCTACAAGACCGACCAAGGTCTACCAAGACTGACCAAGGTCTACAAGACTGACCAAGGTCTTCCAAGGTCTACCAAGACTGACCAAGGTCTACAAGACTGACCAAGGTCTTCCAAGGTCTACCAAGACTGACCAAGGTCTTCCAAAGTCTAGCAAGACTGACCAAGGTCTTCCAAAGTCTACCAAGATTGACCAAGGTCTAGTAAGACTGACCACATCTGACTAAGTTCAACTAAGGTTGACAAAGTCCATCCAAGGCCAGCCAACGCAAACAAAGTCCTTCAAGCTACGACATTTTTAGAAAGCGGCGACATTTTTATCTTCTTCATTTATTCTCTCATCAATAACATCATCATTGTTTTGTGTAAGTGGAGAAAGACATCACCTGTTCAACCTCACAGGCTCCGCCCCCACGTCTTAATTTACATTATTGTGAAAGATTAGTGATGATCAAAAGTCAAATATGTTGCCTCTGTTCGCTTTGATAAAGAAACATTTGTTATGTTGTTCAAAAGGACAAAGGAGAACACACACACACACACACACACACACACACACACACACACACTGTGCAGGTAACCCAGCGCCCGCCTCAGGCTCCGCCCCAACACCACCAGCAGCTGCTCTTTGAATCATCTTTCATCTCACCTGTATTGTCCTGCCGTCAGCTCAGGGGGCGGAGCCTGAGTGTAACCTGAGGACCAAAGACCAGAGGAACTCTGTGATGAAAGAGAGGATACATTTACTGTCATCATCATCATCATCATCATCATCATAATAACAATCTGTAGAAAAGTCAAAATAAAGTCACTCTCCCACACCAAAGGAAATCAGTCAGAAAATAAAACACGGGTTGTGACGAAACAAAACGTTCAGATGTTTAATCTGGAGCAGATTAAAGATTCATGTTTTTGTCTCATTAGTTTTATTTTGTGGTGTTTTTATGGAGAAGAAAACGACTGAATGATCTTTATATTTACTGTAGGACAACAGAGAGACAGGTGAGACAGTCTGTCCTTCACTGTTTACTGTAAACACTGTTTACTCTGTTTACTCTGAACCAGGCTCACAGTCAGGAGTCTGAATGGAACTGGTCCAGGTTTAGTCCAGGTTTGGTCCAGGTTTGGTTCTGAACTGGTCTTCAGAGACAGGATTTGTCTCCTGTACAGAAAGAATGTCTGTGTTTGAAACATGGCTGAAGGTCAACGATGATGATGATGATGTTTTAGTCTAAACATTGACAGCAGACGAAGGTCGTTCAGATAAAAACAAACTCTGCTGCAGATTCACAGAAGGTCAAAGGTCACACTGGAGCTTTTGAACATTCCACACATTTATCTGCTCGACATTTTTAGAAAGCTACGACATTTTTAGAAAGTTCCGACATTTTTAGAAAATTACGGCATTTTCAGAAAGCTACGACATTTTTAAAAAGTTACGATATTTTCAGAAAGTTCTGACATTTTCAGAAAAATACGACATATTTTACAAAGCTACCACCTTTTCAGAAGGTTACAACTTTTTTTTCAGAAAGCGACAAGAAAACTACGACTGTGACGTCATCCCCAGTTTAAACTGCACTTTATATATAAATAAAGCAGAATTCCCCTCTTCTACATATTCTTTAACCCTTAGCGTTAATTGATCGTATGTCCCTGATTATTTTCTCAGTTTAAACACAAATCTAACACGTGACTAAATGACTGTTGTCCTGTGGTGTGTCCTCTCAGGTGTACACATACAAACAGAATGCTCTCACCAGGCAGAAGGTGCAGCTCATGCATCACAGCAGCGTCTCAGGAGTGGACGACATGTCCACGCTGGAGGATCTTCACGACGGAGCCATCATGCACAACCTCTACCTGCGCTACAAGCAGAGACAGATCTATGTAAGTATATTTATAACATATTATATACGTCTCTCACTCTCCCACACCAAAGTCCATAGAGTAAACCAGTGATTTTAACATCACAGCACACAGGAGTTCACAGGAGTTGTTGATCCACTGCTGCCTCCATCACTAACTTACAATGACTGATTTTAGTGAATTCAGCTTTTAAAATATTTCATTTAGACTTAACTCAGTGGCACAAAGTGGCCACACGAGGCAGCAGAGGACCAGCAGCTCCTGTGTCCCTGTGAGCTAAAATCACTGGTTTTCTCTATGGGCTTTGGTGTGGGAGAGTGAGTGGTTTACAAAGAGACACAAACTCATGTTTCCCTTTGAAAGAAGGATGTGTCACAGTTTATTCTATTTTCTTAAGATATCATTGAATTAAACTGATATAGATTTTTTTGTAAAGTGGCAAAAACACACGATGAACCTCATACGACCTCACTTTAACTTTAACTTTAACTTTAACTCTAACTTTAACACAAACACTGGACTCAGCTCATGTGCAGTGAATATTTGCTGAAACCACAGCACAAACTCGTCTGTGTGAAACTCAGTCACACTGAGGAGAAAACAGCGACAACAACACAAACACACACACACACAGTGAGTCTCAAACATCACTGACTCATTTTCTACTCATTTAACTAATGAGCAAAAACTGACTCTGCAAAAAACAAACACTCGACAAAGACGTCTTTGTGTGCACGCACACACACACACACACACGCACTCACGCACGCACGCACACTAACCACACTAACCTCTGACAAATGCCATTCGGTTACTTAAATAACAAATGAATGCTCCCGTATGGTTGAAATTATCCAATCAATTCATCACAGTCACTCCTCTTACTCCTCCTCTCTCCTCCTCTTCCTCCTCCTCCTCCTCTGCTCCTCAGAGAGGGAGAATGAGAGGAGGAGGTTTGTGGTGGAGCTGTGAAGCTCAGAAACTTCAGGGATCAAAGGTCGATCAGGTTAACGTGGACTTTTATTGTGAAAGAGTCAAAGTCGTATTTCCATCACATTTGTTAAGAAAGGGAAAATTGTATTGTTTTTCTTCACCAGTAGGGGGCAGCCTCTTTAATGAATGATGATTAGCCTGTTGTTGTTGTTTTGGTGAAGGTTTCCACAGTTAGTGTTTTTATTGCACTAAAGGGGGCGCTATAAACGTTTAATTTCATGTCCTTCCTGTCAGGAAGACCTCACAACTGCTAGCTGCTACAGTAAATGTTAGCTGCTACAGTAAATGATAGCTGCTACAGTAGCTGCTACAATAAATGTTAGCTGCTACAGTAAATACGATAGTAGCAGTTTAATGTTAGCAGCTGCTGTAGCTAGATGCAGTGACATTTGCGTTTGATGTTAGCAGCTACATGCTGTCGCCTCAGAGTTAGCTGCTACAGTAAATTTTAGCTGCTCCAGTAACTGTTAGGCGCTACAATAACTGTTAGCTGCTCCGGTAAATGCCATAGTAGCAGTTTACTGTTAGCAGCTACTGTAGCTAGATGCAGTGACATTTGCGTTTGATGTTAGCAGCAACATGCTGTCGCGTCAGTGTTAGCTGCTACAGTAAATTATAGCTGTTACAGTAACTGTTAGCCGCTACAATAACTGTTACCTGGTCCGGTAAATGCGATAGTAGCAGTTTAATGTTAGCAGCTACTGTAGCTAGATGCAGTGACATTTGCGTTTGATGTTAGCAGCTACATGCTGTCGCATCAGTGTTAGCTGCTTCAGTAAATGATAGCTGTTACAGTAACTGTTAGCTGCTCTGGTAAATACGATAGTAGCAGTTTAACGTTAGCAGCTACTGTAGCTAGATGCAGTGACATTTGCGTTTGATGTTAGCAGCTACATGTTGTACATGTTGTCACGTCAGTGTTAGCAGCTACCGTAGCTACATGCTCACTGTTAACATCAGGAAGAAGCAGGAAAATCAAAGGTTGAATCTTAAAACGAGACAAAGATGATGGAGAAAAACTGCTACAATAAAAGTGAACGGAGTCAGTGACTCAGTGGCTCCTCCTGGTGGTCGAGAGTTGTTTAGTGTGAGATGATGGAGGATGTTTTGATGTAATGTCACAGAGCAGAGGAAGCTCTCAGCGTCTGCTTTCTGTCACTTTAGATGTTTTGGGGGTTTTTTTTGTTCTTCATA
This sequence comes from Microchirus variegatus, assembly GCF_963457635.1. Classification (NCBI taxonomy): domain Eukaryota; kingdom Metazoa; phylum Chordata; class Actinopteri; order Pleuronectiformes; family Soleidae; genus Microchirus; species Microchirus variegatus. Next base: position 9,826,874 of record NC_139822.1, on the reverse strand, counting down.
AAAACAAAATGGCTGCAGGTGGTGGACTCTGTGGCTCCGCCTACATTCCGGCTGCAGATCTGTCATGTGACTCCTGACACCAGTGTTTACTCTGCAGTTCATGAAGACAGTGAGAAACATGCAGGGACACTTTTAAGGGACGGACGGACTGACACATGCCCCGCCCCCTCCCCACTGAGAAAATGAGGGCAGATAAAGTTGAAGTGTGTGCAAATGCGTGAAGGGCGATGGGCCCCCCCCCCCTCCCCCCCTCCGATGTCATAACCTGTTAGAGGCCCCTGGAATCTGTCAAAGCCCCCCTGCTGACTTCTGAGGGAGAGTCAGTGGATGATAATCTGATGATAATCTGATGATAATCTCATCACACGTCTTTATCTTTGACAGAGTTTATTAAACTTGGAAGACGAGTCATGACCGAGGTGACGTGAAAACATGACATTTGTAAAACCCACTCACTCTCCCACACCAAAGTCCATAGAGAAAACCAGTGATTTTAGGTCACGGGGACACAGGAGCTGCTGGTCCTCTGCTGCCTCGTGTGGTCACTTTGTGTCACTGAGTTAAGTCTAAAGTAAATATTTTAAAAGCTGAATTCACTGAAATCAGTCATTGTAAGTTAGTGATGGAGGCAGCAGTGGATCAACAACTCCTGTGAACTCCTGTGTGCTGTGATGTTAAAATCACTGGTTTACTCTATGGATTTTGGTGTGGGAGAGTGAGTGACTTTGGTGTGAGAGAGTGAGTGACTTTGGTGTGGGAGAGTGAGTGAGTGAGTTTTAACAGAAATGTAGCACAGTTATCCTCAGTGTTTAAGCTGCCGTCAGTGGCATGACACCGCGAGATGAATTGGGAATTTAGCCCTGAGGCGACCAGACTGTGTGTGTGTGTGCGTGTGCGTGTGCGTGTGTGTGTGTAGTTTCAGCTCCTGTGATTGTAACCAGCTGTGCTGTCGACTGGTGGCCTCACTCGTCCATTCTGTGGATTCCATTTAAAGCGCACACACAAACGCACACACACACACACACACACACACACACACACACACACACACACACACACACACACACACACACACACACACACACACACACACACAGATTCCATTCCAGTGTCAACACCTCCACTCTCTCTCTCTCTCTCTCTCTAAGGTCATGTGATCACTCTCTTTCTTTCTTTCGTGGTCTTTTTTCGTCCTTAATGTCAAACACATACATTCAGACTCACGTCATCTTAATGGTGGGAAAACTTCACGTGAATTTAGCTCCATGTTTGTCTTTAGAATCACATTAAATTACACATTTTTTTCCCCTCCGTGCATTATTCCACATTGTAAACCACTCACTCTCCCACACCAAAGTCCATAGAGAAAACCAGTGATTTTAGCTCACAGAGACACAGGAGCTGCTGGTCCTCTGCTGCCTCGTGTGGTCACTTTGTGTCACTGAAATACATTGGAATGAAACATTTTTAAAGCCGAATTCTTTAAAATCAGTCATTGTAAGTTAGTGATGGAGGCAGCAGTGGATCAACAACTCCTGTGAACTCCTGTGTGCTGTGATGTTAAAATCACTGGTTTACTCTATGGACTTTGGTGTGGGAGAGTGAGTGACTTTGGTGTGGGAGAGTGAGTGACTTTGGTGTGGGAGTTAATGACATTAACGCTCACACCCTTTATTTTTGCACATCTGCTCTGACATCATCATCATATCCATGTGAAAACTTCAACTTCACAATTTTTCAAATTCACTGAATTATTCAGCCCTAATTTGAACACACATACACACACACAAACGTCATACTATACTGTCGTCCAAAATTTTAAAAAAAAAATTTGACACGAAATTTTAAAAAAAAATTGACCCAAAATTTGACCTCACTTTGTTGGTTAAAAACCCTCACTGGTCCTCAGTATGCCGCAAGAACAAGAACACACACACACTGTGTCTGCAGCTCCTGTATTTGTCATGTAAATAAATATCTTCACCTCAACAACTGCCACTCTGCTGTGTTTGCATGCAGCAGAATGTAGGTCAGTCAGTCAGTAGGTTGTTGTGTGAGTGAAGGCTTAGATGAAGCTCCGGGGAGGGGGAGGGGCTACAGTCAGGGTGGGTGGGGCTACAGTCAGGGTGGGCGGGGCTACTTAATAATAATGTAAACAAACCTCACCTGTTTCTCACACACCTGAAGTTTATCTGGTTTACATGAGGAGAGACAGACGGATACAGAGTGTGTGTGTGTGTGTGTGTGTGTGTGTGTGTGTGTGTGTGTGTGTGTGTGTGTGTGTGTGTGTGTGTGTGTGTGTGTGTGTGTGTGTGTGTGTGTGTAAAGTCATCACAGTGTAACACAAAGAGCGGAGGCGTCCAAACACAATGAGCTCTGTCTCTGAGAGCAGGACAGATAAATAATGCAATAAGTGACGAATGAAGAACAGATGGAGGAGTAAGAGGAGGAGGAGGAGGGAGGGAGAAAAGAAAATAACAGAGCTTGAGTGACAGCAGGAAGTGTAAGCGAGCAAGGAGCTGGAAAGTGTGTTATTGTTGGAGATCGTCAGTTTAATATCAGAGCTGATGAAACATGGACGCTACATCTGTTACACTACTGCTGCTGCTGATTTTAACAGGAAGTGACATCGTCTCCTCACATCATCAACTCTTTTTTGTCTGCTGTCTTTCTACGTTTGTAAACCACTCACTCTCCCACACCAAAGTTACTCACTCTCCCACACCAAAGTCCATAGAGTAAACCAGTGATTTTAACATCACAGAGACACAGGAGTTCACAGGAGTTGTTGATCCACTGCTGCCTCCATCACTAACTTACAATGACTGATTTTAGTGAATTCAGCATTTAAAATATTTACTTTAGACTTAACTCAGTGACACAAAGTGACCACACGAGGCAGCAGAGGACCAGCAGCTCCTGTGTCCCTGTGAGCTAAAATCACTGGTTTTCTCTGTGAGGTTTGGTTGAACATGAGGAGAAAAAGTTGAAAAACTCAGTAACTACTGACTGTTTATGTTTCCTGTGATGGATCAGAGCTGAACGAGTGTGTGTGTGTGTGTGTGTGTGTGTGTGAGTGTGTGTGTGTGTGTGTGTGTGTGTGTGTGTGTGTGTGTGTGTGTGTGTGTGTGTGTGTGTGTGTGTGTGTGTGTGTGTGTGTGTGTGTGTGTGTGTGTTTTTAAGGGTAAAGGTTTTACTGCATGAATTACAAACATTTGGACTCGATTAGGTTTGCGGCCGTCGCTGCCATCGAGAACCTGGTAACGGTTACCACAGCAGCAGAAACAGCAGCAGAAACAGAAACAGCAGCAGAAACAGAAACAGCAGCAGTAACATAAGTTAGCTCATGTTAGCTCATGTTAGCGCTAACAGTGGTTCTCGTCACACGGTGTCAGATACTCAGAGTTTCAGTGTCATACCACAGAGGTGACGTGAGGAACACGATACTCTGTTTCACTGTAGTTTACCTGTGCTGGACGCACACACACACACACACACTAAAGTTCTGAAGTCGTTCTTTCACGTCAAACTAAATCAAATCATTTACTGTGGATTTTGTTCCTTAAACTCGAGAACTCTAGAATGTACGTACACAACATAGACAGGGTCAAAATGTAATGAAATTGTACGTACATAACGTAAGGATGAGGAGTGTCATGAATAATAAATATGTCTAGAGAGATATGGCTGAAACTGCAGTACCTCACCAGCCCACTAGGGGGCCACAGCCAACACTTTAAAGCATCTTTATTCCAGTCGTTTATAATTAACTCACGAGTTAAGCCTCTGTTTTACTGATGGACTAGGTTTTTCGAAACTTTTTGAGTTGTTATTGCAATCTGCCGTCTCACCATTAGGTGTCACTGCTTCTCACCCACTGGACCTTTAACTCTTTCTCTCTCTCTTGTGATTGGCAGACGTACATCGGCTCCATCCTGGCGGCGGTAAATCCGTACCAGACGCTTCCCGGTCTTTACGACGGTCCGACCGTGGAACTTTACAGTCGACGTCACCTGGGCGAAATCTCGCCGCACATCTACGCCGTCGCTAACGAGTGCTACCGCTCGCTGTGGAAGAGGCTGCACAACCAGTGTGTGCTCATCAGGTACGACATCGTACGACATCGTACGACACTTCTCTTTACGAAATAACATCTTATTTTCCTTTCCCGCCGTTGAATGTTTGGGGATTTTTTTGTGCACTTTAAGTGACGTCCGACTCAAGAATCAGCGCTAACAATGTTCAACTGGAGATTAATGTTAAATAGACTTAGAAATACTACTTAAAATTCCAAATTCTACATAAAGTTCCAAAAATCTACTTAAAGTTCCAAATCTACTTAAAATTCCAAATTCTGCTTAAAGTTCCAAAAATCTACTTAAAGTTCCAAATACTAAAAGTTCCAAATTCTACTTAAAGTTCCAAATACTACTTTAAGTTCCAAAATCTACTTAAAATTGCAAAATCTACTTAAAGTACCAAATTCTACTTAAAGTTCGAAAATCTACTTAAAGTTCTGAATTCTACTTAAAGTTCCAAATACTACTTTAAGTTCCAAAATCTACTTAAAATTCCAAATTCTACTTAAAGTTCCAAATCTACTTAAAATTCCAAATTCTACTTAAAATTCCAAAATCTACTTAAAATTCCAAAATACTACTTATAGTTCCAAATTATATTTAAGTTCCAAAATCTACTTAAAATTCCAAAATCTACTTATAGTTCCAAATTATACTTAAAGTTCCAAATTATACTTAAAGTTCCAAAATCTACTTAAAGTTCTAAAATCTACTTATAATTCCAAATTCTACTTAAAGTTTCAAAATCTACTAATCTAATCTGGTTACAGTGAGATTAAGCTGCATTATCCACTAGCTAACGCCGCGTTCCATTTACATCGGGAATTGGAGGTCGGAAGGCCGTACATTGTACAAGTGCAGCCATCTTGCGAAATCCGTTGTTGTATTTCAAGAGCAATTGACGACGTGTGAGCGTCAGGCGGACGTCAGGAACTCCCACGTTTACATTTGTGAGAAATGGCTGTATGGGCAATACACACTCAAACGTCCAAAAAAAAAGTAACGTGTATCAAAACTTTGATTTACGTGAGAAAAGTCTTGAGTCTTGCGACTCGTTTAAAGCCTCAACCGCGTATGTACGCTAACGTACGACGACACCGTGACGCTCCAGACTGGACTGGGTTCTGATCGTTGGTTTTCGAGTGTTTCCCATTGGTGTGTGTGTGTAAATTATTTTCAGTTTCAGACACTGTGTGGTTGTGAAGCAGCCGAGCGTCAGGTCACTGCTTCAGGCTGCAATTACACGGGAATTAGCCGGCGTTATTTTACAGCGCACTTTTATTGGCCTTGTGGGTAATCAGACACGTGTGTTCCTTTAAAGACGCTAACGGTGCTTTGACTTTTTCTTTCCTCGTAAAACGTGAGCGCGTTTACTCACAGCTGGTCGTTACGAGGCTCTGATTGCACTGTCAGCGCCCCCTGCTGCTAGAAACCACCCTGGCGCGTTGGTTTTCACAAGGCTAACAAAGCTAACAACGCAACAAAAGATTCACTTACGTCGCAACCAAAGCCCATGGAGAAAATCAGGGACTTTAGCTCACGGGGACACAGGAGCTGCTGGTCTACTGCTGCCTCGTGTGGTCACTTTGTGTCACTGAAGTTAATCTGAATCAAGATTTTTAAAAGCCGAATTTTACAAGTCATTGTAAGTTAGTGATGGAGGCAGCAGTGGATCAACAACTCCTGTGAACTCCTGTGTGCTGTGATGTTAAAATCACTGATTTACTCTATGGACTTTGGTGTGGGAGAGTGAGTGACTTTGGTGTGTGTTTTTATCCATCTATCTCTTTTTTTTTTTAAACGCAGTAGGATCTTCTTTATTTTTAACCTGTATAAAAACAAAGACGTTGTCTCCTGTCCGAGACACAAAGACGCTCTTTGTGTCTCGGACAGGAAGTTGGTCAGCGGGGGAAGAATATGTGCGCGGCACAGCGAGGCGTAAACACAAACATTATTATGGTATTGTCGTTGGAGAGGATGGTGAACGACACAGTGTCGCCATTGTTCTCACAGAGATCCACGATTCAAACTCACGTCAAAACAGAGAAAACAGCAGCAGCAGCAGTAGAATCAGTAGAATCATCATAAGCATCAGCAGCAGAATCATCATAAGCATCAGTAGAATCATCATAAGCAGCAATAGCAGAATCATCATAAGCAGCAGCAGCAGAATCTTCATAAGCAGCAGCAGAATCAGTAGAATCATCATAAGCATCAGCAGCAGAATCATCATAAGCAGCAGTAGAATCATCATAAGCAGCAGCAGCAGAATCATCATAAGCAGCAGCAGAATCAGTAGAATCATCAAAAGCATCAGCAGCAGAATCATCATAAGCAGCAGTAGCAGAATCATCATAAGCAGCAGCAGCAGAATCTTCATAAGCAGCAGCAGAATCAGTAGAATCATCATAAACATCAGCAGCAGAATCATCATAAGCAGCAGTAGCAGAATCATCATAAGCAGCAGCAGAATCAGTAGAATCATCATAAACATCAGCAGCAGAATCATCATAAACATCAGCAGCAGAATCATCATAAGCAGCAGTAGCAGAATCATCATAAGCAGCAGCAGCAGAATCTTCATAAACAGCAGCAGAATCAGTAGAATCATCATAAGCATCAGCAGCAGAATCATCATAAGCATCAGTAGAATCATCATAAGCAGCAGTAGAATCATCATAAGCAGCAGCAGCAGAATCATCATAAGCATCAGTAGAATCATCATAAGCAGCAGTAGAATCATCATAATCAGCAGCAGAAGCAGCATCATAAGCAGCAGCAGTGTTTGAGAGAGGACAGACCACAGATCACAGTCATGACCTCTGTTAAAATAGACTAAATGACAGGTTAGATCCTCCAGACTCACAGTGAGGCAGAATCATCACCCACTGAACCTCCACGTTCACATTCTTCAGGAAACTGTTGTTTTAACAACGTCAGACGAGGACGATGGGAAATATTACTTAGAAGAGGGCGGGGCTAGAGAGAACGTTAACGAGGGAGTTGGACAATCAACAACTAAGAACTGTCACTCTCACACTCACACTTACACACTCACACTTACAAACTCACACTTACACACTCACACTTACACTTACACACTCACCCTTACACACTCACACTTACACACTCACACTTACACACTTACACTTACACACACACACTCACACTTACACACTTACACTCTCACACACACTCACTTACACACTCACATACTTAGACACTCACACACTCTCTCACACTCACACAGAGTTGTGTTACCTCTAAAAACACCAAAGTCATTTCAGAACAGACCATCATAAAACATGTAACATGCTGCCACCCAACGCCCACACACACACAGGGTAATTTCATTGTGTGTGTGTGTGTGTGTGTGTAAGAACAGCTATAAATTGCAACCTGGCACTTTTAGACGAGGCAGGAAGCACTCCCTCTTTTTATTTTTGCACTTGATCTAAGGATTATGGGTAATCAGATCCAGGCAGGAGGAGGAGGAGGAGGAGGAGGAGGAGGAGGAGGAGGAGGAGGAGGAGCCTGAAACAGGAGCAGAGGAGGAAGAGGAGGGAACATAACGAGCAGCATCTGCTCATTAAAGCTCATAAACGCAGCCACTCAGCAGATTATTTAATCTGCAGCTCAGATTAAATAATCTGCTGAGACTCAGTCAGGTCTGAGTGTTTATCTTTAACTGTGAGACAGACTTTAATAAACCACTCACTCTCCCACACCAAAGCCCATAGAGAAAACCAGTGATTTTAGCTCACAGGGACACAGGAGCTGCTGGTCCTCTGCTGCCTCGTGTGGTCACTTTGTGTCACTGAAGTTTGTCTAAAGTAAATATTTTAAAAGCTGAATTCACTAAAATCAGTGACTTTGGTGTGGGAGAGTGAGTGATTTTGGTGTGGGAGAGTGAGTGATTTTGGTGTGTGAGAGTGAGTGACTTTGGTGCGTGAGAGTGAGTGACTTTGGTGTGAGAGAGTGAGTGGCTTTGGTGTGAGAGAGTGAGTGACTTTGGTGTGGGAGGGTGAGTGACTTTGGTGTGGGAGAGTGAGTGACTTTGGTGTGGGAGAGTGAGTGAATTTGGTGTGAGAGAGTGAGTGACTTTGGTGTGAGAGAGTGAGTGACTTTGGTGCGGGAGAGTGAGTGACTTTGGTGTGGGAGAGTGAGTGACTTTGGTGTGAGAGAGTCAGTGACTTTGGTGTGGGAGAGTGAGTGACTTTGGTGTGGGAGAGTGAGTGGTTTACAAACTTCAGTTTTTAAAGATGTCATAGACTTAAACTGACGTTGTGACTTGTTAGAAAATATCTAAAAGGTCAAACCTCAATGGTGTGTGTGTGTGTGTGACCCCTGCGCTCCATAGTTGACCTCCTGACCCTGAGAGTTGGGTGTGTGTTAATTGCTATGGCATCTGTGGAAAGAAAAGCCCTGAAGAAGAAGAAGAAGATGAAGATGAACCCACCTGTGTGATGATGATGTTTTAGACTTAGTTACTTAGTTACATTTAAACATGTTACTGTGTTTATCGTTGTTCTTGCGTTTTATTGCGTCATATAAACTAAAGCTGCTTCTGTTTTCATTCATAAATGTGTGTGTGTGTGTGTGTGTGCGTGTATGTGTGTGTGTGTAGGTTTGAATTCCTGTTGTTCACTCAAAGGAAACAGTGAAGTTTTCTTCAGACAGAATCCTCCTGCTGTTCATTCACAGACAAAACAATGAGGCTATGATTGAGACACAGCGCCATCTACTGGTGGGAATATTTCCCAGCATGCCGTGTGTGCGTGTCTCTGTGTGTGTGTGTGTGTGAGTCAGCTGACGGTAGCTGATTCACATTTGACCCGGTTTTTTTTGTTTTGAGTTGCAGCAACCGTTTAATCTGAGTGCACACACACACACACACACACCCACACACACACAGCCACACCTTAAATAAAGACACACACACACACACACACGTCGTCACCACACAAATTTAACCTGAGGCTAAAACATTAATTATATCTGACAAATCACATGATTCTGTTGCTTAAATCATGTGGATGATGATTTAGTCTGTGAGTCATTACCTGCTCTTTTCTTTCTTTCTTGCTGTTGTTGTTGTTGTTGTTGTTGTTGTTGTTGTTGTTGTTCTGCAGCTGTTGGACAAGAAAAAAAGGAAATTAGATTTGATTTCATGGGAATTCTCTTCACATTCCAAAAGTGACTGACACAGATAAAGTTAAACGTCTGTTTCCCCAAAAACAAAAACATTTCATCCTGGCTTTAAACAGGTTTTTTCTACCACAGCAGAAGCTGTAAACGGTAACCACGGTAACATTATCACCGCTATACAAACACCGCTATTTGTTTGTTTACCGTTTTCTCCAATTGTTTTTAGCGCGTACGCTACGTCAAGCCTCGCCCAGGTTTTTAAAAATCGTGGTTATTATCACAAATATTAGCGTAAAAGAATCGTACGCTGAAAGAAATTCGCAAGCTTGCAAACAAAATGGCAAAGACAATAAGTTCCTGTGTGGGCGTTTCCTGGGGGCGGCGCTTCAACTAGCGGGACTACGATGTATTTTAACGTTGGGTTTACGAAACAGAAATGGGGCGGAGCCTTCTGGCCGCACCTTTTACGCATTTACTTTAAATGAAAACAAGTAAAACTAAACCTATAATAAAACATTTGACACAACGATGAAACTACGCGAGCACGAGAATGTTAGCGATAATCCGATAATCTGCCCTAAAGGCAGGATCGTCGACTGTATCCTCGGAAAAACCCCGAAACTGTCCCACGTTACTGCCAACGATATCGTACAAAGTTGTAGTTTTTGTAGTCCAACGTTGCCACCAACGATATCGTACAAAGTTGTAGTTTTTGTAGTCCGACGTTGCCACCAACAATATCGTACAAAGTTGTAGTATTTGTAGTATGACGTTGCCACCAACGATATCGTACAAAGTTGTAGTTTTTGTAGTACGACGTTGCTACCAACGATGTCGTATAAAGCTGTAGTTTTTGGAGCCTTCCGTCCGCACCGTTTACAAAAATGTTGAAACATAAAATAAAAAATTTGACACATCGATGAAACTACGCGGCTTTGGAGCGGACGCGAGCACGAGAATGTTAGCGATAATTTGATAATCTGCCCTAAAGCCAATATTAGCTTTAAATACTGCTACGATTGTCCTGGTTTGACTCCAGATTTTTACTAACAACGAGTACATTATTGATCCCGATCAACGACTCATTAGCGTTGTGTTGTTGTTTTTTCTGTCCTCAGCGGAGAAAGCGGAGCGGGAAAAACCGAGAGCACCAAACTGATCCTGAAGTTCCTGTCGTCAATGAGTCAACATTCGCTGGAGGCGTCGTCCAGAGACGGAACATCACATGTGGAGGAGGCGCTGCTGGAGAGCAGGTTAGCCATTCATCGCTGACGTTAGCCATGTTTTTAACGTCTCCGCGTTTCACTGACGTCAGCGTTTGCTTCTTTCAGTCCGATCATGGAAGCTTTCGGGAACGCCAAGACCGTCTACAACAACAACTCCAGCCGCTTCGGGAAGTTCGTCCAGCTGCACTTCAGCCAGAAGGGAAACATCCAGGGAGGAAGGATCGTCGACTGTATCCTCGGAAAAAACCCAAAACTGTCCCACGTTACAAAGTTGTCGTACAAAGTTGTAGTTTTTATAGTCCGACATTGCTACCAACAATGTCGTACAAAGTTGTAGTTTTTGTAGCCTGACGTTGCTACCAATGATATCGTACAAAGTCGTAGTTTTTGTAGCCTGTCGTTGCTAACAACGATTATCGTACAAAGTTGTAGTTTTTTTAGCCTGTTGTTGATACCAATGATATCGTACAAAGTTCTCATTTTGTAGTCCGACATTCCTACCAATGATATCGTACAAAGTCGTTGTTTTTGTAGTACGACGTTGCTACGAACAATATCGTACAAAGTTGTAGTTCTTGCAGTCAGACGTTGCTACCAACGTTGTCGTATAAAGCTGTAGTTTTTGTAGTCCAACGTTGCTACCAACAATATAGCACTAAGCTGTAGGTTTTGTGGTCGTTGTTATGCTAACTGGACGTCGGGATTTTCCGTCTCTCTGTTTTGAGCCTTGACAGACACTTTTTTCCTGACGTCAGATCTTCTAGAAAAGGTGAGTCTTCTTCTTCTTCTTTCTCCTTCCACTAAACCTGAAAATTAATTTAAATCATTCTTCTGAACGTTTAAGTCATGATCTCTGTGTCGTTGTCGTTGTTTTGAACAGAACCGCGTGGTCCGACAGAACCCAGGAGAGAGGAACTACCACGTCTTCTACGCTCTGTTAGCAGGAGCTAACAACCAGCAGAGAGGTGAGAGTCAAACAACATCACGTGAGACTTGAGCAAATGTTAGAGATTGTGGTCGGTGTGTTGACGGCGTGTGTGTGTGTGTGTGCGTCCACAGAAGCGTTTCGGTTGACAAGCGTCGACAGCTACCACTACCTGAGGCAGTCGAGCTGCGTCACCGACAACAGCATCAACGACAAAGGCTCTTTCCACGACGTTCTGGTATAAATCTCACTCTCAGCACATACTGAGAAATGTTTAATCCTGCTGAAGCGTCTCCGTCCACACGGAGGCCATTTTGTGTCGTTTTCCGTGTGAATACCTGTAAATCTCTAAAGACGGGACTTGTCCTCGTGACAGCTAGCGTCTTTTCACGCTGACTTTGTCGTTGGTAAAACTGTCTCCAAACACCAGACAATGAATGACGTCAGGTTCAGGTCCTAAAACGCCGTCTCTGTGTGGACGGGCGAGGCCTCGGTCCAAACCTCAGCTGATCAGCTGCTGAACTCTCAGTGGTTTCTGAGGAATTCAATGGCTTCCTCTGTGTGTGTGTGTGTGTGTGTGTGTGTTTGTGGGCTCCCAGAATGCAATGAGAACGATGCAGTTCACCGAGGACAACATCGGGGAGATCCTGCGTCTGCTGGCGGCCGTTCTTCACGCGGGGAACATCGAGTTCATGACGGCGGGAGGAGCTCAAGTGTCCTCCAAGTCAGGTCAGTCTGAGTCTGCTCGTTATCAGCTGACAGTGTTCTAGTCCATGTCCTGTCCTAACGTCCATGTCCCGCTCTGACGTCCACAGCTCTCAGCTGGACAGCTGACCTCCTGGGCCTGAACTCAGATCAGTTAGCAGAGGTCTTGACTCACAGGTCCATGATCCTCAGGGGTGAGGAGATCTGCACACCGCTCACTGTAGAACAGGTGAGTCATCCATGCTTAGCCACGACCTCTTTCATCATCTCCTTAATTAATCATCCATCGTAGGACAGGAAAACATGTTTTTACATTCAAGTGTATGTGGTAATGACATAAAGTCACTGTGAGCGCCCCCTGCCCTGGATTTACCCACTTACAGGAGACTCACTTCATTAAATGAACGTCAGTTTACGATATCTTCAAAACATGCACAACAAAACCTCATAGAGAAAACCAGTGATTTTAACTCACAGGGACACAGGAGCTGCTGGTCCTCTGCTGCCTCGTGTGATCACTTTGTGTCACTAAACTAAAGAATTTTTAAAGCCGAATTTTACAAAATCAGTAATTGTAAGTTAGTGATGGAGGCAGCAGTGGATCAACAACTCCTGTGAACTCCTGTGTGCTGTGATGTTAAAATCACTGGTTTACTCTATGGACTTTGGTGTGGGAGAGTGAGTGACTTTGGTGTGGGAGAGTGAGTGACTTTGGTGTGGGAGAGTGAGTGACTTTGGTGCAGGGAGAGTGAGTGACTTTGGTGTGAGAGAGTGAGTGACTTTGGTGTGTGAGAGTGAGTGACTTTGGTGTGGGAGAGTGAGTGACTTTGGTGTGGGAGAGTGAGTGGTTTATAAAAGTCTGTCTGAGATAAAGACGTGATCATGTTCTGAAGACATCGTAGACTTAAGTTACGATGAATATAAACCATTTCTCATGCCGTGAAAACTCTGTGTCACACTTGCATGCCAGCACCCCCTGGTGGACAGTGAAGAGAGTACTGGTTTCAGACAGTATTGTTGAGTTCTTCTGGTTTGTGTACAGGCCGTGGACTCCAGAGACTCCATGGCCATGGCTCTTTATTCTCAGTGTTTCAACTGGATCATCTGCAAACTCAACACCCGCATCAGAGGCAGAGAAGACTTCAAGTCCATCAGCATCCTGGACATCTTTGGGTTTGAGAACTTTGAGGTGAGTACAAAGACAGTGTATACAGAGTATACACTGTATACAGAGTACACAGAGTACTTTGTCTCTCGGCTCATCAACTCTCACTGTAAACTCTTGATTCTCCTGCAGGTCAATCGCTTTGAGCAGTTCAACATCAACTATGCAAACGAAAAGCTTCAGGAATATTTTAACAAGCACATTTTCTCCCTGGAGCAACTGGAGTACAACAAGTATGTGGAGATGTTTTTTTACACACAACGGACACATGTTCACGTCTTTATCTTTAACTGTGAGACAGACTTTAACAATGTAAACCACCCACTCTCCCTGCACCAAAGCCCATAGAGAAAATCACTGATTTTAGCTCACAGGGACACAAGAGCTGCTGGTCTACTGCTGCCTCGTGTGGTCACTTTGGGTCATCAAAATACATCGGAATGAAGGATTTTAAAAGCATAATTTTACAAAATAAGACATTTGAAATTCCAAATTCTACTTAAAATGTGAAATTGTACTTAAAGTTCCAAAATCTAATTCTAGTAAAAGCAACAAAAACTCATATTTCAGGAGGAGTTAGTTTGATTAAACCTGATGATTCTTAGTAGAAAACAAAAAGACAGATGAAGACAGTCCCTGTGTGTTACTGGAGGAGAAATCTGTCCATTTGTCTGTGTTCCATTGCTCTGGTCTGTGTATTGATCTTTCGATCGATCAATCTATTGATTGATTGGTTGATTGATTGATTTATTGGTTCCTGCAGAGAAGGTCTGGTCTGGGTGGACATTAACTGGATGGATAACGGAGAGTGTCTGGATCTGATCGAGAAGGTGAGAGTTCTGAGATTCTACAAAGAGGGATGAAGATGATGAAGATGATGATGATGATGATGATGATGATGATGATGATGGTGATGATGATGATGATGATGGTGGTGATGATGATGAAGATGATGATGATGGTGGTGATGATGATGATGATGGTGGTGATGATGATGATGATGATGATGGTGATGACGATGACGATGGTGATGGTGATGATGATGATGATGATGATGATGATGTTGATGAAGATGATGTTGATGATGATGATGATGGTGATGAAGATGATGATGATGATGATGGTGATGATGATGATGATGATGATGGTGTTTCCATAGAAACTGGGTCTCCTGGCACTGATGAATGAGGAGAGTCACTTCCCTAAAGCCACAGACAGAACTTTACTGGAGAAACTGCACAGTCAACACTCGGTGTGTATATGGTTTAAAGAGAATTTAAAGCTTTATGCTAACGTTTGCATGTTTAACTTCCTGTAAAATAATAATAATAATAATAATAATGAACTGATAATAATGTAACTTTGTCTTTGCAGAAAAACTCTTTCTATGTCAAACCACGTGTTGCTGTGCATTATTTTGGAGTGAAGCATTACGCAGGAGAGGTGAGTGTTTACTGAGTCCATGTGTGTGTGTGTGTGTGTGTGTGTGTGTGTGTGTGTGTGTGTGTGTGTGTGTGTGTGTGAGAGTCTGACGCCCTCTTGTGGCTGAATGCAGGTGGTGTATGACGTGAGGGGAACACTGGAGAAGAACAGAGACACTTTCAGAGACGACATCCTCAACCTGCTGAGAGAGAGCAGGTACGTCTTGATCTACGGATTATTTTGATATTATAAACATATTATTTATTTATGAGGTTATTATTTGTTTTGTTTAGTTTAAGACAAAAATCTACGTCGGTCTAAGTCTACGATGTCTTTAAGAACATGTTCACGTCTTTATCTCAGTGTCAGACAGACTTTAACAACAGGAAACTGAAGTTTGTAAACCACTCACTCTCCCACACCAAAGTCACTCACTCTCCCACACCAAAGTCCATAGAGTAAACCCGTGATTGGTAACGCTTTCTTTTACAGTCCCCTAATTACCAGGTATTTACCTGGTAAATTCATGGTAACACCAAAGTGTTACTAGGTAATTACCAATGGTAATAAGAAAGTAAATACAGTGAAACTGTTGCCAAAATACTGGGCATTTACCTGGTAACTATATAGTTAATTATAGCGTGTTATTACTGCTGTTAATAAGAAGGTATGTACAGCTAAACTATGGCAAAACTATGGTAAATGTAAGTGTATTATTGGGTTATAAACTGGTAATAAGCAGGTACCTACAGTCCCCTAATTACTAGCTATTTACCCAAGGGGTAATCTAACAAACCTAACCCTAAAAATGTGTGTAATTACATGGAAACAAGCTTTGCTTTCTTTTACAGTACAGTTTTACTTTACTTACCAAGTACATTACCGTGCATTACCCAGTATTTTGGCAACGGTTTCACTGTATTTACTGATCTTATTACCCTTGGTAATTACCCAGCAACGCTTTAGTATTACCATGAATTTACCAGCTAAATACCAGGTAATTAGGGGACTGTAAAAGAAAGCGTTACCCAGTGGGGGTATAACATCACAGCACACAGGAGTTCACAGGAGTTGTTGATCCACTGCTGCCTCCATCACTAACTTACAATGTCTGATTTTAGTGAATTCAGCTTTTAAAATATTTACTTTAGACTTAACTCAGTGACACAAAGTGACCACACGAGGCAGCAGAGGACCAGCAGCTCATGTGTCCCTGTGAGCTAAAATCACTGATTTTCTCTGTGAGGTTTGGTGTGGGAGAGTGAGTGGTTGATAATCACTAAAAATTTTGTTTTTAAACTTAATCTCTGCGCAGAAGATGAGACTTTAACATGGTGTGTGTGTGTGTGTGTGTGTGTGTGTGTGTGTGTTGCAGACTGGACTTTGTCTATGATCTGTTTGAACACGTGTTGAGCAGAAACAAACAGGACACACTGAGGATCGGCTCCAAACATAGACGACCTACAGTCAGCTCTCAGTTCAAGGTGAGACCACGACTAACACACAGGATTATACTTCATGTACTTCATATATATATATATGTACTTCGTAATACTGCGTAGATTTATCTCAACATACGTTAGAGACTCTGTTGTTTAGTGTCATCGTCATTCATGCTTATACACTAACTGTTGTATCTGTCATCATAGCAGTACTGTCACAGTAACAGGAGTATTTGTGGTTAGAAGTAGTATTTTGTCGCAGTTACAGGAGTAACAGTAGTATTTATGGTCGTAAGAGTAGTATTTGTCACAGTAACAGTAGTATTTCTCACAGTAACAGTAGTATTTGTTGCAGTAACAGTAGTACCAGTAGTATTTATCGCAGTAACAGTAGTATTTATGGCAGTAACAGTAGTATTTGTACGTGTGTTGTCACAGAACTCTCTTCACTCTCTGATGCAGTAACAGTAGTATATATTGCAGTAACAGTAGTATTTGTACGCGTGTTGTCACAGAACTCTCTTCACTCTCTGATGCAGTAACAGTAGTATATATTGCAGTAACAGTAGTATTTTTACGCGTGTTGTCACAGAACTCTCTTCACTCTCTGATGCAGTAACAGTAGTATATATTGCAGTAACAGTAGTATTTTTACGCGTGTTGTCACAGAACTCTCTTCACTCTCTGATGCAGTAACAGTAGTATATATTGCAGTAACAGTAGTATTTTTACGCGTGTTGTCACAGAACTCTCTTCACTCTCTGATGGCCTCACTCAGCTCTTCAAATCCTTACTTTATACGATGCATCAAACCAAATACACACAAGGTGAGTGCACGCACACACACACGCACACGCACACACGTCATTTTAATCATCATAAACTCCTCCCCCAACAACCGACCTCAGACAGGAATGAAAAGTGTCTGACCCTCTGTGGTGACCTCTGACCCCCGGTTGCCTAGCAACAGGCTGGAGTATTGGAGAATGTGGTGGTTAATGTACACACATGATGTAGCAGATTCTGTGTGTGTGTGTGTGTGTGAAGCGGAAACCACTCACTCTCCCACACCAAAGCCCATAGAGGAGCACAGGAGCTGCTGGTCCTCTGCTGCCTCGTGTGGTCACTTTGTGTCACTGATTTAAGTCTAAATTAATTATTTTAAAAGCCAAATTCACTAAAATCAGTCATTGTAAGTTAGTGATGGAGGCAGCAGTGGATCAACAACTCCTGTGAACTCCTGTGTGCTGTGATGTTAAAATCACTGGTTTACTCTATGGACTTTGGTGTGAGAGAGTGAGTGGTTTACAAACGTCAGTTTAACACAAGGAAAAGTCTGTCTCACAGTGAAGATAAAGACGTGAACGCGTTCTTAAAGACGTCGTAGACTTAAACCGACGTGGATTTTCTTTGTTTTATGACCTAAAGGATCAGTTTAAGTCAGGTTATATCGTCTTATTTCTTTTATTTGTTACAGCAGCTGCAGCACGAACATGTTTTAAATGAGGCGAACTGTAACACAGTGTAACTGTAACACAGTGTAACTGTGTGTAACTGTAACACAGTACAACAGAAAGCTCCTTCAACAGCTGCCACATTTGAAATGAATGAACATCAGTTATCGAACACAAACGTCCACCACGTTTGAATGTAAACAACGAGCTCTCTCTCTCTCTCCACACACACACGCGCACACACACACGCACACACACACACACACACACACACACACACACACACACACACACACACAGGCCCTACAAGTGGCCTGCACAAATTAGCCTCAGCAGGAGAGAGAGTCATCTCCATGGCGACCACAGCCCTCCCTCTCCTCACCAGGAAAAAAGGGGGAGTGGAGTTTGGAGGTTTTTGAAAGCCTTTGTTTGACTCAGTGTCTCCTCACTCACTCTCTGTGAAGACAGTGAGACAGTGAGGACAGTGAGGACAGTGAGGACAGTGAGGACACAGAGACACTGAGGACAGTGAGACAGTGAGACGTTGGGAGGTTAGCTGTCATTTTCTTGGACGTTTTGACTCTGACGTGAAAAACAAACGCTGGAGGAAACAGAGCGAGCGGCGATGATGATGATGATGAGGATGATGATGATGCACGGTGAGAGCTGAGGATGATGAGGATGATGATGATGATGATCTGTGTTCAGATGATAGAGTGATGCTTTTTAAAGTGAGACGCTGCAGATGAACCAAGTCATTTTAATGACATGAAGTCACAGGTCATTTAAATGTAAAGACTTAGATTTATTGACTTTTGTCACAGAACTCTCTTCACTCTCTGATGTAGTAACAGTAGTATGTGTTGCAGTAACAGTAGTATTTGTTGCAGTAACAGTAGTATTTGTTGCAGTAACAGTAGTATAAACTGACAAAAATTCAGGATGAGGAACTGTATTGATATTTGTTATAGAGCTGCGAGAAAATAACGAGTGAGCTTCTTCTCCCACCACCAGAGGGCAGAGGCCTCCGTTTAAAAACACGTGGACTCCTCTGTAGTAAATAAACTGCGATATCAGCCGTTTATGTTTTTTCCCATGAGTCATTGCTCCCTTGTTTGGTGGACGTTTGAAGTTTTTAAAGACGACGCTAACAGTGTCTTGACTTTAGAGGCAGCACGGTTAACGCTAATGAGCGTTAGCGCCTGTTTTTGTCGATGTTGGAGCCTGGAGTTTGTTAGCGCGTTTCGTGTTGTGGCTTAAATTTTGCGAAAATGAGCCAAAGTGTTTGACTTTACTTGGAGGCTGGAGAGTAAACAATGCAGCACTACGTCAAATCTCGCCAAAATGCTAACTGTTAATTGTGCTTATAGCGCGTCATCATATTAGAAAGTTTGGGTATGGCTGTTTTTAAATGAAAAACATAGCGTGGTTGAAGCCACAAAGGCTTTTTTCCAATTGCCGTAAAAATTGGGATTGACCGAGGTAAACCGATGTATCATCTGCGTACACGAGAAGCGTACATATAAACTTAAAAGTACTTCAAAAGTATTGGTCGTAACATCCGACCTGAGGCAGAGAGAGATATAAATGTACGATGATTCTTTTACGATGGAGTTTTTAATGTTTTAATTCTGTCGGTGAATCTGCGCGTTTAGGTCATTTTTCTTGCTAATATTAGCCAAATCTTTTTGACCTTACTGAACAATTTCTCTATGATTTGTATCGCGACAAATGAACTTTCTTCGGGTTTTGGAGCAGAATTCTGACGACGCCAGGGTTCAAGGAATCATGTTTGTGTCGTTGTGCAAAATGAACGCGATATCACCTGAAAAACGTCCACAACGAAGCTAAAGTGAACGTTCTAAGGAACCTTAATTGTCGCGTTATCTTTCTTTCCGTGGTTCGTGCGTTCGATGGTTTACGTCAGAGAAAGTTAAGTCGTGTTAAGCTTAAATCCTGCAGGATTTATGTCCGTCCACGCACAGAAACATTGTTCCCCCTAAAGTCAGAGGATTCCACTCCCTGCTGGTTCCCACATTCAGACCTGGACGCCTGGATTTGGACAAAGGAACCAGGTGTTTCTGTGTGACGTTAGATGGTTTAAGTCGTGAAAGAGAGATTTTTTGGAATGAAGTTTTCAAATCTTTGGTGGAAATTGTGGTAATTTGGTCGTCAGATCTTTGCTTCTTCAAATCGAGTTTCAACCTCATTTATTGACGACAAAATCCTCGTAGAACAAGCTCATGATTCACATGCAGACACTGAAGGGATGAACATCTATTCTCCACTTTGATTTGTTTGCCTTTTTCACCCCCGCCGGTTCATCCCAACCCCCCCCCCGGGAGCGCCCAGACACGCCCCCTTTTGTCCTGTTGAATGTCTTTGAGCTGAAGCTAAAGACTCGGAGTTTGGCTTTTGTTCGTCACGTCACTGCAGAGACGTCAGATCATCTCTGAGATCATTTCTGAGATCATCTCTGCGCCTCCTGACGCTGATTTACATCACAGTTAAACAAACGTTTGACAACAAAAATTATATTTGTTTGTGCAAATGAGAAGAAGCAGAGCTCAAAATGATGGCCTGCAGCAACTCTAAAGGTTCAAAATCCTCTTTTTAACAAATCCAGATCACTGTAAACGGCTGGTTTCTACTTTAAAGTGTTAGAGTGTTAGCATCTGTTTTTGTCGATGTCGGAGCCTGGAGTTCTGTTAGCGCCGGCAGAATCTGCTACTTCCTGTTTCGTGTTGTGGCTTTAAAATTTGGTAAAAAACTACTTTGCTTGGAGGCTGGAGAGTAAACAACGCAGCACGTCGCCAAAATGCTAACTGCTAATTGTGCTAATTGCGGGTCGTCCTATTAGAAAGTTTGTGTACGGCTGTTTTATAGCGTGGTTTAAGCCACAAAGGCTTTTTTTAATTTGCCGCAAAAATTAGGTTTGGACGAGGTAAATCGCTGCATCGTCTGCGAACGCGATAAGCCTCGAGACAACATTCAGGAAGGTCACTTACGTAGCGTGACTCAGATTACGCTAGTCTGGACAAAGACTCTGGGTGTCTTCTGCGTCCACGGTGACGTTGAGATGATTTAAGTCGAAAGTTCTGATTCTCAAATGTCAGGATTTGCTGTGAAAATATGAGTAAAGGGAGAATCTGGAGGTTTTGGACAACTTTCTTTTGGCCGTTTGGATTTCAAACCAATTGAAATCTCCTGATTGTGATTTCACAATAGTTTCATTCATCAGATTCAGGGAACTACTTTCCAGAGGAACTGACAGAGGTAGATATATATGAATAATAAAGGCAGGAGGTCAGGAGGTCAGCTTCCTGACACCGCTCCACTGTCCGGACCTATGCTAATGCGGGCTATGCTAATGAGCTCCTCTGTGGACGGCGGTTGTTAAAGGGCACCATTGACGCTCCTGAGAGAAGACGAGCGCCGTGTAAATGGGCCATCGACGGCCGATCAGGCAAATAAAGAGGGGTTTTTACAGCGAGCATGAAAGACGCCTCTCATGCAGAGCCCCGCGACGCCCACCAGGGGTCAGAGGGTGAGAGGGTGAGAGGGCTCCCCGGGACAGAGGCTTCCACAGAACCATCGTCTGTAACCACCACTGTGTTTGATTTGTTGCTGCTGTCGTACTTGGTACATTTCTTTGTCTCGCTTCCGAATTGCGAAGTTCGATGCGTAGCACAGACGTACAGTGACGTCCAGAAAACGTGGATGTTTGTACGGGGGGGGGGGGGGGGGGGGGCGGAGCCTGGGGACGAACGGAGGGCGGAGCTAAGGTCGACGCAAAGACAAACAGGTTTTTTTCCAGATAAGGTTTCCTTTGTCCGTTTAAGTCTACGACGTCGTCAGAACACGTTCACGTATTTATCTTCACTGTTCCTTGTGTAAACTGAAGTTTGTAAACCACTCACTCTCCCACACCAAAGTCCATAGAGAAAATCAGTGATTTTAACATCACAGAGACACAGGAGTTCACAGGAGTTGTTGATCCACTGCTGCCTCCATCACTAACTTACTGTGTCTTATTTTGTAAAATTCGGCTTTCAAAATCCTTAACTCAGTGACACAAAGTGACCACACGAGGCAGCAGTAGACCAGCAGCTCCTGCGTCCCCGTGAGCTACATTCAGTGGTTTTCTCTATGGACTTTGGTGTGGGAGAGTGACATTTAACGTGCAACTCATTTTTGTCCTGGTTTCTCATCATCATCATCACTGTCTCCAGATGCCTGACCAGTTTGACCAGACCGTGGTTCTGAAGCAGCTCAGATATTCGGGAATGTTGGAGACGGTCAAGATCCGACGCACAGGCTTCCCGATCCGGAGACCTTTCCAGGAATTCTGCTCCAGGTTTGTCCAAACACCACAGTTTTAGGACATCACAGATGTGTATGTGGTTGATGGTTGTGTCCTTTCACACTAAAACATCATTTCAAAATAATAGTTCGACTTCCATTTTTGTTTGTTTCCCCCAACATCAAAATATAACCCTTTAGTTTTGTCATCTCAAATCTAAATTTAAAATCCACACTAACCCTACAGTTTTCAAAATAAAAGTCTTATTCTATTCATCCACACCAAAATATAATTCCAGGCTTTCCAAAATAAAAGTCTGATTTCTGCAATCCACAAACACTAAAACCTAACCTTGTAGTTTTCAAATTAAAAGTCCGAGTTTCACTTACATCCACACTGAAATACAAACCTGCAGCTTTCAAAATAAAAGTCTTATTCTGCTCATCCACACTTATATAAAACCCTACAGTTTTCAGAATAAAAGTCTCCTTCTGTTCATCCACACTAATATAAAACCCTACACTTTTCAAAATAAAAGTCTTATTCTGTTCATCCACACTAATATAAAACCCTACAGTTTTCAAAATAAAAATCTCCTTCTGTTCATCCACACTAATATAAAACCATACACTTTTCCAAATAAAAGTATTATTCTGTTCATTCACACTAATATAAAACCCTACACTTTTCCAAATAAAAGTATTATTCTGTTCATTCACACTAATATAAAACCCTACAGTTTTCAAAATAAAAGTATTTTTCTGTTCATCCACACGATAACAGAATTCAAAAAGAATTAAAAAAAAAAAACAGTTACTGTAATTTAACGTAAAGTTTTCACATTAAAAGTCTGAGTTTCTTATCATCCACAATGAAATGAAACCGTTATTTTCAAAATAAAAGTCTGATTTCTGCAATCCACAAACAACAGTTTGAGTTACTGTAATGTAACCTTGTCGTAACCATGAAGTTTTCAAAGTTTAATTTACATCAACACTAAAATACAAACGTGCAGCTTTCAAAATAAAAGTCTCATTAAAACAAAGCCAGAGGAGAATCTGCTTTTTTCTTCAGTTCTCAATGTTTTTTAAAGGTTTGCAAACGGAACAAAACCCGACGTTAACTTATCGACTTCACCGATGAACCCGTTTCTTTTTCCAGGTACAAGGTTCTAATGCGCGGCGCGTCATCACCAGACGACCCCAGGGGGCGCTGTGTCCAGCTGCTGCAGCACTACGACAGCAGCAGTGCAGAGTGGCAGCTGGGAAAAACCAAGGTGAGGATTCTGGGATTATTTTTTTTTGAACGCTTTATATATTTTTATGTTGACTTGTTTGTGCGTCACAGGCCGTGAGGACACATTTGTGAGGACACATTTGTGAGGACACATTTGTGAGGACACATTTGTGAGGACACATTTGTGAGGACACATTGACGACTCGTCATGACTTTAAATGGCTCTCTGAGCATCGCAGTTAAGGGTTAAGCACTAAAGTTGTGATAGTTAAGGTTAGCGATGAGGCTTTGTTTAGACAATGCTAAAGAGTCCTAAGAACAATAGCTCTCTGTGTGTGTGTGTGGGGGGGGGGGGGGGTTCATGAATAATGGAGGTCCAGAGCACCTGAAGTGTGAATCCAACAGATATTGGTTCCGGTCTCGTCTGTCACTCTGATTCACTACAATAGACCAGGAAGAACATGCT
Source organism: Microchirus variegatus (assembly GCF_963457635.1). Taxonomy (NCBI): domain Eukaryota; kingdom Metazoa; phylum Chordata; class Actinopteri; order Pleuronectiformes; family Soleidae; genus Microchirus; species Microchirus variegatus. The sequence goes on along the minus strand of NC_139822.1, from coordinate 9,803,303 downwards.
AGTGTGCGTGTGTGTGGTGTGTGTGTGTGTGTGTGTGTGTGTGTGTGTGTGTGTGTGTGTGTGTGTGTGTGTGTGTGTGTGTTGTGAGATGACAGATGGTCGACACAGATCCTCGATCACAGCGTGACTGTGACAGCAGTGGAGGAAGTGTGTGTGTGTGTGTGTGTGTGTGTGTGTGTGTGTGTGTGTGTGTGTGTGTGTGTGTGTGTGTGTGTGTGTGTGTGTGTGTGTGTGTGTGTGTGTGTGGGTGGACGGATGAATGGATGGAAAGATGAATGGTTGAATGGGTAAATTTGTGAAATCTGTGTTAACAACAGGAAACTGACGTTTGTAAACCATTCACTCTCCCACACCAAAGGCCATAGAGAAAATCAGTGATTTGCCCTGAGGTTCAGTCCTGAGGTTCAGTCCTGAGGTTCTGACCTGAGGTTCTGACCTGAGGTTCTGATCCGTCACAGTGAGTCACTCTCTGTCCAAACAACGCTCAGGCTCCACCTTTTTTCGCACTAATGAACAGAGACACAGTGATTTAAACGTTCCATTCAGATGCAAACACACACTCTGGTGAACGAGGACACACTTTTACTGCTCACGTGAGGACGTAAATGTGTCGTCGTCGTGCTGTGCACATAAATATAGTCAGTGGTTTTTGGGGGTTTAGGGTTTTAGTTGAGTTTATTTGTTGGTTGATTTTGTTGGTTGTGTTTTTGGTCGATTTTTGTCAGTCTTTTGTGAAATTGTTGGTTTTTCTGGGTCAATTTGAATATTTTTAGGTTGTTTTGTTTATCGTTTGGTCAGTTTGTTAATAGGTTTATTTTGGGGAGTTGATTTGTTGGTTGTGTTTTGGTTGATTTGTTAGTTGTTTGATTGCATTTGTTGTGTTTTTGGTCGATTTTTCGCATGGTAAATATTTGTAGGGATTAGGGTTTTTGTTGGTTGTGTTTTTGGTAGATTTTTTGTCAATCTTTTGTCAAATTGTTGTTTTTTTGGGTCGATTTGTCAGACGGTAAATGTTTATAGGGTTTGGATTTTGTTAGGTTTATTTGTTGGTTGTGTTTTTTCAGTTGATTTGTTGGACGATAAATATTTTGAGGTTGTTTTGTTTATCGTTTGGTCGATTTGTTAGGTTTATTTTTGGGGGGTCGATTTGTGGGTTGAATTATTTTCTTGTTTTATGGTTGATTTTGGTGGATTTTTTGTTGCTGTTTATTTATTGGCTGTTTTTTTTTGGTTTGTATTTTAAGAAACTCAGACTTTTTATGGTTGATTTCCACAGCTGTCGATTTCTATGTGAAACACACGTATGTAGCAGACGTCAATGCTGAAAACACGTACAGTGCACGTCTTGTTTCCCTGTTGAATAAAAGCCGCTCGTCTGTAATCACCCTGACAAAGTTCACATTTACACATTTACACAGTGTTCATCAGGAGAAAGGAATAATCCACTCCTGTTTCCCCTGCAGCGCCGTCACATTTCACTACAGTCGCCTGAAACTTGGTCCCGTATCTAATTTTCCTCCCTCCCTGATCAGATTATGGCGGACCTCCCTCTGAGGGCCCGGTTACTCTGTGAATGGACGGCAGCTCGGCCTCCCACAGTGGGCAGCTGCACTAAGTGGCTGTAAGATGTTTTTTTACACACACACACACACACACACACACACACACACACACACACACACACACACAGAGATGTCAGTGAAATCACTGGCCACAGTATAATCTTTAGCGGTCTTTAGCGGCGTGAACAAAAGAAGGAGGAGGATCTGGATTTGATTAACGTCGTCCCGTCCGTCTTTGTCGCTTTGTTCCGTTGACTTGTTCCTCTGGGAGGGAGTGACTGTTAAATTCACTTCATGCTATAGAGATGTCGCTTTTTAATTCTGTTCACTTGTAAATCTTTTATTCATAATGTCTGTGTGTGCGATAATGGTGTGCGAGTGTAGTGAATGCACGGTGTAAAGCAGTGGCTGCAGCATTGTTCTCTGCGCTGTTTTACCTCCGTACAGCAGCTATGTTCACGTACTCGGAAAACAAATGATGAATTAAATCATGAAATTCACCAGAATAATAATAATAGTAGTTGTGCTGGGCACGATAATGGCGTCAACATTAAAGCAAGGCACGTTTCCATGACAACTAACTGGAAAAAGACGCGTGTGACGTCATGTTTACGTGCCAGTCCAGGCACCGATTAGCAGTTAGCTCCTTTAGCGCCATTAGCGTTCTGGAGCGGTCTGTTTAAGAGCAGCGCTAACAAATAACTAGCGTACCTGTGCACTGCGTACATGTGAGCTTCTGTTTTTAAAGTTTAGCGTTACTTTAGGGACTCATTTTAAAAATCGGGAGTCACGTAAACATGACGTCACGTGCGTCTTTTTCCCGTCAGTCGTCATGGAAACGCGCCGTGCGTTAACATTGACGCCGTTAACGTGCCCAGCGATAAAAAATAACAGATATCAAATATGCTCCGTCCTATCAAAACAAAAAGCTAAAATGTCATATAAATATCAATGACTGGAGAAAATATGGGAAAAACTTGAGGGTCTAAGAGTCTTTAGTTTCCACATCTTGTTCTAAAGCCATTAAAGAGTCAAATTTGTCGTAACATTACCAAAAAGAAAATGGTACGGTCGAGTGGATGACTAGTACGTAAGTTGCGAGTCAGCACAAAGATAGTTTGGTCAGTGGATTGATTGACAGCTAGTTAGGTAGATATATAGATCTGACGCGAGTAGGGGGGTAATTTGTTAATTTGGTAGGTTGGACGGTTGGTCGGTAGAGATGTTGGACAGTCGTAGGTTGGTTGGAAGATAGGACTTTTGTCTCCAGGTCAGTTGGAAGGTAGACTGGTCAGATGGCAGATTGGTTCGTTGGTAGGTTGGTAGGTTGGTGTGCAAACTTCTTCACCAATATAAAATGATAAAACAAAAATGTTGTCCTCCCTCAGGTCTTTCTGCGGGAGTCTCTGGAGCATCGCCTGGAGAAGCAGAGGGAGGTGGAGGTGCTGAAGGCAGCCATGATCATCCAGGCCCACGTCATGGGCTACATGGCCAGGTAAGGAACGCCAGCATTCACCATAAGAACCGGCGGTTAACGTTCAAACTGGCTGCATGGTTTACCGACGCGGTCCTTCCCTTGCGTTGCAGGAAGCAGTACAGGAAGCTGCTGCAGTGCGCAGTGGTCATTCAGAAGAACTACCGAGCTTTCTACTGGAGGAGGAAGTTCCTGCTCCTCCGCTGGGCGGCGCTCACCTTCCAGAGGCGCCTGCGAGGCCAGTTAGCCCGACGCACCTACAGCCAGCTACTGGAGGACAGACGGAGGCGGGAAGAGGAGGCGCAGCACCGCAGGAAGGTGGAGGAGGAGCTGGAGAGGTGGGCTGATCGAGTTAAAGGAACGGTTGATAAAAATCCACCAGTTCCCAGAAACAATGCCGAGGACGCGACATCGTTATCCTCAATCTGATTAACAAATAAGCACGACCACCGTACTTCAAAGCCTGTGTAGTCTATGATGTACGGTTATGCTTCCAAAAAAAGGCTTTAATGGGATTCTAACGTCACTAGAAGGCAGGAAATGCAATTACTTTTGTTTTGGTAAATCTTATCTCTTACTGTTTATCTGTGTGTGAGCAGGGAGCGACTGAAGCTGGAGGCTGAGAGACTTGAAAAACAGGTACAATGACGCATCTTATAATCTCAAGACGATCGTCTGAAAACACACATCAAACTAATTTTCCGTTTTCTTCATCCTTAAGCTGGAGGAGGCCAGAAGACTGGAGGAGCAGCATCGTGCAGAGGAGTTAGCTTCTCTGGTTCTGGCTCAGTCTGAGCAGCCTGCAGAGGAGGTGGCAACATCTCCAGATGCCGTCGCGGAGCTCGAGTCAGCAGAGGAGGTCTTTGAGGAGGCGATTCGTCCTCATGAAGCCTCTCAGGTGGAGGAGATCCTACGACTGGAGCGGGAGATCCAGGCGCTGCAGAGGCAGAAGGAGCAGCAGGAGCTCTCCCTGACCGAGGCCTCCCTTAATCGGCTGCAGCTCCTGCGTGACCAGGAGCTGCAGAGGCTGGAGGACGAAGCCTGCAAGGCAGCGCAGCAGTTCCTGGACTCGCTGAACTTCGACGAGATTGACGAGTGCGTGAGGAACATCGAGAGCTCCCTGGGAGTCGGCGAAGCCGATGAAAAGCCCAAGGACACCAGACGGAGGAGAGGCAGCGACGAAGAGGAGGTGGACGAAGGGTTCGGGGCCGACGATGAGGCCTTTAAAGACTCTCCGAACCCGAGCGAACACGGACACTCGGACGGCCAGCGGACCAGCGGGATCCGAACCAGCGACGACTCGTCTGAAGAAGACCCGTATGCCAACGACGGTGTGATCCCACCTCTGCCGTCAACAGCCCTGCTTCACCAGCCGCTGCCTTTGCCGCCTGTACCTCCTCCAGTCTGCCACAGCACCTCCTCCAGCGGGGACTCGGCCTACTGCCACCCCCAGGCTTCATCTGAGGCTCAGTCCGACGACCTGGTGGAGCTCATACCTCCGGACGAGGATTCGGACTACGACCAGGACGATTACGACGAGGGCGCCATCGTGTCCAGCGGCAGCATGGCGTTCTCCAACCCCCGTAGTGGACAGTGGTCGCCCGATTACCGTGGTTCTGTTGGCACGTACAACAGCTCGGGGGTTTACCGCTTCAGCTCAGAGGGAGCTCAGTCATCAGTGAGTTTAAGGCTCCGTCCCGACACCTCCCCCTTAAAATTTCCCCTTGGTTTTGAGCGCCCTCAACCGTAAATTCCCCTCGTTGAAGGAAGTGGTATTGGGACGTCACTCCATGCAAATTAGCGTAGTGAATGTAAAAGACGTGCTAACCTACGTCACATGTTGACAATTCTACCGGTGGAGCGTGCTACTATTTTCATTCAAAAAAAATGCCGGCGGATCAGCTGTTTGTTTTTTCCGTCAACGCCATTTTTTCTCCGTCCTCGTAAACGATGTATCGCGAATGTGATTGAAATCTGACAAGTCCAGAGTATTCGTGTTCAAGTGAACGTCGCTACACACATCCACACACTGACAAAACTACACACATGTAGCAGAGCTAGCCAGCGGCTGTTTGCCAGGTGCTTGGCGGGCGTGTTCTCTCGGGGCGCTCGGTGGGTAGCCGCTCGCTAGCTAGTTAGCTAGCTGCTTTCATAAATCGTCACTTATTTCCTTTAGTGTTCAAAGCTCAACGGTCCTTTGGATGTGTATCAAACCAACATATTCCAACACAATTTGACATTGTTACGTGCTTATTTTGCAGAAATATATTGCAACGAAAATGTTCCTCGGTAGATGTAGCTGCCATCTTTGTTGAAAAATATCAGCCGGATCGCTGAATGCGCAAAGCATCATGGGTTATTTCATCTTCCACTTCTTTTTAAGCCCGCATCAGAGCCCACTACATTTTGAGGGTTGATTATAAGGAGAAAAAACATTAACCCTTGCTCCACGCTACACGTGAACGAGCAAAATGTAGGGTTAGGGTGAAAATGTAGGGTTAGGGTAAAAATGTAGGGTTAGGGTGAAAATGTAGGGTTAGGGTAAACATGTAGGGTTAGGGGAGGTATTGGGACAGGGCCTAAGTGAAATGAGTGTCTCCTGTTAACCTGAGATTAGTCGTTACAGCATGCCTTGGTTGTCTTAACTTTAACCGCTTTCGTTCCAGTTTGAGGACAGCGAAGACGACTTCGACAGGTTCGACACCGATGACGAGCTGTCGTACCGGCGGGATTCCGTCTACAGCTGCGTCACACTCCCGTATTTCCACAGCTTCCTCTACATCAAAGGTATCTGTCAAACGGCGCGGTGACGACAAGGCTCGTTTTTAAAAATGGCGACCAACCTTGTTCTATATACATCAGACAACGTTTAAATCGTAAACCTTCTGTGACCTCGCGTTTTCACCCCGTCTTCCAGGTGGTCTGATTAACACGTGGAAGCGGCGCTGGTGCGTCCTCAAGGACGAGACCTTCCTGTGGTTCCGGGCCAAGCAGGAGGCCCTGAAGCAGGGGTGGCTGCACAAGAAGGGAGGCGGCTCGTCGACGCTGTCCCGCCGCAACTGGAAGCGCCGCTGGTTCGTGCTGCGGCAGAGCAAGCTCATGTACTTTGAGAACGACGGCGAGGACAAGATGAAGGGCGTGTTGGACATGCGCGACGCCAAGTAAGGACAAACGGAGTGGAGTTTTGAGTGTATTAAATTAGCAAAAAATATAAATATCTAAGCATATCAAAGCAAAGTACAGGAAAAAGGTAGTTCCTTTCCACGGTTAAGTCATGGCGATTTTATCGTGTGTTTTTGTGTTGTGCAGAGATATCATCGATAACACTGGTAAAGAGAACGGAATCAACATTGTGATGGCAGAGAGGACCTACCACCTGATCGCAGAGTCCGCCGAGGATGCCAGGTAAGTCGTGTGGTTAGTTGAGCAGGATTCTGGACGCTGAGCTAAAGAAACAAACACACAAAAATATAAATATCAATATTAAAATCCATGCGGCTTTCACGACAACACAACGAAATCATCAAAGCCTCCAAAGAAGGAGCGCCATCCTAAACCCCACAGGAAGTATTGACGTTGTCGATGTGGTTTCCATGGTTACAGCCAGTGGTTCAGCGTGCTAAGTCAGGTCCACGGATCCACAGAGCAGGAGATCAGGGAGATGCACGACGAGCAGGCCAACCCTCAGAACGCCGTGGTGAGTCCTTTAATCTGTGGTGGATTAACTCACGTAGACATATTGTCCACGTTTAATCCCTAAAATCGTCATCCTGTCTCCGTCTCTTCAGGGAACGTTGGATGTGGGGATGATAGATTCGGTCTGTGCGTCGGATAATCCCGAGAGGTGAGAGAGTGTATTTTAAACCACAGCCAGGAGAGGGCGCAATTCTTTTGATGCATGTCCAACACCCAGTGTGTCTCTGTGCACAGGCCGAACTCCTTCGTTATGATCACGGCGAACCGCGTGCTGCACTGCAACGCCGACACGCCCGAGGAGATGCACCACTGGATCACTCTGCTGCAGCGATCCAAGGGAGACACCCGCGTCGATGGCCAGGAGTTCATCATCCGAGGTGACGCCGCGATCACGAAAACGTCCCTGTTGGACCTTCAATGAAGAACAACGTTCGACAGGAAGTTCTCACAAAAAACGTGATTCTTTTTTCTTCCACCAGGCTGGCTGCACAAGGAGCTGAAGAACAGCACCAAAGCCTCGCTGAAACTGAAGAAGCGCTGGTTCCTGCTCACCCACAACTCCCTGGACTACTACAAGAGCTCCGAGCGGAACGCCCTGAAGCTGGGAACGCTGGTGCTGAACAGCCTCTGCTCGGTGATTCAGCCGGACGAGAAGGTCTACAAAGAGACCGGTAAGAGGGAACAAAACAGCCGTGCAGTGCCAAGTGTGATGTCAGATCCACGTAGCTTTATCGACTTTTTGCCGCGTCTTCACAGGCTACTGGAACGTGATCGTGTACGGCCGCAAGCACTCGTACCGTCTCTACTGCAAGCTGCTGACCGAGGCCACGCGCTGGGCCAGCGCCGTCCAGAACGTGATCGATACCAAGGCTCCGATAGACACGCCCACCCAGCAGCTCGTCCAGGACATCAAGGTAAGAGAGCACCGCGGCGTAAAAGACGTGGAACTCTTTGCTAGCTTGACCCTGGAATCACAGAATCCAGGGCTCACAGTCAGACTCCTGTTGTTCCACAGGAGAACTGTCTGAACCTGGAGGTGGTGGAGCAGATCTACAAGAGGAACCCCATCCTCCGCTTCAGCCACCACCCGCTGCACTCACCGCTGCTGCCGCTGCCTTACGGAGACCTCCACTTCACCAGTGAGTCTCACCGCTACAGGAAACACAAGGAAATAGCCTTGGGTAGCCTTGTAACAAAACTCCAAAATAAATCTCTTTGTCGATCCCCACCGGCTCAGCTCCACGACAGCGAAGCTACACGACACTCCAGGACGAAGCCCTGAAGGTGTTCAGCTCTCTGCAGCACTTGGAGGGCGTGGCCGACCCGGTGCCCATCATCCAGGGTCTGCTGTTGACCGGCCAAGAGCTGAAACAGCTGCGGGACGAGCTTTACTGTCAACTCATCAAGCAGATGACGCGACCGCCTCAGCCGGGAAGCCCGGGGAACCTGTGCTGCTGGAAGATCCTGGCCTGCATGTCCTGCACCTTCATCCCAACCAGGAGCATCCTCAGATACCTCAAGTTCCACCTGAAGAGGTACAGACGGGCGTTTGTGTTGTTGACGCCACGGGTAATTGTATAAGACTTAAATGGCTAACGATGTAAATCTGCAGGACTCATGAGCTCTTCCCCGGCTCGGAGATGGATCGCTACGCCGCTTTCGCTCTGGACTCCTTGAGGAAGACTCGAGCCCGGGAGTACGTCCCGTCGCAGGAGGAGATCCGGGCCATCGTGGCGCGGCAGGACATGAGTACGACCGTTCACTGCCACGGAGGAGGATCCTGCAAGATCACCATCAACTCACACACAACGGCCGGAGAGGTGGGCGACGCTGGGGCTGCAGTCTGCATTTAAGATCTAATCCTAGACCTGTTCGCAGATCAGTGAGACGTCTATGCTTTTGTGTGTCAGGTGGTAGAGAAGCTGATCCGAGGCCTGGCCATGGAGGACAGCAGGAACATGTTCGCTCTGTTCGAACACAACGACGCCGCGGAGAAAGCCATCGAGAGCCGCACGGTGGTGGCCGATGTCCTCGCCAAATTTGAGAAGTGAGCGCCCCAGTGCCGTAACAAATCATCCCGTACGCATTGTTCCGTACTTTAAGCCCGTTATTAACGCACTCTCTCTCTGGTCTGATCTGGTCTCCAGGCTTTCAGCAAGTCAAGAGGAACACAACACCGGCTGGAAGTTTTACTTCAAGCTCTACTGCTTCTTGGACAAGGACAATGTTCCCCGAGACAGCGTCGAGTTCGCCTTCATGTTTGAACAGGTGAGACGAGGTTAAACCATCGTTCATTCACAGGGAATAACCTGTACAACAATAACAGTATCTTTTATCAAAAACAAAACATCCAAATTTGTGGTGTTTATGTATTGAAACGATAGGATATTATCACGATATTTATGTCACGATAGGATATCATGATTATTAACGTCACAATAAATAATCATGATTTTTAAGTCACGATACGATATTAAGTCACAATACAATATTATCACGATATTTAAGTCACGATAGAATATTATCAGAATATTCAAGTCACAATATATCGGCAAAAGTTATTATCACAAGTCATGACGCATCATTTTCAGTTGGTGTAGCTAACAATGGCTAACCCCGGGTTTACTCCCAGTTACACTTCCGGTTGTACAGGAAATGGAACGCACCACGAACTCAGTGTGTGATTCGTGTGCATGTGTCTCACTCACCACTAGATGGCAGCAGCTTGTGGAGTGAAAACAGTCTCCGTCACAAACACAAACACTTCCTCGTTTCCTTTGACGTCTTTTCCAGAACATTCTGCACGTCCGACTACGCTTTGTCATTCATGTCGTTCATTCATCGCATTAAAACAATCTTTCCGTCTTTATTTGCTGTCTTCAGGCCCATGAAGCCGTCATCCGAGGTCAGTATCCAGCCCCGGAGGAGACTCTTCAGTTCTTGGCTGCGCTGAGGCTTCAGTACCTCCAGGGCGATCACAGCTCCCAGGCCAACGTTCCAGAAATGTCCCAGGTGTTCCCCATGGCGCGACTGCGGGCCCGGGTGCAGAACTCCGCAAAGACGTTCGCCCCGGGCGCCGGCTCGGCGGCAGAGCGCTCGGGAACGTCGGAGAGGAAGCGCTCCAGCTTCCTGGAGGGAACGCTGAGGCGGAGCTTCAGGAGTGGCTCGCTGAGTCGGCAGAAGCTGGAGGAGGAGAGCAGCCTGGAGGCCTGGATGCGGGAGGAGGAGGCGGCGGTTAGGACCAGCGCGATGGACAAGTGGAAGAAGCTGCAGGGGATGAACCAGGAGCAGGCCATGGTCAAATACATGACGCTTGTGAAGGAGTGGCAGGGATACGGATCCACGCTGTTCAATGTCGAGGTGAGGAACATCACAGCCACACCAACGATGTATTTTGAAGAAAACTAGTGCTGTCAGTTAAACGCGTTATTAACCAATTAATCAATTAATCAATTTTTTTAATTCCGCGATTAACGCTCTTTTTGGCCGAGCAAATTTGTCGTTTTTTTGCACAAGATGTTGCATCAACTAGTAACGTTAGAACGCGAGCCGGTCAAAGTGTAGTCGGCTCGCGTAAGTAAAGAGTAAACGTTCTGTTTTGAGCGGATGGCGAGCGCTTCTCCGCTAGCTCCTTCAGCTCGGGTTAGCTCGTCAGGCAACGACGAGTTAAACCACGGGACTTCGTCTGCGTCAAAGAACGGCTCTTTATTCACCTGCGGCTCGCTAATGTAAACAACACATTACTTCCTGCTTCACCTACGTTAACCTCTCGTACCTCCTACAGCACACACACACACACACACATGCACGCACGAACGCACGCACACACACACCAGTTTAGTCTGTAACATAGATTAGTTTGTCTCTCAGCGTGGTTCAGTCTGTAGAATAAGATGTGTAATAATGTAATAATTCATCAAAAAAATATATATTTTGGCTTGAACAAATATATTATAAATATTGTGTCTTGAAATTGCAGTAACTTGTATTGCAATTTAGATAAATTTCGATGAATTGTTCAGCCCTAGACTACAGTATGTGCCAAAATATGCAAATAACATTTACACAAAGCAAGCCGATCCACTTTTCTATGTAGATAAGAGCATTAAAATGACAAAAAGAAATCAAGGAACATTAAGAATAGATAAAAATGTGAGATTAATTGCAATTATTCTTTGACAGCACTAAAGAAAATACAAATTTAGTCCTCAGTCAAAACCTCACGGTGCTTCACGTTTGTCGTTTCAGTGTCGGGACGGTTCGTTCCCCTTCGAGCTGTGGTTGGGCGTGAGCCGTGAAGCCATATCGGTGTACAAGCGAGGCGAGCTCTGGCCTCTGGAGGTTTTCCCATACGAACAGATTCTGTCCTTCGGCGCTCCGCTGCCCAATGCCTACAGGATCGCCGTGGAAGGCCGAGAGCTGCTCTTCGAAACCCACATGGTTCGTACGATACGCAGTGCTACTTCCAAAGGGAGGGTGCACAAAAAACCTTTAACTATCCCTTTAACCCTTTAGACGATGTAATTTAACGCCACTCCTCCTCACCTCTGCAGGTCATGGACATCGCCAAGCTGATGAAGGCCTACATCAGCATGATCGTCAAGAAGCGCTACAGCAACTCTCAGTCCGTCAGCAGCCACGGCAGCCAGTGTAGCGCCTGGTGAAGCCCCGCCCCTTTGACCTTCTGACCTTGGAGGGCGGAGCGTGGCTGTCGCAGGCCGTTTCGCGGACTCTGTGGATGCTGGAGACAAAACGGCAAAAACGTTCTTTAATGCTAACGAGCTCAAACGATTGTTTTGACAATTGTTTCATATTCCAAAACACGACCGCACAGAGGTCCGCTGGGGGACGAGTTTGCGGACGAACTCGAGCGCACTCTCCAGACCAGTAGGTGGTACAATCTTGTTTTGGTCAAAACGACAAAGAAAAACCGTAACCATGGACTGTTTTTGTGAGGAAGTGAACTCTGCGGAAGGCGCGGGACGCTAGACTGACGCAATCTTTCCTTTGGTAACGCGGAACGTGGAAGGTTTGAGCCCCACAGAGTACGTTAGTTATTATTAGCGTTAATTCTCTTGAAATGCTATCATGTTCGGACACAATTTACGAACTTGCCAGGTTGATTTTTCATTCTGTCGGAGCTGAGAAACACGTCAACAAACGCATCCCACCGCTTTATATAAGGAGTCCGAATACAACTCGACACGAACTTAGCGTTTTCTGAGTCATGGCTTCCCCTGACGAGGGTTTTGAAGGCACAGAGTAAGAAAAGACATCAGAATCTGTCGGCTAAATACAAAAAAAACTATTCCGCGTCATTTCTTGGACCAAAGAACGTCGCCTGAATGTAAAAAAATGCGACCTTTGTTTTGTGGCTTGTTTTGGAATAAGATGGCGATGGTTTCAGGTCGGGAGTGTTTTTGTGTGTTTTGGGAGGGTGTGTGTGTGTGTGTGTGTGTGTGTGTACAGGCTGTCCGAATGTGAAGAAATAAACAAAAACAAACAAAACCGAAGCAGCGAGGACGGAGAAAAGAAAAACAAACTCAAGCCTTTGTGCCTTTTTCCTTCTGCTTTGTCAAACTCTGGGACTGAATCGTCTGGTTTTTATTTTTACGTTCTTTCTTTCTTTCCGCGGAACGATGCGTTCACTGTAAATAATGCGCAGCTGTTATCGTCTCGATTCCGCGACCGATCGTTCCGATTTCGATTTCCTGGTGATTCAAACGTCAAACAAGTGCCTGTTCGAACGAAAACTGTTGTTTTTAAAAATCATTTCAATGCCACTGTTTGTGTTTGTGAAACCAGAATCTCTAAGGTGCTACGATGCGAACTTTACACACTGCGAACTCTGAGTCCACCCTCTGAAGTCAACGAAGTGTTTTATCAAAAACCACGTACAGTGTGTAGCAAACGTCAAGTGATGATCGCGTCACACCGAGGTCAGACTGCACTTTATCGGCTTTGTGATTCCGATCGATAGTTAAGCTAATTGGGAATAATATATATGTATGAATATATTTTAGTTAACGCGATAACGGCGTCAACGTTAGCGTACGTTAACTCACAATGCGTTTCCATGACGACTGACTGTGTTAGTGCTGCTCTTTTCCTTTAATAAACAGACCGCTCCATTTCGACCGTAGGCGCGCTAACGGCGCAAAAGGAGCTAACGGAGCTAACAGAGCTAACTGGTAAACGGTGCCTGGACTCTTTGGTCTTTGCCTCATAGAACAAAGAAAGTATATTAGCTAATATTTCAAACTGACATCGCAAAGATGAACTTGTGATATACAAATGTCTAAATTTGTAATTTTTACTAAACCGTTCATCCACAGTCGGCCCATGAAATCAATCGTGTTTTGTTTAGTTTTCTCTCGTGAACGACAATCAATTTAGCGTGTCCTATTGGAAAGTGACGTTTTTTCCCCCCTAGCCTTCTACGACGTAGAAGTTCTGCCACGTCAAAGACGTTGATCTGAGCGACCACCGATACCAATATCAGTCCGATACTGTCGTTTTGGACCTTTGAATCTACGACGCTGTCATTTCAAGCCCAAATCTTCATTTTTCCAGTGAAACACAAACGTGTAGTCTGACCTCAGCCCTAATCTTTTGTTCTGTACGTACGAAGCACTTCAACATGCCTTAAAAAAAAAAAACATTTCGATGTCGTTAAGATATCACACTGAATATGTGTCACACAACCACTTACGTGTAAAAATGATCCCAAACTAGCCCTTTAAAGGTGGACGTTAGCTTAGCAGTTAGCTTAGCAGTGCAACATTCCTACAACATTTCAGTGGAGCTCCGCAGGCGGCAGATCCATCCAAAGATGTGTGTGTGTGTGTGTGTGTGAGATTCCACGGTGCCTTGTTGTAAATTGTGTACACTTATTATTTTGTGTTCTACGTGTGGTTTTCTTTTACGGTATAATGTGCAATGTTATATATATAGATGCTATAATCACATGGCTGTACATTTTATACTGCACAACTTTGCCTTCTCTTGTTGTTGTTGTTGTTGTTGTTGTTGTTGGGGTTTTTCTTGGATGATGACCACATGGGGATTTTATATATTATTAAATAAATGAAATACTTTTCTTCTGGGTATGTTCCGCTACACAACCATCCAACTGAAGGTGGGAATAACTCGTACGACAATGACAAAACATCTGTATTTGTGGTGTTTATGTGTTGAAAGAACGATTCTAACAATAAATGGTTACATATTTCATTTGAAGGCGAGTTCACGTTTGTTTTCACGACCTTTTTGTACGAGTTTGTACCGTTTTTACTGTTTTAACAAAAACAATCACCACAGACACCAGGATACGATAGTATCACGATATTCAAGTCACGATATTATCACGATATTCAAGTCACGATACGGTATTTAAGTCATAAAAGGATATTATCACGATGTTCAAGTCACGATATATTATCACGATATTCAAGTCAGGATACAATATTTAAGTCATAATAGGATATTATCACGATGTTCAAGTCACGATACAATGCTTAAGTTGCGATAGGATATTATCACGATGTTTAAGTCACAATAGGATATTATCACGATGTTTAAGTCACAATAGGATATTATCACGATATTTAAGTCATGATACGATATCACGATACAATTTTATCACAATATTTAAGTCACGATACGATATTATCACGACAGGATATTATCACGATATTTAAGTCACAATAGGATATTACAACAATATTTAAGTCACGATACAATATTATCACAATATTTAAGTCACAATATATCGCCACAAGTTATTATCACAAGTCATGACATGATATTATCACAATATTGCATATTGCATGTGTCTCACTCACCACTAGATGGCAACAGCAGCTTGTGGAGTGAAAACAGTCTCCGTCACAAACACCAACACTTCCTCGTTTCCTCTGACGTCTTTTCCAGAACATTCTCCACGTCCAATTACGCTTTGTCATCATGCGAGCTAGCAAAAATATTCCGTTCTTGGTGCCCAAAAATAGGAATTTCACGGTAAATATTGAGGAAAATTGGACTCTTCACAGTTCACAACGTTATAATGTCTTCAAATAAATGACCTGGCTTCATAAAAACGGCGTTTATCTGCCTCTGCGTGACACTTTTGCGTAGTTTTAAGGTTAGCAGTGAGTGTAGCGGAGCCGCAGCACCGCTGCTGCTGCCGCCGACGTTGTCTTCCTCCGCCGCCGCCGCCATCAACGCTGTAGTTCCGGGATTTAAAGTGATTTAAACTGTGTTTAAAATAAACGACGTTCATCACAGTTTACACGGACGCGATTTAATTACATTTAACTGCGTGATTATTCCGCTTTTCACCGACGTTAGAAGAAGTCACGCGAACACTTCCGCCGTTAGAGCTGTGGCGCAGTGATACGATAAATAAAACCGCAGCGCGCACGCAGGTGCGTGTCCTCGCGCCAAAAAGGAAATCCACTCAGCTGCCACATTATTATGTACACCTGTTCAATCACCTGTTCAATCACCTGTTCAATCACTTTTCTACCAATAACAATTCCAAAACAATGGTTATAATGTAAGATAATAATAACCCACGCTGCTCTGTGTGTATATAATAAATATTCTTTATACATCACATCAATGATACATTCAACAGAATTATAAATAACAGCCAACAGCAAACAGTCACATTCAAGTCATTTCTGTGCTGCACAGTGCAAAGACGTCACCGCGGCCTCTGAAGGCACCAGACAAATCAAATCACCCAAAAACACAGAGTATAAAGGGACACTTCCTGTTTCTGGAAGTCACTTCCTGTTCCTGGAAGTCACCGACAACCGCCGGAAAAACATGAATTTAGACTCACGTAAAAACACACGAGTCTACGATGTTTTCAGAACGTGTTCACGTCTTTATCTCACGGGCTTTAACAACTGCTAACTGACGTTTGTAAACCACTCACTCTCCCACACCAAAGCCCATAGAGAAAACCAGTGATTTTCACAGGAGTTGTTGATCCACTGCTGCCTCCATCACTAACGTCAAAGGTCTTATTTTGTAAAAATCGGCATTAAAAATGATTTATTCTAATTTATTTTAATGACATAAAGTGACCACACGAGGCAACAGTAGACCAGCAACTCCTGTGTCTCCACAAGCTAAAAATCACTGATTTTCTCTATTGGGCTTTGGTGTGGCAGAGTGACGTGAACATGTTGTCTTAAAAATATTCCAGATTTTGTTAAATGGCTGAAATCTGGCCATCGTCTGTGCCGCAGTCTCTTTTCCAGGCACAGGGGGGCGCACACGGCACAGTCTGTGCACTGACTGTGTGCCAATAAAACCCTGAACTATCACTTTAAGTCATGAACTGAGCCCCAATCCAGCTCACCGACCCTTTAAACAACCCATCCACGACAGCACAGGGATCCAGGAAGCTCAAGAGAACAGAAAACCTCCTCCTCCTCCTCCTCTTCCTCGACGTTAACCGTTGAAATCACATTCATTCACGTCCATGTCTCTGCTGCACTCTGACATCAGGGTGTCTGTGCTCATGTTTATAATCTGTGTGTGCATTAAAGTTCTGATGGGTTGTGTGTGTGTGTGTGTGTGTGTGTGTGTGTGTATGTTCTTGTACTTGTGGCATACTGAGGACCAGTGAGGTTTTTCAACCAACAAAGTGAGGTCATTTTTACAGAGGGAGTTTGGCCGGTTCAATTTGTTAAAAAAAAAAATTAAAATTTGGTCGCCATAGCATAGTATGACGTTTTTGTCAAATTTTGGACCAAAAATTACAAAAAAATAAAAATCTAAAAAGTTTTCCAGCCCTTTTTGCTCTGGGGCTCCACCTGCAGACGTTTTATGGTACTGCAACCAGTAGTTCTTTGTAGATTCATGAAGTAGATATTTGTAATTGTGTTGATTTATAAAGTGGAAATGCTGGTCCTCAGTGTGCAGCAGGTACAAGAATGTGTGTGTGTGTGTGTGTGTGTGTGTGTGTGTGTGTGTGTGTGCTACACTGAGGTCACTCGTATGACGACCTCTCCAGAGCCGCTCTCCTGGCTCTGGCTGCTCCGGGGCAGCACTCGGGGACAGAGGGGCCCCAAACAGAGGCAGCAGCTCCACGGCCGCGGCCCCAGCTGCGTGGAGTGTAAGGGTCCGCTGGGGCCAAAGGTCGCCAGGGGCAACCACAGCGTCCTGGGGGCCAGCGAGGAGTGACCGGTGCTGATCTCCTCCATGTCCTTGGTCTTGTCGTAGCTCTGGACGTCCCAGTGCAGGTTGACGGCGCGCCAGCGCATGAAGACGTTGTACACCGCTGCCCCCTCGTGGACAATCAAGCCTGTTGCAACGACAGGTGCTCGTTATTCAAGGAAAAACGCAGTTATAAAGGCTACGATATCTTTAAGAACATGTTTCACGTCTTTATCTCACTGTTAGGGTTAGTTTGTGAACTACTCACTCTCCCACACCAAAGTCCATAGAGAAAACCAGTGATTTTAACTCACAGGGACACAGGAGCTGCTGGTCTACTGCTGCCTCGTGTGGTCACTTTGTGTCACTGAGTTAAGTCTAAATGAATTATTTTAAAAGCCGAATTTTACAAAACAAGACATTGTAAGTTAGTGATGGAGGCAGCAGTGGATCAACAACTCCTGTGAACTCCTGTGTGCTGTGATGTTAAAATCACTGGTTTACTCTATGGACTTTGGTGTGGAGAGTGAGTGGTTTATAAACTTCAGTTTCCTGTTGTTAAAGTCTGTCTAACAGTGAAATAAAGACGTGATCATGTGACGTAGATATCGTAGACTTCAAATTACATAGATTTTATCAGATGACTCTTTTGTTAAGTGGTTAAAATCTGTGTTTCAAACCACTCACTCTCCCACACCAAAGTACATAGAGTAAACCAGTGATTTTAACATCACAGCACACAGGAGTTCACAGGAGTTGTTGATCCACTGCTGCCTCCATCACTAACTTACAATGACTGATTTTGTAAAATTCGGCTTTTAAAATATTTAATTTAGACTTAACTCAGTGACACAAAGTGACCACACGAGGCAACAGAGGACCAGCAGCTCCTGTGTCCCTGTAAGCTAAAATCACTGGTTTTCTCTATGGACTTTGGTGTGGGAGAGTGAGTGGTTTACAAACTTCAGTTTCCTGTTGTTGACAGTTAAAGATAAAGACGCGGTTGTGTGACGCAGACGTCTCGTCCGACACTCACCGACACAGACCAGGTCCATGAAGCCGTACATGCCGTAGCAGATCTGGAAGAGGACGTCGCGGCGCTGCCA
Source organism: Microchirus variegatus (assembly GCF_963457635.1). Lineage (NCBI taxonomy): Eukaryota > Metazoa > Chordata > Actinopteri > Pleuronectiformes > Soleidae > Microchirus > Microchirus variegatus. Next base: position 9,785,292 of record NC_139822.1, on the reverse strand, counting down.
GACGGCGTGAGGGCTGAGCGCTGACCACAGCAGCCACGAGATGCTCGCCACGAGGAAGAGGGAGCCCAGGAAGACGGCGATGATCTGCACCTTCTCCACCAGGGTGATGGTGATGGACTGCCACTGCAGAGAGAGAGAGAGAGGGACTGACGTTTATAAACCACTCACTCTCCCACACCAAAGCCCATAGAGAAAACCAGTGATTTTAACATCACAGCACACAGGAGTTCACAGGAGTTGTTGATCCACTGCTGCCTCCATCACTAAGTTACAACGTCTCAACCTCTCATAAAGATGCTGCTGCCCAGCTTCTCCTCCAGTCATCTGTGGGGGGGGGTCAAAGGTCAAAGCGTGGCCTAACCTGCCACGGTCTCTTCATGTTGATGGCGATGACGTGGAAGCGATAGCAGCAGAGTTCACAGGTCCAGCAGCCGCGCTCGCTGATCCACTTCAGCAGACAGTGTTGGTGCGTGTAACGCACCGAGCCATCGCAGCGACACGGGTTCAGCAGGTCGCCCTGAGAGGAGGTCAGAGGTCAGAGGTCAGAGGTCAGAGGTCAGAGGTCAGGCACAGACAGGAGGAGGGAACAGTGACTTCAGGAAAAGGTCATCATGAGATGGTTTGATTCCTTCATCAGAGAAAAAAGAACTCTTTGAACACAAACACGTATGTGTTGTCTTTTAAAGGAATATTTTAATGAACATGTGGATAAAACAAAAAATTAACCTCATAAAATCTGCGTCAGTTTAATTCGACGACATCTACGTCACATGATCACGTCTTTATCTTCACTGAGAGACAGACTTTAACAACAGGAAGCTGAAGTTTGTAAACCACTATGTATTAATAGTATATTCATAGTACATTAATAGTATATTAAGGTCAGTGGTGATGCTGTCATGTAAACTGTGTGGGTTTAAAAACACTTCAGAACAAACACGTGGATAAAACCACGACAAAGGCTTCACAATCCTCACAGACAGACAGGGGGCGCTGTTTATAAAGAAGGATATAACATTTAAACTCATTTAGACTGACCTGAGGGACACACACACACACACACACACACAGACACACACACAGAGAGACAGACAGACAGACAGACAGACAGACAGACAGACAGACACGCACACACACACAGCTGAGTGACAGCGCCCCCTGTCGCCCTGTACCTGCTCTGCGCCCTGGAAGCAGATCCTGCAGCTCGGGGTCGGACTGCAGGTGTCGCTGCTGCTGCAGTTTGAAGTCATCGCCTGCATCTTACACGATCTTCCTCCTCCCGCAGCTCCATCCTCTTCCTCTTCCTCATCCTCAGGCGCGCACACTTTCCCCGCGTGTCCCGCACACGTGTCCCCGCAGCTCCCGCAGCTCCGGCCCTCGCGACACTCCTCTCCTCCTCCTTCATCCTCAGGAGGATGCGGCTCCTCCGGCTCCTCCTCCTCTTCCTCCTCCCAGGTGTGGCGCGTGACGGCAGCGCCCCCCCTCTCCTCCTCCCCCCCCTCTGTGCTCGTCATCACGCGCACAGTCCAGGTTCACGTGCATAGATGCCACAGGCACGCGCGCTCACGCAGGATCCGCGAACAGCAGCGCAGAGAAGATGATGAAGATGATGATGATGAAGATGATGAAGGAGCAGCTCCAGGACAAGAACCAGAATCCAGATCCAAAGCTCAGAATCCAGACCGGACCTGATGCTCCGGTCCTCCCGTGGCCTGAAGGCGCGTGCAGAGCTCCACAGGCGCACGGAGCTTCTCTGAGCAGCGTCCACGCATCTTCATCTTCATCTTCATCTTCATCATCCTCCTCCTCCTCCTCCTCCTCCGCCTCCGCCTCCCTCTCTCTCTCTCTCTGTCTCGTGCAGGTCAGCTGTGAGTCCAGGAAACACGCGAGACCTGCACTTCCTCACGGTCACGAGCCATCAATCACATCACTGACACATCAATGGACTGATAACACGATCCACGCGGCAGCCACGTGACCTATTAACTATATATCTATACTATATCTACATATATATCTATATACACATATATGTGTAAATATATATAAAAGAATAATATATAATAAGAAGTAAGTCGTTATGATGAGTAAGTCAGTCGTTACGATGAGTTACTAAGTCATTGTAAGTCGTTATGAGTTAGTAAGTCGATATGAGTTAGTAAGTCGTTATTGTGAGTTAGTAAGTCGTTACGATGAGTTAGTAAGTCTTTATGAGTTAGTAAGTCGTTATGGTGAGTAAGTAAGTCGTTATTGTGAGTTAGTAAGTCGTTACGGTGAGTTAGTAAGTCGTTACTGTGAGTTAGTAAGTCGTTACTGTGAGTTAGTAAGTCGTTACTGTGAGTTAGTAAGTCGTTACTGTGAGTTAGTAAGTCGTTATTGTGAGTTAGTAAGTCGTTATTGTGAGTAAGTAAGTCGTTATGAAGAGTTAGTAAGTCGTTATGAAGAGTTAGTAAGTCGTTATTGTGAGTTAGTAAGTCGTTATTGTGAGTAAGTCATTATAGTGAGTTAGTAAGTCATTATGAAGAGTTAGTAAGTCGTTATTGTGAGTTAGTAAGTCGTTATTGTGAGTTAGTAAGTCATTATGAAGAGTTAGAAAGTCATTATGAAGATTTAGTAAGTCATTGTGAGTTAGTAAGTCGTTCTTGTGAGTTAGTAAGTCGTTCTTGTGAGTTAGTAAGTCGTTCTTGTGAGTTAGTAAGTCGCTATTGTGAGTAAGTCGTTACGATGAGTTAGTAAGTCGTTACGATGAGTTAGTAAGTCGTTACGATGAGTTAGTAAGTCGTTACGATGAGTTCGTAAGTCGTTACGATGAGTTAGTAAGTCGTTATTGTGAGTTAGTAAGTCGTTACGATGAGTTAGTAAGTCGTTATTGTGAGTTAGTAAGTCGTTATTGTGAGTTAGTAAGTCGTTACGATGAGTTAGTAAGTCGACATCGTGCGTCCACATCTGGTTTGTATCAGATCGTCATGTTTACGTGACACGTTGTCAAATCTTGTCACGTAAACAAAGACACCCGTTTCATTCAGTCACAACACAATGTCCTCACTCGTTCACGTCGTCTCTCACTCGTCAAACTAATAATAATAACGTTGTCAGACTCATCTTTCAGAGACAGAATCTTCTCTCACTCTTTTTTTCTCCTTCTTCTTCAGATGTCTATCACTTTCCGGGGAGTGGGTCAGTAATGGACTCTAATGCAGCAAAGGAAATGATCCACTCACGTCCAATCACTACCTACGAGGATCTGATCAATACCAGGTCCCTGAGGCTCTGAGCGAGACTCTGTTTCTGAGAGGAGAGAAGGTCTGAGGAAACAGGCAGGGTGAGGGTTTTAGGGAGGAGTGAAGGACCTGAGGAGGACCTGAGGAGGACCTGAAGAGGACCTGGACCTGAAGAGGACCTGGACCTGAAGAGGACCTGGACCTGAAGAGGACCTGGACCTGAAGAGGACCTGGACCTGAAGAGGACCTGGACCTGAGGAGGACCTGGACCTGAAGAGGACCTGGACCTGAAGAGGACCTGGACCTGAGGAGGACCTGGACCTGAGGAGGACCTCCTGTGAAACAACTTTTGGATGTGACTGTGTGTAAAACAGCTTGGTGGCTGATGCCTTATACATATTTAAAAACACCCTGCTATTATATTATTATTATTATTATTATTATTATTGTTATTATTATTAATAATAATAATAATAAACTTTTACATCAGAGGAAGTTGTTTCAGAGTAAAATTTCTGTCATTAAGAGGCTTTTTATACAAGTTCACTTTTATTTTAGACCTTAAACATAAAATCCACGTCAGTTTAAGGGTTAGGGTTATGATGTTATGATGCTGTGATGTTAAAATCACTGTGTTACTCTATGGACTTTGGTGTGGGAGAGTGAGTGGTTTACAAACGTCAGTTTTAAGTCCAGTAAAGTGTTCCCAAACACCGTTTTCGATCCCATAAAATGCGTTAAAGCCTGTATTTGATTGACGGCGTCTTTAAATCCTTATTTTGTATTACTCCTGACGTGCGATGGCGGCTCTTGTTCCGATGATGTCACTGAGAAGTGATGGTGTTTCTGCAGCAGGAAGCTGCTGCTGCTCAGTGAGGCAACAAACCACAGCAGCTCTTAATGAGCTCATTCACTTCCTCTCACACCGGCCTGTGAGTGTGTGTGTGTAAGAGTGTGTGACACAAGGGGGCGTGGCTGCAGACATGAGGACGACTTGGTGAGAGTAACAGCTGAGAGGCATTAGCACTGTGGAATTATGGGAGGTCGTCGTTGTTTTAAACGACTAAAAACCACTGATTTTCTCTGTGGACTTTGGTGTGGGAGAGTGAGTGGTTCACAATGTTCAGTTTAACACCGAGATAAAGACGTGAACGTGTTCTGAAGACATCGTGGACTTACACCGACAGCTGTGAATTAGCTGGGTCTTATTTCCGTGTTTTTCTATTTCCCCACACCAAAATCACTCACTCTCCCACACCAAAGTCCATAGAGTAAACCAGTGATTTTAACATCACAGCACACAGGAGTTGTTGATCCACTGCTGCCTCCATCACTAACTTACAATGACTGATTTTAGTGAATTCAGCTTTTAAAAAAATTTACTTTAGACTTAACTCAGTGACACAAAGTGACCACACGAGGCAGCAGAGGACCAGCAGCTCCTGTGTCCCTGTGAGCTAAAATCACTGATTTTCTCTTTGGACTTTGGTGTGGGAGAGTGAGTGGTTTTTGGGGAGAAAACAAGTGTTATCAAATTGAAGGAAGACAAGCATCGACGATAAATATGAAACCATTGAGTTGGATTTAATCATTAAAGATGAATATTTTATATCATTAAAGATGAGTCAGATTATTTCGTAAATGTGTCTCGTGATTCTTCTTCGTACGTGAATGATTCGGACGTTATTAAAAAAAAAAAAAAATCAAAGATGGCGGCGTGTCTATGAAGTGTCATTGGTGGAGGGTAAAGCGTGGCCACGCCCACATTTGGTCGGTTTAGAACATGACTTGTAGTCTGAAGTGCTTCTGTCTGGTGGTGTTGTGATTCATGCCCATCTTCAGCATCCACTTTGACTTCATCATCTGCACGTACTGCATGTCCTTCGGCCGCTGGTAGAGGGCGCCATTGCCTAGGAGATGGAGAGAAGCAGGACCTTTATTATTATTATTTTAGTTTTTATGGGAATAAAAAGCCTTTGAAGTCTCGTTCGTTCACGCCCCAAATTCAAAATGGCCGACTTCCTGTTGCGTTGAGGCCGTGGTTACGGTCGACTTTTTCATTCGTCTTGATCTAAAACGTCTTCACGCCAAGTTTCAGGAAATTCGGCGTAACTCAATGTGGTATCTGTTTTCATGTTAGGGGGCGCTGTAGAGCCCCAGACGACCGTCTTACCTCCGTCTCCCCAGCCCAGAGCTCTGTACTGACGCAGCACTCGACCCACGGCATTCCTGTTGTGTGCAACGGCGACGGCTCGCTCTGCTCCAAACCTCTGTTTGTAATATCTGAGGAGAGAGCGATGGCCGACCTTTGCTCCTGAAGAAGAAGAACAACAACAAACACATGACGAGTTAACTTTATATATGTTTTATGTTAACTTATTATATATATATATATATATATATATATATATATATATATATATATATATATATATATATATATATATATAAATAAAACTTTGTGTTAGAGGACGAGACAGAAGAGAGGAGAACTGGCTGCCACGGCAACCACGTGATGATGATAATAATAATAATAATGACAACGACAACTATAACAATAATACTGTTGATGACAATAATAATAGTAATAATATCAGTAATAATGATAATAATAATAACGGTAATTATGACAATAATAATAACACTAATAACAACAATAATAACAGTAATAATAATACTAATAACGACAATAACAACAAAAACAACAGAGGTGAAGTGTGGTCACCTGACGGCAGAGTGAGCTCCAGAGTGTCGTCGTCGTACTCCAGGTTCTTGTCGTCGGGCAGATCATCTGTGTTCACGTCACAATCATCTGTCTCCTTCCTGTCAGGGTAACTGCTCCTGTAAGGACGCAACAACAAACAAACAAACAAACATCAGTCAAATAAAAACACTCAATCTGTAAACACAACAAACATCCGTCCGTTAATGTGCCACAGATTAGGATTGGGGGCTTCAAGTGTGTGCAGAGTCCACTTTGACCTCGTTCTTTTCATCCAAAAGTTAATTATTATCCATTTATTTGATGTTTTATGACGTCTTTGTTTTTATTTTTTACCTGAAGTCGTAAAAGTCTGCAAACTCCAGCGCGGCGTCTCCGTCTGTGAAGAGTTTACAGTGGCTTTTGTCGGTCATGTGACTCTGAACGGCCTCAGTGGAGTAAAACGAGCGACCCTTCTCGTTGCACCATAAACAAACGTTTCCAGCACCGATTTTCTCTCCTGACGCAGGAAAATAAAGGGATAAAAAAACATTATTAAGCTTTTTCAACATTAGAACATTTCCTCGTTCGTACGCCGCAGACTCACCCAGGTAGCGGACGAGGCCCCTGAGGTTGACGAGGAACTCCACGTCGGGGATGAAGAAGCCGTGGACTCTGGTCATGTGATCCACGTTCTTCATCAGCGACTTTGAGTGATGGCAGCAGAAGAGGCAGTCGCTGACGGGGATGGAGCCGGACAGCGCCGCAGGGTGGAGGTCAGAGGAAGCTGCAGAGTCTCCTTCCTCCTCATCCATCATCTCCTCCTCCTCCTCCTCCTCCACCTCCTCCATGTCATCGTCCTCCTCATCAACGTCCGCCCACTCTTCTGGAAGATCGATATGAAAACAGAACAATGAGCTCCTGAGCTGCAGTCGCGACAGACGTCTTATTTTATGAAGTTCTGACAAAAAAACCCCGGATTTTAAACACACCAAAGTCCATAGAGAAAACCAGTGATTTTAGCTCACAGGGACACAGGAGCTGCTGGTCCTCTGCTGCCTCGTGTGGTCACTTTGTGTCACTGATTTAAGTCGAAATGAAATATTTCAAAAGCCCAATTTTACAAAATCAGACTTTAACACAAATGAATGTTTATGTGCGTTTACGGCAACTTAAGCGACATCAACGCTAACGTGTGACAACTTTGGCGGCATCAACGTGTGACAACTTTAGCGGCGTCAGCGCGTGACAACGTTAACGGCAACAAAGTCAACGCGTGACATCGTTAACGTCGTCAACGTTAACTCTCATTAATGCGTGACAACGTTAGCGGCATCTACGCTAACTTGTGACAACGCTAGCGCCGTCAACGCTAACACACGACAACGTTAGCACCGCCGACGGCGTTAATGTTACAGCGCGTTAATTCGGGACAACTTTAATGGCGTCAACGTTAACACGCGTTAATTCGTGATAATGTTAAAGGTGACAACATCAACGCGTGACAACGTCAACGCGTGACAACGTTTACGGCGTCAACGTATGACATGTTTCCATGACGACGTGCGTGACGTCATGTTTCCGTGACTCCCGATTGTTAAAATGAGTCTCTAAAGTAACGCTAACATTGAAAAACAGAGGCACACATACGCAGTACACAGGTAGGCTTCTTATTTGTAGGCTGTAGGCTAACGCTAACCATAGGTAAACGGTGCCGTGACACAATAACCGGTCAGTCGTCATGGAAACACGTCATGGTTTAACGCCGCTAACCGCCGTTAACGTGCCCAGCGCTAATAAAAAGGTTAGCTTACCTTCCTCGGCGGTGGCTCCCTCCCCCTTCTCTCGTCTCTTAGCTTGCTCCTCCAGCCACATCATGCGCGGCGGTACGTCGGGCTTCTCCGCCCTCTGCTTGGCCACGCCCTCCGGCGCCTGGCTCGGCCTCTGCTGCTCCCTGAGTGCCTGCTGCAGAGCTTCGTTCCTGGCGTCGCGGTCCGCCTTCTCCTCGCCGAGTCCCTTCTCCAGGTTCTTCTCGTTCATCTTGTCCACTTTCCTCTGCGCGGCGAGCAGCGCCTGCTTCTCCGCCTGCTGGTGCTTGTGCGACTGCATGTGGTTCCGGTGAGCGTTGGCGCTGGAGAACTTCTTGTTGCAGACGGCGCAGCCCTCCGTGACCGCCGCGTCGCTCAGGTGCTGCTCGGCGGCGGCGCGCTGAGCTAGCACGCGCTCCTGGAAGTTCTCGGCGGTGACAGGCGGCATGTCGGCCACCTTGCGCTTCAGGTTGTAGCGGTGCCAGTCGGTTTTGTAGTGCGCCCGCTGCACCTCGCCGTCGGCGAACGCAACTCTGCAGCTGATGCACGTGTAGGACGCCATGACGGTCTGAAAGTGAAACAAATCTTTGATTAGAAAAAAGGGATCTCAATTTTAATTTGACCTTTTCGTTAGCAACTCAGACTGTTATTGTTATGGTTTATGAATAGTGCTGGGCGCCTTAACGGTGTTAATGCACATGAACGCCGCTGACGCACATTAGCACGACATGTTTCCATGACGACCGACCGGAAAAAGACGTGCGAGAAGAAACTCAGCTTACTGTCAAAGTGCATCAGGGAAAATGGATCATTTCCTGATTTCAAAAATTCATCAAAATTATTCCTTAAGAGATATGCGAATACTTTCAACGGATCCTTGTTCAGGGTGATACTGACTATTATGATGGTAAATTTCAAGTCATTCCGAGATACTTTTTGTTTTTGAGAAGAAACTCAGCTCACTGTCAAAGTGCATCAGGGCAAATGGAACATTTCCTGAATTTCAAAAATTCATGAAAATTATTTCTTAAGAGATATGCAAATATTTTCAACAGATCCTTGTTGAGGGCGATGCCGACTATTATGATGCCAAATTTCAAATCATTCCATACTTTTTGTTTTTGAGACTTTAAATTTCAAATTTAACCGACTGTAAACGGTCTGCGTCACACGGTATAGACGTTTACGGTGACAGTTTCATAACATCAACGTCGCTAGCTTAGCCTAGCCGAACAACTAGCAAGCTACCGCATTTATATAACACATCTGTAGTGAAACAAAAGGACAACATACGTAACATTGAGACGGTTAAATTCACGTAAACACGACCTACGAACCTGCTGCTGCGACACGTTTATACGGAAACCGACTGTGTTCACGTGTTAGCGAGCTACGAGCTAACCGAACTTCAGGCACTGGCTAGCTGGCAAACAGCAAACCAAACCCCGTGTGTTTTAGAACACACTTTAGGTAAAAACAGTGAAACTCTCGGACGTGACACACACGTACGTGATTCCAGACAAATCCACGCTACGATCTACGTGTACTTACTATTTCGGCGACACGATTCCTCCGATAAATTGTGGGGTTTTATTTTAGTCACGAACTCCACACACACACACACACACGTGTGGATGAATTTCTACTTCGCGTAGTCAGGGTGACGGCGGTTGAGGAGAGTTTCGCCGCATTAGCGCCACCTACAGCCGCGAGTGTATTATAGTCCCGGAAGTAGACATACCGTAGTACCGGAAGTAGAAATGTCTTCATTAATTTTTTAAATAAATAAAACCCCTCGTTGCCTTCATTTATTCACGTTTCTCACAAAGTTTTCACGTGACTTCAATTATTGCTAAAACAAGTCGTTTGAAGCGATGAGTCATTTATATTAGTGATAAAACAATAAAGTTGTCAATATGAGAGTTACACCAGAAAATATACACTTTAAGTTTGAAAATTATTATCACATTGGTCCATTTTCATTTGTACTTTTATACACATTTGTGACACAGAGTGTGTGAGTGAATATATATATATATATATATGTATATTTATATACCGCAGCTCAGATACAGCTGTGATTATTATATTCATTCATATTTATCTCTGCAGTAAAGTGATGACTGAACATCACCGTGAACCTAAACTCCTGATATTTAGGAGTTTACACACACAAACTAGCTAACACTAGAATGCTGGAGTAAGCTAGCTGGCAGCTTAGCGACCATACAGCAGTATATTTGTAACATTCACACATTTTAATCCCACATCAACATAATCTGAACAAATGAGAACAGAAGTCAGATTTGTATTTTATTTGCAGGAAGCAAAAAAGCTCGTACAACAAGTTGGTGCTAGCTTCGAAGAGTCGACGTCTCCGGCTAACGCTCCAGTCTCATCTAGTTCCTTATTAGCATCTATCGTAGCACTTAAAGGCTAACGTGTACAATAGACCTTATTTCAGGCTAAAAGCAAAACAAAAAAATCCTTTGACTTTAAGTCACCATTTACCATGAAGCTAATCACGTAGCATCACGATAAGCTAGCACTTCTATCTGTAAAGACGTTCCGTTCTAATATAATTTCTTCTTCTGTTTTATTGTCAAATTTCATTTGTATCACAACACAAACTACAGACAGAACAAACAGGCGCGTACCGATACACCTGCTGTTAGCTTAAAAACTCGCTCAAATTAGCAGCAAATACCCGTTTATCTGCAGTCCAAATGTAAATGATTCGAGTTTAGCGTCTCGCGAAAGAGTAACAGTTGGTTGAGGTTGAGGGAGTGGTTTCAGTCTCAGCGTCACAGTGCTGTTCAGCTTCTAAGGTCAAAGGTCAAAGGTCAAAGGTCGAGGCCTCAGCAGGCGACCTCTGCCATCCTCTCGGGCCGGGCAGATTGACAGGTGCTGGGCGGGGTGAAGACGTCGGGGTCGCTGATGCCCAGCTGCAGGTTGAAGAAGCGAGTGGAGGTGGTGACGCTGCTGTTCCTGACGTAGGTCTCCTGCACTGGATAGCAGTCCTTCAGGGTGTACACGCCCACCCAGGTCTCATCTGGAGGAGACACCAGCAGAAAAAACAACAACTGTACCCACAATCCACCACAGGCACTGAATAAACCACCAGGTAGACCCCAAATAGGACCTTTATTTTGAAAAAGTAAAGGAAACTTCTCGTTCTGATGGCGCGTTCCATGTGTGGTCGGGACTCTGACATTTTTTTGGAATTTGTTGTCTACATCGTACTTTTCAAACTCCCAGTTCTAACTTCCGACTTACGAGGTAAATGGGACGCAGCAATGGAACACGCGTTAAGCTAATTTGCCAAATTAAACAACAATTGTCGGACAACAGCGGTCTTCAGTAACGTGGTTCCTGGTACTTAGCAGTGGACTTTCGGATGTGTTTTATTGGAAAATAACCGTCCTCAGTGATCAGGTTGCGCGTTTAGCGCTGCGTACGTCATCCATGTGTTTAGCGCCGCGTACGACATCAATGTGTTTAGCGATGCGTACGACATCCGTGTGTTTAGCGCTGCGTACGACAGCAATGTGTTTAGCGCTGCGTACGACAGCAATGTGTTTAGCGCTGCGTACGACATCCACGTGTTTAGCGCTGCGTACGACATCCACGTGTTTAGCGCTGTGTACGTCATCCACGTGTTTAGCGCTGCGTACGACATCCACGTGTTTAGCGCTGCGTACGTCATTCACGTGTATATCGCTGCATATGTCATTCACGTGTATAGCGCTGCGTACGTCATCCATGTGTTTAGCGCTGCGTACGTCATCCATGTGTTAAGAGCTGCGTACGACAGCAATGTGTTTAGCGCTGCATACGTCATCCATGTGTTTTGATAGGATGTAAACAAAAAGAAACAAGTCATAATTCACTTTAGTGCAAAGCGATTATTGCCGTCGGTGTTCATCGGTCTTTTAATCACAGAAAATGCTAATTTGCAAAGACAAAAGTTTAGCAATGTTGCCTCGCAGCAAGAAGGTCTCGGGTTCAAAATCCTAAACAGAGATGTGGATCTACCTGCTCTAGTTTTACCCCGACATCCATGTTCTATGTTCCATGTTCCGAAAACATTTCCAGGAACAAAGCCAAAGTAAATCTGTGCCCTGATGGACGTTGATCTGAATGTGATTTCAACATCCAAATAATAAGGTGACTGGGGTCGACGGTAGCTCAGCGGGAATAGCATCGCTTATGACATACTTACAAAAGTTTTACACAAGAAAAAAACGACTTTAGCCTCGTAATAAAAGACATATCGTGTGAAATCTATGTCACTTTAAGTCTACGATATCTCTAAAATCAGTAGTTTTGGTGTGGGAGAGTGTTGACTTCACCTCAGTTCTTCTATCCCTTAGCGTAAAACGGACTTAAAGACGTACGTTTGCGAGCCGGCTTCCTGTCCGACCATTCCTGGACCTCCACGTTGTCCCCGGGACCGCCGATGATGTACTGGTCCTCAAAGGTGGAGTTGTCGGGGATGTCGAAGGGATCCCAGGCGTCCGTCAGGGCGAGCTTAGAGCAGGCCTGGGTCTTCTGGTCAATCTGGAACGCCACCATGTTCTGGTACAGGTAGATGTACTCAAAATACCTGGCGGAGACGAGAGAGAGATGAACGGCGTTTTAAACTAAACAGAGGCGGGACACGTCAGGTCCATCCCTGACTTTGGTGCGGGAGAGTGAGTGGTTTACATGAAGACACATGGTCAGAAATCTACGTCAGATGAAGTCTACGGTGTCTACGTCACATGTTCACGTCTTTATTTCACTGTTAGACAGACTGTTAACAGCCGGAAACTCTCCCACACCAAAGTCACTCACTCTCCCACACCAAAGCCCATAGAGAAAATCAGTGATTTTAACATCACAGAGACACAGGAGTTCACAAGAGTTGTTGATCCACTGCTGCCTCCATCACTGAGTTATAATGAATTATTCTGTAAAATTCGGCTTTAAAAATATTTAATTTAGACAGACTTCAGTGACACAAAGTGACCACACGAGGCAGCAGTAGACCAGCAGCTCCTGTGTCCCTGTGAGCTAAAATCACTGATTTTCTCTATGGGCTTTGGTGCGGGAGAGTAAACCTGAATTGTACCTTTAAGGAGAAGACAAATGCACAAAGGTGTATTTTTAAGTATAACTTGCATTTAAAATGCAGTGTTTTGTTGTTTTTAATGACATTGTATTGTATTGAATGAAGGATAATGTGAATAAACGAGACTTATTATGGTGTTTTTCAGGCTCTCACCGCTGACACGGGGTGTGTTTCTTGTGCTGCTCCAGGACTCGGAGCCTCCGGTTCAGGGCATCGTAGGACACGGCGGCGCGGTTGTTCCTCCCGGTGCTGTGGTCGTACACCACCCACCTGCCCTCCCACTGCTGCGGGGCGGCGCAGGGCTCCGCCGCCGGGCTCTCGCGGGGCCCGGGAAGGCCGAGAACCGACGCCCCGAGAGCGGCCACGAACACGAACAACAGCCGCTGCATGACGTTACGATAAAAAATGAACACAAGTCCGTTATCTGGTCCCATCTGCTCCTGCTGCTGTCGAGCGTTTCCGGGTGTGACCTTCAAAATAAAATACGACCAAACTATACGCTTAAAGCTAGAATTTAAAACCATCTTTAAATGCTTTCATACTTTTATTTATTTATAAATTTTTATTATTTTATTTTATTTTCTGTCATATTGCCTGACACCCCAGCACAATTCCACTCCACTCCAATAGGTGGCGATGTTTCCCTCCTCACCACTAGACGGCAGGCGGCGCACGCATCATCTCGACGTCAGTGACGTCACACGCGGAGCCAACATGGCGAAGGAGCAACGTGGGGAAACGGCAGCGTCTGCGGCGAAAAACATGGTCGAAAACGCCGAAGACTTCTCTTTATCGCTGGACTCCAGTGACGACGAGGCGCCCGAAGAGGTGACGTTCGAACAGTCAAAGAGTGAAGCTCTGCGCGGCCTCAAGGAGGCGCTGCACGCCGCCAAGAGGTAGGTAGCTAACACGAGCTGCTAACGAGGCGCGTCCGAAACCCCATTCGAAAAATTGCTAAGTTTGCAAATTTTTCGTCCAGCTGTTTTTATTTACACAAATTAAACACTTAATAATGACAAAATCTGACTTATTTTGGTGTTGTTTTCATAGCGGCGTATGATTATCGTATATTAATGTTATATTGTGTGTGAAAATAGTCTCTTGACACAGGAACTGCACACATGCTTCGAACTCAGGCTCTGTTGTTGATAATAATAATCAGAATGAGGACGAAATGTGACTTAAATTACGTTATATTTCTAAACTTATCGCAACTATTTGAAGTATTGATTATTTAAAATTCCATTTCGACGATATTTGGTGATTTCTTCAGACAAACAGTCAACCACGTGTTAATAACGTGTCTCTGCTTCTTTTCCATACAAAGCTAACGTTTTATTGTGAATTGTCTCTTTTGTAAACGTTGTTAAATTGTGTTTGCAGGGAAAAGGAGGAGCTGAAGGAGAAGAGGAGGAGGAAACATGAACTGTTCCAGGAGCAGAAGGTTTTTTAATCAACTTTATTATGTTAATAAATCAATTAATCTGTCGATTATGAGCTGCTTTAGTCCATCAGCTCAAGTTTATCCACTTGTTTTTTGTCTTTTCCTGATTTTTAATGAACTCACGCGTGACCTTTGACCTCTGACCTCGTTCCTCTGATTCCTGCAGAAACAGCGTCTCTTACCTGACGACCTGTTGGAGAAAATCGACTCTGCTGCTTCTTCACAGTGAGTTTATTTCCTTCTTCTGTTTCCACGTTTCCTCCTCCTCGTCTTTGTCTCTGAACGTTTACGCCTTCACGTCACAGGAAGAAGAAGAAGAAGAAGAAACGACCTAAAGGTCAAGGTGAGTCTTCCTCGGTCACGTGATGAACTCTTTAATGTTTTGGTTCTTTCGTCTTCTTGTTTCTAACTCGACTCGTTCTCGGCAGCTGACGGAGACGACGCCAAGAGGCAGAAACTTCCAGATTCTCTGAAGTACGTCAACAAACACACTCTTAAAGTCACACACACATAACTGTGATACACACACACACATCACTGTGCTCCACACAAACATTAACTGGATATTTTCCTGTTGTCAGGTTTAAAGGGAGCTACACGGTGACGACGGTGGAGAAGGTAACGTCTGTGTCGGTGCGTCAGCAGGCGGCCGAGGAGTTCATCAAGAACAGATTCTACGGACCAGGAAGTTGCAGGACCACGAGTAAGAAAATACATGTTCCTGGGTTTTTATTATGAAGTTTAATATCCATGTTACTGGGTTTATATCATGAAATTAAAAAAAATACATGTTCCCGGGTTTTAATCATGAAGTTTAATATCCATGTTCCTGGGTTTTAATCATGAAGTTTAATACCCATGTTCCCGGGTTTTAATCACGAAGTTTAATATCCATGTTCCCGGGTTTTTATCATGAAGTTTAATATCCATGTTCCTGGGTTTTAATCATGAAGTTTAATATACATGTTCCTGGGTTTTAATCATGAGGTTTAATATACATGTTCCCGGGTTTTAATCATGAAGTTTAATATCCATGTTCCCGCGTTTTAATCATGAAGTTTAATATCCATGTTCCCGCGTTTTAATCATGAAGTTTAATATCCATGTTCCTGGGTTTTTATCATGAAGTTTAATATCCATGTTCCCGGGTTTATATCATGAAGTTTAATATCCATGTTCCCGGGTTTATATTATGAAGTTTAATATCCATGTTCTCGGGTTTTAATCATGAAGTTTAATATCCATGTTCCCGGGTTTATATTATGAAGTTTAATATCCATGTTCCTGGGTTTTAATCATGAAGTTTAATATCCATGTTCCCAGAGATTTAATCCTGAATTTAAAAATACATGTTCCTGGGTTTTTAGTCATGAATAAAAGAAATTCATGTTCCTGGGTTTTATCATGTAGTTGAAAATACATGTTTCTGGTTTTTCTCATGAAGTTAAAAATACATGTTCCTGGGTTTTTAACATGGGGTTAAAAATTATATCCATGTGCCCGGGTATATATCATGAATATAAAAATCCATCTAATTTTAGGGGAAAAACAATAACATGGATTTTTAAATTCGGGATAAAAACCCATGTTATTGTTTTTTTCCCCTGAAATTAGATATCCATGTTCCTGGTGTAATCCTGATGTTCTTTTGCGTGAATGTATTTTTTCCCGTCATAATCTGGCTGCACGCTACACTCTGTGGCAGAAGTCTGCAAAGACCGTGATCTGTCTCAATTTGAGCGTTGCTATAGTGACGTCCCGTCTCGTCCCGCCCGAGGTTTCCCGATCTGGTGATTCCTGCTGCGGACGGCGGCGGCGACATTCCACGCTGTTTCCTGCAACTCGCGAGTTTTGCGTGAGTTTGTGTTTCACGCCGGTTTGTGTTTGTGTTTCAGACAACGAGCTTCTGTCTCTGCAGAACAAGAAGAGCCGCGATAAAAGTGCGGCGGTGCAGTTTGTCAAGAAAGACTGGGGTGAGTTACGTCCCAATAATCTGAGATTAAAGACGGTTATCGTCTTCAAGGCAGAAAAAACGTCAACGCGGACGCTTTGTTTGACTTTTCCAGCGTCAAAGGAACGCGTCAAAGCCGAGAAGCTGAAGAAGCGATGGCTCCACAAGCAGCAGATTGACAGCTGCTGAGACCACGCCCCCATAAAGACCACACCTCCCTAAAGACTCCGCCTCCCAGCCCCTCTTCAGGTGGGACAACAGACATTTCTACAGTGGGCGTGGACTCTGTGGAGCAAAGCCGAGGAGGTTCTGATTCACGTGATTGTCGTCATCGGATTATTCCAGGATTGCACGATATTGGCTTCAGCGCCCTCTACAGTTTATATTTATTTTGCATATCCAAAAATATTATCGGTATCGTCGTAAAGAGTCAACATCTTCAAATAAGTCCAATATCGTGCATTCCTTTATTCACGCCGCGTGAGTAAACGGTGTCTGTCCGGGGCTAATGCTAAGCTAACTGACTCAACTGCTCCTGGAAACCCCGTTTGTTCTGCAAAGAGCGGCGGCTTCCTGTTAGGAATTTTTGTGGAATGAGTCTAAAAAACTGTACGTAAAAACATTTCTGTCCTTGGCAAAAGGAAGTGGACTTTTATTTTGAAAGGCCGGGTTAACACTTCCATTGATTTTTCGCTACAAATGAAGTCGTGACAGCGACAGGTTTTTCTACTTCCTGCTCGTCGGAATTCAAACTGTGCTGGAATGAATTTTTCCGTCTTTGCGAGATTTGTCCGTGCGACCGCCGTGCGTCGTCTTTTCTCGCAAAACGTTAGTGTCGCACTGTGACTCTACGAACTATTTTGCTAACTGATCCGTCAGTTTTTGTTTGTTTGAATAAAGAAAACTGATCTTAAATGTGTCGATTTTCATATTTTTATGAAACGAGAAATATTGAATAATAACTTGTGGCTAATTTACCAACGACGACGTTAGCTTCGAAGAAATCACTGCAGAGAGATGTTGATGTTTATCGTTAAAACTTCATTTTATTGGTGTTATTTAAAACATAAGAAACATAAATGTTGACAGAAAATGCAGATAATACATTTTATTGACGACCATGATTATACAAACTTAAATTGACATTTTCTTTTGCTAGTTTAAAGTAAATTTGGTTAAACTTTAACATTTCCATCGGCTGACTACAAAGTGAGTACATTAAAAAAACAACAAACTAGAATATATTAAAATATCAAAAATAAAAAAACTAATTCTTAACTCATCGATTTGTCCTGTACGGTGATTGTCAATAAAGTTGATTGTGGGTAATGTTAGCAATGTGATTATGTTTTCTTTAAAAAACAAACTGTTAAGAATGACTAATAATTGTACAGAACAATAAAAATGATCAAAGCTAAAAACTTCTACGTTTTATACTCGTCGTTACGATCATGCTAAACTCGCATATCCCAGCTTTAAATATTCAACCCGATTGAAAGAAACGTCACGTTTTTTAAAAATCTCGCTACAGGAAAAAGAAAAGAACGACGTGCGCGTCAGTGGCGTCTGAGCAGTTTGGTGAAGAATCCAGCAGAGGGCGCCGCCTGGTCGCTTTTGGCCTGGTCGCTCTTGGTCTTCTCCTCCAGCCCCAGCTCCTGGTCCAGCTGCTCCAGCTCCGACTGGTCCAGCAGCTCAAAGTCCTCCACCTCGCTGTCCGAGTCCTCGTCCAGATCCAGCTGGAGTCTGGATCGCTGCCGCTCGTTCCTCGGCGCCGCCGCCGCTAACGAGCCCACCGCCGTCTCCATCCTCTCCTGGATGGCGGCCGTGACCGCCGCGGCGATGAAGTCTCCCGCGATCTGCTCGACCAGCTCCAGGGCGTCGTCTGCGGACGGGTCGCCGCGAGGAGGACGAGGAAGCGTCCGGTCGGACTGAAGACCAAGGCTGAGGTCGTAGTCGTCGTCGCCGTTGGTCGTGGTGCCGTTGTCGTGTGAAGGGAATTCTGGGAGATCTCCGCTGAAGACTTCCTCTCTGTCCAGGTCTGTGGAGACAGAAGGAGTTACAGGTAACTGGACGTTCACCTCGAGTCCAAGAGTATATTTGGTGTCGATTAATCTAGCGATTATCTTCGTTAGCGCCTATTTTGGACTTCTGTATAACCTCCGTACGCGTGCTTTAATAACCGGACATTTATCACCGTTAAAGGCGCCATATGTAAGAATGTGGCCAAAATCGGTCACTACGTTCAAATTCAAAACACCGAGGTCTTTTAGGTTTCGTTTTCTGACGTAACTGGCAACCCGTGGTTGCTCGGCAGCTGAGACTCTACTGACTGCAATGACTGGTAGATGGCGGTAGGTGGCGCCACGTGACGCCAAAACATGATTTCAAAACACAAACATGATTTGCAGTCTGCAAAATATTTTTTTTTAATGCAAATATTTAGTCTGTACTGTTGTTGTTGGTGAGTTCAGTTTGTTATATGAACAGCGAGTGTGTGTTTGCAGTTACAGATCAGCGTGAAGCGGCCTCTGTAACGCGACGCGCCAACGCTTAGATGTTAGCGTTGACGCGTTTTTTGTAGTTGATGTAGTGGTCGCAGCCCTGTTCTGGAACCGAAAGAAGACTCTTGACCCAAACTGCTGCTCCACCGCGACAAAACGTACGTACCCTCGGAGTTCTCCGTCTGCGGCGTGTTTCCCTCCGACAGGTTGAACGTACCGTTGTCCGTCCACGTCACGTCGGAAACCTCGGTGTCGGACACGGACATTTCCTTACAGACGGTGGAGTCGAGCTGTTGGCGACAAAACGTTCAGTTCAGAACAGCGTGAGGTGTTTTTTTATCTTTGAGACGCTAATGCTAATGCTAACGCTAACATCGCGTGCGGAGTTGGCGGATGGACAAACCTTTGGGAACATGGAGGACAAATCGGACTCAACGCCGTCTTTCTCCGTCTGAGCCTGAATCCTCATTCTTTTCTCTGTCGGGAGAAAAAAAATCACACTTCAGAGACTTCAGTCTGGTTTTTCTGGAGCTTTGATTTGATTCATTATCGCGTTAAAGTTTGACGTTTTGACGACGTTTGCTCCAGAAAATGTTTGCCAAACCTGGAAGTGATGTTTGTCAGGGATTCAGTTTGTTTTGTGGAGCAAAGAATCCAGAAAATCTCTCATCAATGATCTCAGAGTCTCAGTGTACGCTGACGACACTGTGATAAATATACGTTATGACCTGTTTTCATAGTCGATTCATCTGTCGTTTATTTATCATTTGGTCCAGAAAATGTTGAGAAAGTTCCGTAAACTTGGAAAAGATGACGTTCTCGCATTAATTCTTAATTTTGTTCATTTTATGGCGCAAAATAATCCAGAAAATATCTCGTCAAACTCTCAGTGTACGCTGACGACACTGTGATAAATATACGTCACCTCCTATTTTCATATTCAATTCATCTGTTGTTTATTTATTAGTTGTTTGTTTTAGAAAATGTTGAGAAATGTTTCTTAAACTTAATAAAGACGACGTTCTCGCATTAATTCTTAGTTTTTTCGTTTTATGGCGCAAAGAATCCAGAAAATCTCTCATCAATGATCTCAGAGTCTCAGTGTACGCTGACGACACTGTGATAAATATACGTTATGACCTATTTTCATAGTCGATTCATCTGTCGTTTATTTAATATTTGGTCCAGAAAATGTTGAGAAATGTTCCGTAAACTTGGAAAAGACGACGTTCTCGCATTAATTCTTAATTTTGTTCGTTTTATGGCGCAAAAGAATCCAGAAAATATCCCGTCAAACTCTCAGTGTACGCTGACGACACTGTGATAAATATACATTATGACTTGTTTCAACAAACGAGCCAATAAATGACTACATATTAATGCTTTGTAAAGTGTGACCCTTCAAAATAAAATACCTATTTTTAAAATGTTAAATAAGAAGATCAAAAGTGAAGTTTTATCTAAATCTGGAACAGATTATGATGAATTTAATCTGGTTACCGTGGTTTTCTTTGATCCGCCGAAGGAAGTCGGCAACGCCAAAGTCCAGTTTCTGCAGAACCGGCTCCAGCCACAAACCGACTTCATGAGAGGAGACGAGAGGCCACAGGAAGAAGCCGAGCACTGAAGTCAAACCAAAAAATAATAATAACACAGATTATTTTTCCCCACGTTTAAAAACAAAAAAAGAAAACGTTCATTATTACGGCGTCTGGTGACTCACCGAGGACGTACGAGATGATAATCCCTGGAATGTAGCGTCCGATGACGGCGAAGAAGGTGCAGAGGCTGCACACGAGCAGGCAAAACTACGCAGGAAAATAACGTTAGCGATAATCATTCAGAGAAGATCACGTACGATTGTTGCTATGCGACGGTAATGTTATTATAATAATTTATTATGATAAATGTAAACAAATGTGCTTTGTCCTTTGATTTTTGTTACAAATTCAAGGCCCTTGAATTTTTTTCAACATCGCCACACACAGGCCTTACGTGTGTACTGCAGCGTTTACAGGCGTGAACGCGACCGTACGAGGAAACCTGCGTTTCTATCTCTTCGTTTAAACTAAAACCTTCGTGGTTTACGAGGCCACGCCACTTTTCGTCTGTCGTCACCTTTCCCGGGTTTTGCTGTTTGAACGCCGACGTTTCCTGGAGGAAGAGTCTGAGCGAGTCGCTGAGCTGAGAACCAGAACCAGAACCAGAACCACTCTCTGCTCCTGAGTCCATGATCTGCCAACTACAGCAACACAAACACAGAGAACAGGATTCTAACACACAATCACCACCAGGGGGGCTGGAAACCACTCACTCTCCCACACCAAAGCCGATAGAGAAAATCACTGATTTAAGCTCACAGGGACACAGGAGCTGCTGGTCCTCTGCTGCCTCGTGTGGTCACTTTGTGTCACTGAGGTCAATCTGAACACAGATTTTTAAAAGCCGAATTAACACAAACACATCGTAAGTTAGTGATGGAGGCAGCAGTGGATCGACAACTCCTGTGAACTCCTGTGTGCTGTGATGTTAAAATCACTGGTTTACTCTATGGACTTTGGTGTGGGAGAGTGAGTGACTTTGGTGTGAGAGAGTGAGTGACTTTGGTGTGTTAGAGTGAGTGACTTTGGTGTGTTAGAGTGAGTGACTTTGGTGTGGGAGAGTGAGTAACTTTGGTGTGGGAGAGTGAGTGACTTTGGTGTGGGAGAGTGCGTGACTTTGTGAGAGTGAGTGACTTTGGTGTGTTAGAGTGAGTGACTTTGGTGTGGGAGAGTGAGTGACTTTGGTGTGTTAGAGTGAGTGACTTTGGTGTGTTAGAGTGAGTGACTTTGGTGTGTTAGAGTGAGTGACTTTGGTGTGGGAGAGTGAGTAACTTTGGTGTGGGAGAGTGAGTGACTTTGGTGTGGGAGAGTGAGTGACTTTGGTGTGTTAGAGTGAGTGACTTTGGTGTGTTAGAGTGAGTGACTTCGGTGTGGGAGAGTGAATGACTTCGGTGTGGGAGAGTGAGTGACTTTGGTGTGTTAGAGTGAGTGACTTTGGTGTGGGAGAGTGAGTGACTTTGGTGTGGGAGAGTGAGTGACTTTGGTGTTTTAGAGTGAGTGACTTTGTGAGAGTGAGTGACTTTGGTGTGTTAGAGTGAGTGACTTTGGTGTGGGAGAGTGAGTGACTTTGGTGTGTTAGAGTGAGTGACTTTGGTGTGGGAGAGTGAGTGACTTTGGTGTGGGAGAGTGAGTAACTTTGGTGTGGGAGAGTGAGTGACTTTGGTGTGGGAGAGTGAGTGACGTTGGTGTGGGAGAGTGAGTGACTTTGGTGTGGGAGAGTGAGTGACTTTGTGAGAGTGAGTGACTTTGGTGTGTTAGAGTGAGTGACTTTGGTGTGTTAGAGTGAGTGACTGGTGTGAGAGAGTGAGTGACTTTGGTGTGTTAGAGTGAGTGACTTTGGTGTGGGAGAGTAAGTGACTTTGGTGTGGGAGAGTGAGTGACTTTGGTGTGGGAGAGTGAGTGACTTTGGTGAGTGAGTGAGTTTACAAACGTCAGTTTAACAGTGAAGATAAAGACATGATCGTGTTCTTATGACGTCATAGACTTTAATCTGGGGTCAGTGAACGACTGATGATCAAATGTGGTGCAACTGTAAATGTCTTCCCCCCAACGATCACATGATGTTTGAGTTCCACGAACACTCTGATCACTGTGTCACACTATCACGTGTCGTTGCTCCACAACCAGCAGTGGACAGAAAAACACCACAACTTTCATCATCACAACAAACACGTCAGCGGACGAGGAGACGAGGAGGCAGAGTGTCTGCTGGTGTGTGAGCAGCTGTCGCCCTCTCATCACTTTTTACTCCAACAAACCAGAGATGGTGAGGTAAAGATTGTGTGTGTGTGTGCTTGTGTGTGTGTGTGTGTGTGTGTGTGTGTGTGTGTGTGTGTGTGTGTACCCCTGAATGTGATGCAGCTAAAGTCTGTTTATGTTCTGTTTACAGTGACACATACACAGTAATGCAATTCAATAATAGACAAGGTGCTTGGATTTTTTTTCCCAAATTCAAGGCCCTTGAAAGTTTTTGAAAATTGTCCTTAGACAAGGCCCTTGGATCTTTTTTTACAAATTAGAGGCCCTTGGTTTTTTTTATTTTTTTAAACAAATTCAAGGACCTTGAAAGTTTTGGAAAATTGCCCTTAATAGACAAGACCTTTGAAATCTTTCCAAATCTGTTTACCCACCTGTCACTGTGTGTGTGTGTGTGTACCCCGAATGTGATGCAGCTCACGTCTGTTGATGTTCTGTTTACAGTGACACACACACACACACACACACACACACACACACACACACACAGTAATCTAAGAGGCCTCAGTGATGACTGAAGCCTGTTTTCCAAGAACATCTGTGTCGCCACTCGTCGTCGATCAGATTTCCACTAAAATAGTGTTCACTGGTTTTCTCTATGGACTTTGGTGTGGGAGAGTGAGCGGTTTACAGATGTCAGTTTCCTGTTGTTAAAGTCGGTCTCGCAGTGAAGATAAATCAATCACTAAATCACTAAAATCAAACTAAACAAACGTAGAAAAACCTCTGAGCTTCTGTTCAAAAACTCACACAACTCCAGGATCTTCAGGAGACATGTGAGGAGCTTCAGGAGCTTCAGAGGATGAAGTCGGCCTCACACTGGAGAACCAACACGTCTCAGATGCTTCTGTCCAGACGAAGGAAAACAGCGAGGACTTTTGTCTTTTTTTAAATCCTCGACGGCGTAAAGAACCCTGAGGTGTTTAGGCTCCACACGGTGAGAGAGCAGATCCTGTTTGTCCTCATTGAAGCCTCCGCTCGCAGTATTTCAAGCTGCCTCGGCTAAAAATAACCAGTCACACATGCATTCCATCCAGGGAGGCATCAGCAGGACAGGAGGCCTGGGATCCCCCCCCCCCGCCCCCCAAATGACCATCTCACATGGTGACCAGGTGTCCATCATGTGCTTCCACAAATCTCCAGGTTCTCCAGGTTCTCCAGGTTCCTCCCACAGTCTATAAACATGCAAACATTGTGGACTGTGAGACTGGATGATTGTCTCCATGTCCCTGTGATGGACCTGTCCAAGGTGTCCGAGGTGTCCGAGGTGTCCAAGGTGTCCCCTCAGAGGACGGAGAACAGAAGACTGGAGATGCTGAGACATCCGTTCCCTTGGAGTCTTGAAATCCTTGAAGTTCACCAGATATTCAGGTCAACGTCTCCTGTCACCGATGAGCCCTTCAGTGTTCCCACAGGTCCTTGAAATCCTTGAAAGTTTGTAAATTTGATTTATTTTCCCAAGATCTTGAAAGTTTGTCCCCAAGGGCCAGTTTTTTGAAGGCCCTTGGCCCTTTTTTACAAATTCAAGGCCCTTGAAAGTTTCAGAAAATCATCCTAAATATTCAAGGCCCTTGATATTTTTTTTTTACAAATTCAATTCAATTGGTCCTGGAAAAGTCCTTGAATATGATGTCAACCAAGGTGTTTGGACCCCGAGGATTAGAAATGAGCACGATCCAGGGACAGGGATTAAATCTGATTAAAATCTGAATTATTAGATTATAATATTGTGTGTGTGTGTGTGTGTGCGCGTGTGTGTGTGTGTGTGTGTGTGTGTGATGAAACACTTTGTTTGTTGTTGTTGTTTTTCCACTAGGAGACGTTTTGTCCAATGGGAGGCCTCGCATTAAAACACGCCCACTCCCGTATCGAGTGATCTGATTGGCTCGACTGCTTCATGTCACACCTCGAGAAGCAGCTGAGTCACACACACACACACACACACACACGCACACACACACACACACACACACACACACTGTGCTCAGGTTTCACAACCCTTAAGAAACCCTGTGTTTGTTTGTTGTGGGAAAATATGAACACATGAACATATGAACACATGAACACATGAACACATGACTGTCCTATAAACCTTTCGTAATGACACACTGATATGAACTATTTCCACTGTCTCCAACAGGAAACTGAAGTTTGTAAACCACTCACTCTCCCACACCAAAGCCCATAGAGTAAACCAGTGATTTTAACATCACAGCACACAGGAGTTCACAGGAGTTGTTGATCCACTGCTGCCTCCATCACTAAAAAAATATTTAAAAATATTTAATTTAGACTTAACTCAGTGACACAAAGTGACCACACGAGGCAGCAGAGGACCAGCAGCTCCTGTGTCCCTGTGAGCTAAAATAACTGGTTTTCTCTATGGGCTTTGGTGTGGGAGAGTGAGTGGTTTTACAGACTACTCCTGAGATACCTCACACATGAGAGGGTGAGTTAATCTGCTGTTTCCTTGTGTTTGCACAGGCAGCCATGTTGTTTCTCCTCCGTGTCCACGCTGCCTCTTGTGGTCAGACCCAAAGAAATCGGCCAGTGATTTTTTTTAAAAAGTGAACGTAAACAGCGTGTGATTTGTGTCTGAACTAAAGGCCTCAGTGCCTGAGGAGAGACGTGAGTGCTTGGATTAGATCTGAGATGATTTCAGATTAGATTATTCAGTCATGAGTGAGGAGTCAGCAGAGAAGACGTCTGTTCAGGTGGAAACACATTTATCTGTCTGTCAGGACACAGAGAGAGGATTCTGCAGCTTTAATGAGACAGATGACAGCCTTTAACAACAGGAAACGGACGTTTGTAAACCACTCACTCTCCCACACCAAAGTCCATAGAGTAAACCAGTGATTTTAACATCACAGCACGCAGGAGTGTGGAAGACCTACCTTGAAGGCCTGCTCCTCCATGAGTGAACTCCTGTCGAAAATAACAAATGATAAATATTATAAATATTAATTGTCTGCTAAGACAAATGTGTGTACATATATATATATATATATATATATATAATAAATGTATAAATATTATGTCACCAGTGTAGATGGACTGTGCCATGTCTCTGATGGTTACCATGACGACCAGCACAGCGAGGATCACGGCCAGAAGACTGTAAACACGGAGCGAACTAAAGGTAATGAACCTGTAAATAAAACAACAACAACAACACTGAATTAGTTTATATGTTTTTATTTTTTTTGAAATATTTTCATTTATACTTTATCTTTTTACTTTCAAATGTTATTGAAACTCATCTTTTTAAAGTGTTTTTTAATCTCTTAGTCTCAAACACACACACACACACACACACGTCAAAAATTAATTATACTTAATTACAGCTCTACATTAGTGATATTATATTAATATAATACATTTAAATACATTTAAAATGTCTGATCTATTTATATTAAAAAACAAACAAAAAAAAAACAACTCTTTATTGTAAGTGTGTGTGTGTGTGTGTGTGTGTGTGTGTGTGTGTGTGTGTGTGTGTGTGTGTGTGTGTGTGCGTGTGTGCGTGTGTGTCTGCGTCACGGTTCCTACCACATCACGGTGTTGGCTGCAGTAAACACCGCTGAAGTCCTCCACGGTCTCTGCCTCCACTTCACCGCCATCAGGCCGCTCAGGCGACTCCCTGCTCCCCGGGGAGGAGCCTCCCTGTCCCCGCGGGCCTGCCCCGGCGGGCCGCCGCTCGCGGTTCCTGCTTCCCGGCTCACTCTCATTGGTAAACGCCCGCGGATCCTCCGCCGCTCCAGCAGAGAAAGCAGCGTCAAGTCAGCGGCAGCGTTGACGATAGTGTTTCCGGCGGTGGCGTTTTCAAAATAAAGGTCTTTTTTTTTCTTTTTTTTTAATAAATAAAATACATCGGTGACAAATCGCTGTGGGACAGTGTGTGTGTGTGTGTGTTGTTGTTGTTGACCTTTACTGTGAAAGACATAATGAATCTCCTCACTTCCGGTTTGACTCCAGAATTCATCTGCTGCTGCTTCTGTTGAGGTTCAGTCAATGACGTCAGGTGTGTGTGTGTGTGTGCGTGTGTGTGTGTGTGTGTGTGTATGTGTGTGTATTCCTCATCTTGTGGGGACCTAAATCTGTTCACACACTCACATTATGGGGACTTGTCTTCCTTATGGGGACATTTTATTAAAAAAAACATGTTTTAAAGTGAGGCTGAGGTCAAAGGTCACAGTTAGGTTAAGGTTAGGGGTCCTCTGAAGTCATGAAAACCAGAGTATATGTGTGTGCGCATGTGTGTGTTTGTGTGTGTGTATTCTTGTATGTGTTACCTCTTTAGGATCCTTTCTGTTATAAACACTGACCTTGTCAGGACCAGATGGCCTCATGGAGACCAAAACCTGGTCCTAATGGAGCAGCTGTGTGTGTGTGTATGTGTGTGTTTTCCTCATCTTGTGGGGACCTAAATCTGTTCACACACTCACATTATGGGGACTTGTCTTCCTTATGGGGACATTTTATTAAAAAAAACATGTTTTAAAGTGAGGCTGAGGTCAAAGGTCACGGTTAGGTTAAGGGTAGGGGTCCTCTGAAGTCATGAAAACCAGTGTGTGTGTATTCTTGTATGTGTTACCTCTCTAGGATCTTTGTCAGGACCAGATGACTTCATGGAGACCAAAACCTGGTCCTAATGAAGCAACTGTTTGTGTGTGTGAGGGTATGTGTGTGTGTTCTTGTATACAGGACATGTTGGGACCTGGTTTTAGGGTTAAACACTGAGTTGTGATGGTTCAGGTCAGGGTGAGGGATCAGGGACTGTGTTATGTCAACGAATGTCCTCACTACGAACGGCACGCAAACGTGTGTGTGTGTGTGTGTGTGTGCGCGCGCGTGCGTGCCGGCGTGTGTGTGTGTGTCGTTCACACTAATTGGGCCAAATTTCACCGAGCAACAAAAGACGAAGCTCGAAAATTCCAGCTCTGGTTTGTACAGACTCTGCTTTGTTGTCCTTTCTCGTCCGTTTGTTCTCTTCTGCTGCCGTGTTCACACTTATCTCTCTCTCCATCTCTCTCTCTTCCTCCCTTTCTGTTCCTTTCTTTCAAACTCACTCACTTTCTCTCTGTGAAGTGAAGCTGCTGAAGCCCTAAACCCGGGAACTCTCTCAGAGTTGCTCAGAAGTCCGTTGGTGGACAGTCACAATGGTGGACTGGACCATTGTCTTCATGTCCTTCAGCGCTGACCCTGGACCTGAGTTCTTCTGCTGATCTGGAGCTCCAGTGACCCCTGGTGAGCTGGACCATGATTGATCTTCAAAGTGCAGAAGACGTTGGCTGCTGTGGACCCGAGGACCTGGAGTGTAAGATCTGCTACTGGGCGTACGACCTCGGTGGTCGCAGGCCAAAGGTCCTGCAGTGCCGCCACCGCCTGTGCGCCAAATGCCTGGCGAAGATCCAGGACCTGGGCGAGTCGCCTCCCAACGTCGTGGTGTGTCCGTTCTGCCGCGACATCACCAGACTCCCAGGAGAGGCGGCCGGCGGTTTGCCGGACGACCGCAACCTGGTGGCTTTGCTGTCCCTCCACAGCAGGAACCAGAGGAACCAGAGGAACCTGCACCTCCAGCAGGAGACCACCACCGAGCTGCTCCTCAGCCCCAAGCACCTGAGCTCGCTGATGGGCAGCAACTCACCCGTGATGTCCCCCTCCTCCTCTTCTTCTTCTTCTGCCACCACCTACTCGTCCATCAGGAGCTCCCCTAACTTTGTGGTCATCACCATCATGGAGCCTCCTCCGGCGTCCGCCTCAGACCAGGACCTGCGCGTCCTCCACCCGCGCTACCGCTCGTCCAGCCTGGACTCCATGGCGTCCATCGGGCAACGGTGGACGGCGTGGACGTGTGCGGCCCTGGCGTGCCAGGCCTCGGCCCGGGCGCTGGTGTGGCTGCTGGGTCTGCTGTACTTCAGCTCGCTGCCCATGGGCGTTTACCTGCTCATCATGCAGAGGACGACGCTCGGGGTTCTGCTGGTGAGCCTGGTTCCCGCCAGCCTGGTCACGGTCATGGTGTATGGATTTTGCCAGTGTGTCTTCCACGAGTTCAGGCACTGCATGCCGCCATGACGGGAGCAGATGCACGGACAATGGTTTGCTTTGAACACGCTTGACAATAGACGTCCAGAATCCACTGATGGGGACGTAACCGTGGATCTGTCCACACGGACGTTTACTCCCACTGGACCTCAGAGTGACAGATTTAGTCAGATCTGTGTGAGGAATCTCTCTCTATATCTTCAGAACGTCTTTATCTCACTGTAAGACAGACGTTTCCTTGTGTAAACTGAAGTTTGTAAACCACTCACTCCCCCGCACCAAAGCCCATAGAGAAAACCAGTGATTTTAGCTCACAGGGACACAGGAGCTGCTGGTCCTCTGCTGCCTCGTATGGTCACTTTGTGTCACTTAAATATATTAGAATTAAGAATTTTTAAGGCCGAATTTTACAAAATAAGACATTTGAACTTAATGATGGAGGCGAAAGTGGATCAACAACTCCTGTGAACTCCTGTGTGCCGTGATGTTAAAATCACTGGTTTACTCTATGGGCTTTGGTTTGGGAGAGTGAGTGGTTTAACACTGAGATAACGTGGCAAATATTCAAACTATAGCGTTAATGTGCATTGTTCTTATTTCCTAACAATGTCCCCTTCAAATGTTGCTTTTTTAAAAATGCTGTTATTGTGTTTTAATTCATGTGTAAATACATCAGTGTGAGATCATGAAATAAACAACCGTGTGATGACGTGATGAACACAGGTGATGACGTCAGCGTTGCTCATCACTCTGTCGATTAGCCAGTGAGTTGTTGTTTTTTTCCCCTGAACTTTATTGACAATTTTGGATGAACAATTACATCAGACAAGTACGCCATCTAGTGGAACAGAAAGGTACGCTGTTGTAAACGTCAATGAATGTCAATAAATATGAGCATATAAATATGACATATATGTATATCATATTTATATGCTCATATTTATATATATTACATACTCATATATATATATTATATATACATATGTATATATACATATGTATATATATATATATACATATATATATATATATAGCAAAGGTAAACAAACTGTACAAAAATAAATAAATAAATCAACTATTTTACAAATGTGTTGTTATATTTTGACAATTTGCTCAGGGAAACTTAACAGCTGTGTCATATCATTGTGTTATATTGCGTGTATATACTGTTATATGTTAGCTGTCTCAGTGTGTATATTATCTCGCGGTCTGGTTATTTGTTTTCCCATTTTTCCGCTGCGTTTGCGCCACTGTAAAAAGCCCAATTCTCCCCATGGAGCTCAATAAAACGTCTTTATCTTAAAGGACCAGTGTGTACAATGTACGTGAAGTTGTTATTTGGCAGATTTTTTTTTTTTAATTAATAATAATTTAGAATTAAAGCTACAAGGAGCATTGTGCAGCCACCGCCCTGCCAGCAGGTGGCGCTATACCCGGTTTTCGTGCGTCTCTAATCTCACTTGCGAAGTTTCGAGCTGATCGGTCGATATACGGTGAAGTTACGCGGCACTTCCTGTTTGTCGGAAAAAATGCCACAATTCTGATGTTTGCCGTGGCCACGCCCCTTTTTAATCTACTTGTAGTTTCATTATTCTACTTATATGATCGACTATAGTTCTGCAGTGACAACGCTTTCCGACCAATCAGTGACCGGCGGTCTGTTGACGTCACAGCTCAGAGCAGG
Organism: Microchirus variegatus; assembly: GCF_963457635.1. NCBI lineage: Eukaryota > Metazoa > Chordata > Actinopteri > Pleuronectiformes > Soleidae > Microchirus > Microchirus variegatus. Next base: position 9,754,964 of record NC_139822.1, on the reverse strand, counting down.
AAGTTCTATCACTGATGCAGAAAAAAAAAAAAACAAGTAAAGTCAAATAAGTTCATCAAAACATTTAGAAGAGCGTATAATCTTAATTTCTTAGTTGGGAATTCTGAGTTAGCCTTGATCCTGTTTTCCTTATGTTACTCTTATTGTTATTATTATTATTGTTATTATTATTATGATTACCATCATCATCGTCATCATCACTATGCTGAGGCAGCGTGATTACAGATCAAAGGCATTAGCCTGATGACTCATTACTGAACGTTAAGACACGCGTTTTTAGCCGCATTTCTTTACCGATATTAAAGAAAAAATAAAGAAAATCACATTCGCATAGGAAGTGAGCGGAGACTCCGTCAGCCAATCACGTTCACGGATATCTCTCAGACAACAAACAAAAGATCGAGGCTAGCCGAGCTCCCCGGAGTCGACCCGTCCTCTGACGTTAGCGCTGACTGACTGTGGCTCCTCTCCGCACCGCGACACTCGCCTCTGTCCTCCGTCCGCTTCCTCCACCGTACTCCGCGGCAGACGTGCCCTCGGTCCTCTTCGCCTTTGTGGCCGCTCATGTCCGCCTGAGCCGTGACAGCGGTCGCTTCGCCTCTGCGGCTAAGCTAAGTGCGTTAGCTTGCTCGGGTAAACCAGCTCTGGCCAGCGGAGTCAGTTAGCATAGCCTGCTAACGGTGAAGCTAGTTAGCTTAGCCCGCTAAGCTAACCTGCTAACTACCCCCCCCCCTCTTCCCTCCTCCCCTTTCCTTAACAAACTTGACACTGACTGACACAAGTGGCTTTGGCTTGTTTTAGTAACAAGCCATTTCTTTAGTCACGCTCGCGTCGCTGCCATGTCCGCACAGACGTCGGGCTGCGGCTTCCTCATGTCGGTGGTTGTCCACGGAGACGCGGCTCTGAACGAGCAGGAAAAGGAGCTCAACCAGCGACTCCGACGGCTCTATCCGGCCGTCAACGAGAGCGAGACGCCGCTCCCTCGCTCCTGGAGCCCGAAGGACAAATTCAGTTACATCGGCCTCTCACAGAACAACCTGCGTGTGCACTATAAAGGTATGACACGGCGACTCACGCCCGTTTATACCACTTTAACACTTGTTTATTTTATTTTATTTTATTAAATCACCCGATGCTAACGCCAAGGTTGCTAACATTAGCTTAGCGGGGGCTGCTAGCTGATGAAAGCCAGCTGCTGTGGGCTAAAAACAAAGTGGGCTAACGGGCTAACAGCTTTTCAACAACAACAAGGCAGAGAGGACATCTTGCAACTCGACCAGCTGGTGAGGTGTTCCCACGGCCACAGTCGACCCATTAGCTCGGTAGCTTCGCCCTTAATAACAGCTACGTGGACTGTCACTGTGTGTGTTTGTACGCCTCCACGGCTGTCACGGCTCGGCATAGAACAAAAACACCCGTTTAAGTTTGATCCGTTGTCCGTTGCATCTAACGCCGATCTAAGCTTAAATCGTGAGTCGCCCTTTTTCCCGTCAATCTGTGTTGTGTTTAGCTAACACGGGTTGGATTAAGTAGCCTCCTGGTTGGGGCTAATGTAGCATTATCGGGTGATTATTAAACACAGTGACGCATATTATGTTTGGACTCGGTGCAGTCGATCACATTCCCAGGGAGAGACGATGTGAAGCATTCCCTGTCACGATTAACCTGGAATATCGACGATTCACGTTTGCACCGGGACAATAGGACATGTTACATATGCAGCTATAATCTCACACACACACACACACACACACACTAATCTATTAGCATATTGTAGCATAACGACAATGGTGGCCTAAAATATATATACACTTATTAATGGATATCTGTATATGGTGACATGATCTTAGATGTTGGATAAAGTATCATGACTGCATTGATAATCATCATATTTATTTAATGAAATATGATACATATTGATTCAATAAAATGCATGGAATCAGCAAAATTATATTTAAAAGTCACTGGATGACTCTTACCCAGCTCTAATGTCTAGATTAATAAATGAAAAGGGCAGTGTTCTGTAATCTGCTCTAATTTGGTTCACATGATGCATATTTATTGGGTCCTGACACGACTCCCCCTTCAAAATAAGTCACTAGAGCTGCATGTTGGTGAGCGAGACGGCACATTCACGATGATACTGAAAATAAGAATTCACCACATATTGTACAATTATCAAATGAGTTGATTTATTTCATAAAAGGTTTGTTGTTCCTTCTTTACATTCCAGTGAAGCAGAAATTTAACGACAACGTAGATGTTTAGCGTTTATGCTGCATTCCGTTCAAGTCGGAACTCGGAATTTGAAGTGACATCACCCCCCCAAGTTCACCACGTCCTGTTTAAAGAGTCAGAAAACATAAACATGGATGCAAATAACAAATCTCTCCATGCTATTTATAACATAACATGTCTACGGATAAGAATAACGAATCTGTGAATCAAATATGAAAACGAGCTGTGTTTGTATGTTGGCAGCCATCTTTGAATCCCATGTTGGGGTCAGTGAGTTTGTAAATATCCAACTAGAAATGGAACACATTCATGTTAAAAGTCTGATTTTAGTCAGACTAAGACAATAATTAGTCTGACTTTTTATATGTCATGTAAACATATTAGTCCAACTCAAATTTAGCTCGTCTTAGTCGGACTCACGTACCTGTATAATTTGATTCATAGTCCGATTACTGCTGCACATGTCTGCACCAAAATATCCAGTAATTAAAGGCTTAATTCATCATTATTCTTTTGTATTTAAGTACCTACATGCATTGTTTTTGTTTTCTGTAGGGCTGAACAATTCATCGAAATTATATCAAAATCACAACACAACCTGCTGCGATTTCCTAATCACAGGAGGTGGATATTTTATTTTAAAGCCAAAATGTGTGTCAAAATATAATTTTAGATGAATTATTGTCTTTTATCAATATTCTTTATTTGTCTTATTCTATAGATGGAAGAGATCATCTTTGTTTCTCACAGGTCTGCTCAAATATCACACAGTGATCATTTTAAATGTATTTATCGATTTAAAAACAAAAACGATTTAACCGCCTGAAATGTTATTGAGATAATGATCAACATCACCTGATTTTAAACCTCACCCACAGCCTTAAATGTGTTAAATCCATGTCTCCGTGTTTGTTTCTGTCCCTTTCGTGACACCAGAATAATCCAGATATAATCCACTCACAATAATGACCACAACCTCACTGCTTCTTTCTCCCTCGACTCAAGGTCACGGCAAAACCCCTAAAGACGCGGCGTCTGTGCGCGCCACGCATCCCATCCCAGCCGCCTGTGGAGTTTACTACTTTGAGGTGAAGATCATCAGTAAAGGCAGAGATGGGTAAGAACACACGCACGAGTATGAGTAAAGAAAAATCTACTTATTTACGGAAAACACATTTGAGAAACATCATCATCATCATCAGCCATTCAACGCTTTCTGGCCTTTTATGGAGCCCTAATCCATAATCCCGACCGAGTTTTACACACTGCAGAAATCATATGGTATCATGTCATTTTCCAGGTTTTTTAATGATTATTTTAATGATCTCTTCCCATGTACATGGCGCACTCCCTATTTTTTGTTCATATTGCAATATTCAATGATGACTGAAGGGACAAAAACATTGTCCGTCCATTTTGTCCTCACACTCGTCTCTTTGACCTTCGACTCTTTGACCTTCGTCTCTCTGACCCTCCTCGTCGTCTCTCTGACCCTCCTCGTCGTCTCTGACGCTCCTCGTCGTCGTCTCTCTGACCCTCCTCGTTGTCTCGTTGATGCCCGTCGTCTCTGACCCTCGTCTTTCTGACCCTCGTTGTCGTCTCTCTGACCCTCCTCGTCGTCTATTCGTTGTTGTCTCTCTGACCCTCCTCGTCATCTTTCTGACCCTCCTCGTCGTCTCTCTGACCCTCCTCGTCATCTCGTCGTCTTTCTGACCCTCCTCGTCGTCTCTGACAATCCTCGTCGTCGTCTTTCTGACCCTCGACGTCGTCGTCTCTCTGACCCTCCTCTTCGTCTTTCTGACCCTCCTCGTCGTCTCTCTGACCCTCCTCGTCGTCGTCTCTGACCCTCCTCGTCGTCTTCTCTGACCCTCCTCGTCGTCTTCTCTGACCCTCCTCGTCGTCGTCTCTCTGACCCTCCTCCTTGTCGTCTTTCTGACCATCCTCGTCGTCTTCTCTGACCCTCCTCGTCGTCGTCTCTGACCCTCCTCCTCGTCGTCGTCTCTCTGACCCTCGTCGTCGTCGTCTCTCTGACCTCCTCGTCGTCTCTCTGACCCTCCTCCTTGTCGTCTTTCTGACCCTCCTCGTCGTCGTCTCTCTGACCCTCCTTATCCTCGTCTCTCTGACCCTGGTCTCTTTGTCCACTGTGTGTCTCACAGGTACATGGGCATCGGCCTCTCAGCTCAGGGTGTAAACATGAACAGGCTCCCAGGTAAGACCACGCTGTATGTTATGACTGTTTACATCCAGCAAGGTAATCTGAATACATACACCAGAATAATCTGATTCAGTTTGTCTCCTTCATATAAAGAAATAAAGAAGGTATAATCTGAAATTAAAGGTAATCGTAAGTGTATTTTAAGATCATGTAATACAGATTATAAACAGTAGATTATATTTAATTTTACAGTGTATTTTTACAGCCTTATATCCACATATATATCAGGATATAGACTCAACATAAACACATATTATCTATAAAACACATGTCCCAGCAGAGAGAAAGAGAGATGTGTCAAATGTCACATTTGTTGAAGTCCATCATGGTTAATCCGAACATCAGGTCAGAATCTCACTGAGATTATCAGAGTAAACAGGAGTGGTCAGCGGTCTGAGAAGTGAAATCAAGCCAGCAGCTGCAGTCTGAGCGCTGTAAGATAACAGTGTCAGAGGCTGGAGTCAGAGAGACTGCTGCACAAACTACTGTTTTTATTTGATTCTTCTCCATCACTGACACAACCTGACACTTGGTTTTACTTCCTGTTCTGACTAAAATGTAGAAGACGATAATGTCCAATTGTAGATTAAAGTTAAAAAGACTTAAAAATACTACTGGAAGTTCCAAAATCTATTTACAATTCCAAAATATACTTAAAATTCCAAAATATACTTAATTCCCAAACATACTTATATTCCCAAATATACTTCCAATACTAAAATATACTTCCAATTCCATAAATACTTAAAGTTCCAAAATATACTTAATAATTCCAAAATATACTACCAATTCCAAAATATACTTAATAATTCCAAAATATACTCCCAGTTCCAAAATATGCTTAATAATTCCAAAATATACTTTAAGTTCCAAAATAAACGTCCAATTCCAAAATATACTTAACAATTCCAAAATATACTTCTAATTCCAAAATATACTTCCCGTTTCAAAATATACTTCATTCCAAAATACATTTCCAATTTCAAAATATACTAAAAATTCCAAAATATATTTAAAGTTCCAAAATATACTTCCAATTCCAAAATCTACTTATAATTCCAAAATATAATTAAAGTTCCAAATTCGTATCAGCACGGCGTCTGACACAAGAATCTAAGCCGACGATGTTCAATGAAAACATTGATGTTAATCTCAACATTTATCAAAGCAAATGTCTCAGACGTCCTTATATTTAACAGTCTGGACGATTCAGAGATGACACAATCACGACCACGTTCACAGTCAGGAAGTCCTGAACCGCCCTGGACACGTTCTTCTCTTCTGTTGTTGATGTTTTTCCTCGTTCCCTCAGGTTGGGACAAACACTCGTACGGTTACCACGGCGACGACGGCCACTCCTTCTGCTCGTCGGGCACGGGGCAGCCCTACGGCCCGACGTTCACCACGGGCGACGTGATTGGCTGCTGCGTGAACCTCATCAACAACACGTGCTTCTACACCAAGAACGGCCACAGCCTAGGTGAGGAGGCGGCCATTTTGTTTTTACACCTGTGGGTTTTTAAAGGGACTGAAACGTGCGTTTAAAAACCCAGAGAGTATTTAAAGATCCATCTCTTCTGGTAGGTCGTCAGTTTATCCTCCACCTCTGGAGGGCGCTAACGTGCCATGTTGGTTTGATAGTGCAGCAGCGTACATTACAATTCTTTTGTGCTGGGCATGTTAACGTGCCGTCGGCGTTAACACATGCCGTGTTTCCATGACGATTGGTGGAAAAAATACGCTGTGGGTGACGTCATGTTTACGTGACTCCGGTTGTTAAAAACGAGCCTCAAAAGTAACGCTAAACTTTAAAAACAGACATTCGCTGGTTATTTGTAGCGCTGCTCTTTTCCTTTAATAAACAGACCGCACCAGTTCCACAGTAGGCTAATGCTAACGGCGCTAATGGAGCGCCACAGCGCGTAAACACGACGTCAAACGCATCTTTTTATGGTCAGTTATGATGGAAACGCGCCGCGTTGACGCTGTTAACGCGCTTACATGCCCAGAGCTAATATTTTGTGGCTCAAACATAGACAATAATCGCTAGCTGCAGCTTCAACTCATTTTATGTTCGATTAATTAGTTTAAAGTGATTTTTCAGCCTCGTAAAAGTGAATGTTTTCCTTCTATAACAAAGATTTCCAGGTTTGACGAACACGGATCGATATTTTTCAACATTTTCGTGACAATGTCAAATGTTGTGTTTTACATCTGGGAATCAGTGAAACCATGTGATGATAACCAGATTAAACACTGTTCCTCCTCCTCTCCAGGTATCGCCTTCACAGATTTACCAGTGAGTAACAACATTTTAATTTTCACATATTTGACTTTGACTGTTTTATTGAAACACATCAGAAAACAGAAAGAATCCAATAGTTTTTTTATAATTTACTTACAAAACAAACCTGGTAGTTTTTCCCACCTTTGTGTTTGTGCTTAAATTAAATCTGGATTAGCTAATCTCACCACAGTTTGGTCTTAGTTAGTGATGGAGGCAGCAGTGGATCAACAACTCCTGTGAACTCCTGTGTGCTGTGATGTAAAAATCACTGGTTTTCTCTATGGACTTTGGTGTGGGAAAGTGAGTGACTTTGGTGTGGGAGAGTGAGTGACTTTGGTGTGGGAGAGTGAGTGGTTTTACAGACAGTTAAATATCCTCATACGCTCTGTGAGGTCACTTCCTCTGACCTGACGAGTTTCCTGCCATTATCTGTGATTTGTAAAGAAAACAAAAGATCTGAACCCCGAGGAAACTAACCCTGGAAGTGCTGCACGGAAACAGGAAGTGGGTCTACGGTCACAGGAAGTCTGTGTGTAAAGAGGATCTCAGTTCGTCACTCTATAAACTGGCTAAATGAAGTTCTTAAGGGATCGTTGTTGACGAGATTCCTCTTCCTGTTTACATTTCTAAACTCCCCAAACTCCCTCGTGTCCTCCTCTTTTGTCTCCTGCTGCAGCCAAACTTGTACCCGACCGTGGGCCTGCAGACTCCGGGCGAGGTGGTGGACGCCAACTTCGGACAGCATCCCTTCGTGTTCGACATCGAGGACTACATGAGGGAGTGGAGGACAAAGATCCAGGCCCAGATCGACCACTTCCCCATCGGGGAGCGCGAGGGCGAGTGGCAGTCCATGATCCAGAAGTAAGAGGAGGAGGAGCTCAGGTGGATCTGTCTTCAGCCCTGTTGTGTCTCATCATCATCATCCTCATCATCTGTGTGCTTTGTGTTTCCTGTCAGAATGGTGGCGTCTTACCTGGTTCACCACAGCTACTGCGCCACGGCCGAAGCCTTCGCCAAGTCCACGGACCAGGCCGTGCACGAGGAGCTGGCCTCCATCAAGAACCGACAGAGTGAGACTTGGGGCCAGTTCCAATTCCTATCTTAACCCTCAAGCTCAACCCTTAATCTTAACTGGGCCTCAAAACCAAGTGTTGAGGGTTATTTTGTCACTTAGAAATGGGACACCCCTTAAATGCAGATAACAATGACGTCAGTAATCCATAATATGGGCCTAAACTAAGATAATACAATGGTTTTCATCATTTTTATATCTCTATTAACAAAGAAAATACTTCTTTTGTAGCGTACTCGTTTCGCTGCTTTCGACGCCATCTTTCTTATGTGAAAACACTGCAATGCATTCTGGGTAGCCCTTGCTCCCAAGGGTGGTCTCGGAAAATCTCAATATTCAGGGCGATACAGCCCTTAAACTTGGCCTCAACTTAATTTTTCTGAGAATCGGGACAGCACTTGGACTAGAGGGAGAGCATTTTTGAGATTGAGGATTAAGCAAGGAATTGGAATTCACCCTTTAACTGTCATCGATGAACAGCGTGAGGGATGTTCTCTTGTCTTTGTGCTCATGTTTGACCGTTGCTCTGCAGAGATCCAGAAGCTGGTGTTGTCGGGAAGGATGGGCGAGGCCATCGAGACCACGCAGCAGCTCTACCCCAACCTCCTGGAGAGGAACCCCGACCTTCTCTTCATGCTCAAGTACGTCAATGTCTTTATGGTGCCGTTAATCTGTCGTTGTTTTACCGCCATCATCATCACGGGGCCACCTTACGGGGCAGCTGTGGCTTAATGGTTAGGGCTTCGAGCTCGAGACCGGAAGGTAGCCGGTTCAATCCCCGACCGGTCCGCAGCTGAAGTGCTGTTGAGCAAGGCACCTAACCCCCTCACTGCTCCCCGAGCGCCGCTCACTGGCATGGCAGCTCACTGCGCTGGGTTACATGTTCTACACCTCACTGTGTGCTGTGTGTGTTCACTAACTCACTGCAGAATTGAATTTCCCCTTGCGGGACTTAAAGGGTTCTTAATCTTAATCTTAATCACCGTCCTCCTGTCCTCTGTCCTCAGGGTGAGACAGTTCATCGAGATGGTGAACGGGACGGACAGTGAGGTGCGGTGTCTCGGAGGACGCAGTCCAAAGTCTCAGGACAGTTACCCCGGCTCCCCCCGACCCTTCAGCAGCCCCAGCCACAAAGCCGGCAGCTCACAGCCGTACCTCACAGGTGAGCTGCAGCTCCTCACTCCACCTCTTCACCCAAACATCTTCACGCTCACTCACTCTCCCACACCAAAAGCCCGTAGAGAAAATCAGTGTTTTTAGCTCACGGGGGGACACAGGAGCTGCTGGTCTACTGCTGCCTCGTGTGGTCACTTTGCGTCATTAAAATACATTAGAATAAAGAATTTTTAAAGCCGGATTTTACAAAACAAGACATCGTAAGTCAGTGATGGAGGCAGCAGTGGATCAACAACTCCTGTGAACTCCTGTGTCTCTGTGATGTTAAAATCACTGGTTTACTCTATGGACTTTGGTGTGGGAGAGTGAGTGGTTTACAAACTTCAGTTTCCTGTTGGAAAAAATTAGAGAAACACATTCTTAAGATAACACAGACTTTAATCAGGTGTGTTCTGCAACTCTTTATTTCCACTAAATATGTAAAAATTCCACTCCTAGCTTTAATTTTTGACATTATTGTTTATTTAGGCTATGACAGTAACTGCTGTAATGGCGTGACGTCCAGTAAGAGCCACAGCTCCTCCCCACACAGTCACAAGCCCTGCCCACCAGTGTCTGGCTCCACCCTCTTAGCCTCCGACATCAGCCTCAACGGCAGCCGCAGTCAACAGTCGTTAACCAGGTATGTCTCATCTCCTGTGTGTTTACAGCTGAGTGAATGTTGTGTTGCTTGATTAATGTCCTCTCTGTCTCTGTCTCCTCAGTAACGACGTGGATATGGAGGTCGACCACTTCACCAACGGAGTGACGGAAACGTCCTCAAATGGTTTCCTCAACGGCAGCTCCAAACACACCGCTGAGCCGGACGACTGTGACGCCGACATGGGTCAGGGTACATTCTGTGTGTGTGTGTGTGTGTGTGTGTGTGTGTGTTTGTCGTCTATTATACGACTTTATTTCAACGTTATACAGACATTTCCAACAGGAAACTGAAGTTTGTAAACCACTCACTCTCCCACACCAAAGTCCATAGAGAAAATCAGTGATTTTAGCTCACGGGGACACAGGAGCTGCTGGTCCTCTGCTGCCTCGTGTGGTCACTTTGTCACTGAGTTAAGTCAAAATCAATTTTTTTAAAGCCGAATTTTCCAAAATAAGACGTTTGAAGTTAGTGATGGAGGCAGCAGTGGATCAATAACTCCTGTGAACTCATGTGTGCTGTGACGTTAAAATCACTGGTTTTCTCTATGGGCTTTGGTGCAGGGAGAGTGAGTGGTTTACAAACTACAGTTTCCTGTTGTTAAAGTCTGTCTAACAGTGAAATAAAGACGTGAACATGTTCTAAAGACATCGTAGACTTAAACTGACGTAGATTTTATGAAGCAGGTCTTTTGTTATGTGGTGAAAATCTGTTTTTCTTCACTCAAAAGAACCCACACCAAAGTCACTCACTCTCCCACACCAAAGTCCATAGAGCAAACCAGTGATTTTAACATCATAGCACACAGGAGTTCACAGGAGTTGTTAATCCGCTGCTGCCTCCATCACTGAGTTACAATGTCTGATTTTGTAAAATTCGGCTTTCAAAAAAATGCATTTAGACATACTTCAGTGACACAAAGTGACCACACGAGGCAGCAGTAGACCAGCAGCTTCTGTGTCCCTGTGAGCTAAAATCACTGATTTTCTCTATGGGCTTTGGTGTGGGAGAGTAAGTGGTTTACAAACTTCAGTTTCCTGTTTATCATCATCCCAGTGATGTTATTGTCCTGGTTGTTTCACACAGTGTGCTCATTTCTAACCTTCCTCTGCAGAAGTGGAGTCGGCTCACTCCAAGCGTCAGCTGTGCGGCGGCAGTCAGGCCGCCATCGAGAGGATGATCCACTTTGGCCGCGAGCTCCAGAGCATGAGCGAACACCTGCGCCGCGAGTGTGGCAAGAACTCCACCAACAAGAAGATGCTCAAGGTAACGCTAACGTTGACGCACACAGCGACCTCTGACCTTTTTAATTGAAATGTACCTTTCGTTCTGGTGAAGCTCTGCTGATGTTTGTACGCTCTCTCCTGACGCAGGACGCCTTCAGCCTGCTCGCCTACTCCGACCCCTGGAACAGTCCAGTGGGCTACCAGCTGGACGCCATTCAGAGGGAACCGGTGTGCTCCACCCTCAACAGTGCAATATTAGGTCAGTTAGAGACGACGGTTACTTTGGAAACGTCAGCCGATCGCGTCAAAAACTGGCGAAAATGAAGTTTGTAAACCCACTCACTCTCCCACACCAAAGCCCATAGAGAAAACCAGTGATTTTAGCTCACAGGGACACAGGAGCTGCTGGTCCACTGCTGCCTCGTGTGGTCACTTTGTCACTGAAGTTAATCTGAATGAAGATTTTTAAAAGCGGAATTTTACAAAATCAGTCATTGTAAGTTAGTGAAGGAGGCAGCAGTGGATCAACAACTTCTGTGAACTCCTGTGTGCTGTGATGTTAAAATCACTGGTTTTCTCTATGGACTTTGGTGTGGGAGAGTGAGTGGTTTACAAACTTCAGTTTCCTGTTGTTAAAGTCTGTCTAACAGTGAAATAAAGACGTGAACATGTTCTTACAATATTATAGACTTCGTAGAACAACCAATAGAAGGCAAATGTTCTCTCTAAACTGGTCTGTCATTGGTGAAAGTCACTCACTCTCCCACACCAAAGTCCATAGAGTAAACCAGTGATTTTAACATCACAGCACACAGGAGTTCACAGGAGTAGTTGATCCACTGCTGCCTCCATCACTAACTTACAATGACTGATTTTAGTGAATTCAGCTTTTAAGATATTTACTTTAGACTTAACTCAGTGACACAAATTGACCACACGAGGCAGCAGAGGACCAGCAGCTCCTGTGTCCCTGTGAGCTAAAATCACTGGTTTTCTCTAGGGGCTTTGGTGTGGGAGAGTGAGCGGGACAATCGTCGTCTGTCGCCCTGACGTTCTCGTTTTATTTTCTTCTTCTTCTCTCCAGAGACTCACAATCTGCCCAAGCAGCCCCCCCTGGCCCAGGCAGTGGGTCAGGCCGCCCAGTGCCTCACCATCATGGCACGGACCGGCAGCGGCTCCTGTGCCTTCGCCTCTGTGGACGATTACTTACACTAGCCACACACACACACACACACACACACACACACACACACAGGACCTGTCCAGAAGTGTCAGTCCACCTGAAACCTGAGGTCGACCCGTCTGAAGATGGTTTAAACCGCGACGGAGACATAAGCCCCGCCCCCTCTCTCCTCAATCACAGTATTGATGACGACACGAAAAAGACGTTTAGGTTTATTTTCAAACTTTCTCTGCGTTAAATTTCTCTCCTGATGTAGAAAAAAACCAACATCATTTAAAGTCTGTAGTAAACGACGGTGGTTTTGTTTTTCGTAATTTGTCAAGACGGTGGTGACGTTTAGTATCGGAAAAAACGCAACTTTCTACGATCTTTATCTTTTTAGTAAAACTTCAAGCAAAGGGGGCTTATTTTCATATACATGAAACCTCCCCGCAGGCCTGTAGGTGGCGCTGTAACACAGGTTTACACCAGAATTGTAGACGGGCGTGGCGTAATTTGCGTTTTCGTAAAAAATGCTGCTACGATACGAATCAAATAGATCGTAAACTATGTTTTCAGCAGAAGTGGTCTTTAAATTAGCAAATGCAGCCGTAGAAGCATAGTTTGTGTTATAATAACATGTTGGATCGCCCGATTCTCACGTTTTTCAGCTTCTTAAATGTGAATATTTCTCTGGTTTTCTTTGCTCCGTATAACACACACACAAAAAAACCAAACCAGAATTAAAACAAGACGTGAGAGAACGTCGTCGTTTCCAAGTTTGAGAAACATTTTTTTAACGTTTTCTCGAGCGAAACGACTCTCATGAACATGAAAACAGGTGGTGACGTATATTTATAGCGGTGTCATCGGCGTAAACTGAAACTCTGAGCTCCTTTTGCAGGACGTTTTCTGGTTTCTGTGCTCCAGAAAACAAAGAAATCATTAAAACTAGATCCAACTAAAACGAGACGTTTGAGAACCTCATCGTTTCCGGGTTTGATCGACATTTTCTGGGCTAAATAACTTGTTGATTCATGCAGAAATCAATCGGAAAGTCGGGGGTTCTCCGCATTCCAGTCGAAAAGTCGGTCGCGTAAACCTCTCGGGCTTTTGTACGACTGATTTACCGTGAAACAAATACAACAGGAGCGATATTATCGGTAAAAGTTAGCCGTGTTTGTATCGAGGCAGTGATCTTGAGGATTGAAGTCGGGGTACGTGATGTTTCCTCCGAGTTTCGGAAGTTCCGACTACAAATGGAATGCACCATCGGAGTTCCAGAGTAGGCTAGTTCTTAAATGTCGGATCAAATCCGATAAATCGGTCGACCTGTACTAAAACCATCTGACTTGTTTGTGTCTCGAGACGTTTCTGGACAGGTCTTTACGCTAACACACACACGCACACACACACACACACACACACACACACACACACATCCTCCCGTTCCATCGTAAATATACGTAAAATCTCACCTCCAGCTCCAGGATTTGTCCTCGCTCACGTCCTGCGAGGCTACGTCAACGCGGCTCTGACTGACGTGAGAATACGCCGCAGAATCGAACTCGCGTGGACGAGTCGGACGAAACCCCCCCCCCCCCAGCCTCTTTTGAGCAAAACTGCGAAATTTAAGGAAAAAAAAAAAAACAACAAAATAAAAATGGAGAGAGGTGTGCGCCGTGGCCGACGCCCCCTTTAACGTGGTTGCTGTGAACTCGCACTTGACGGACACGAAACGCGGGATTTTAAAATAAAAGTCCTTCTCTGCAGACATTCGCCGAGCACTCGAACTCCAGGAAGCCCCTCCCACCCCCCGCGCCACAGCCGCCTCCCACCGCCCCGCCTCCTCCTCCGACACCAGGACGTCGGCCGACGTCCGTGTGACTCGCGGACTTCAAAGAAGCCACAGAGAATCTTCACTTCCCTCGTTTTAATCCCGTCTTTTTGTTGTTGTTTTTCGTGGACGGAGTTTGGGGCGGAGCCAAGGGAGGAGGCGGCGTGGAAACCTGGCTCTGGTGGTTTTTTTGTTTTGTTTTTAGTTTGTCCAGGTTTACACGGCACGGTGCAGACCGCCAAGATTATCATTCTTATTATTATTATTATTCTAATTATCATATTATTATTATTATTATTAATTATTGTTACATCATATTTGTTGAGCGCCAGCGAACTCAATTTCCACAAACTTATCACAATAAAGGTCCCGATTCCACGAGCGTTGTGTACATGTTAACGTTTCTATAAACAAAATGGAGTTCTATCGATAGAGTCGACATATTTAGTTATAAAAAATGAAAGGACACACAAAAAACCAACACTTTAACACTTTTTACTGACGTGAGTGACGCTGACGCTAGTTCTTACGAATCCGCGAATCAGTCGTTTTTTATGTATTTAACTGAGAATGAAGTCGTTGTTTTTCCGAATGAAAACAAATATTTTTCCTTCATTTTCTCAGTTAAATATGGAAAGGACGAATGATTTGCATATTTTTTTAAGTTTCCCGTTTTGTTGTCGTACGCAGGCGCAAATTCCAACATCGATGTTTCCGACTTTTTTCCAGGTCCGTTTAAAAATTAGGCAAAGAAAATTGCTCGTAAGAGCATGGACGGTCCTGTTCACGAATAATCTGCATATTTTTTGCATAATTTATCGCAGATCTGCGAACACCGCTAACTTGGACCACCGCTAACTTCTGCTTCTGTGACTGTAGCAGAACTTTTATTTTTGCCGTGTTGCCAACAAGAATCACAATTTGCCCCGACACCGCGTCCGTTTATCGTCCTATTTTCCTCTAAATGCGAAAATAATTTTCAAAATGGCCGCCACGTTCTATCGAGGTGAGGACCGCGAACGACGGCGCTCGTCAAGAGTTTTTATGTAAACTCTCTGTCGACAAACGTGTGAAGAAGCTAATTTAACAGTCGCAGTTTAACGACGTTTCGTACACGGAGAGCTGGTGACGGCTCCGCCCACGCTAGCTCTCGAGACGAGGATGTTTTATTTATTTCAGTTTTTTAGTAAATCGCTCTGCTACGTATGAAAATAGAAATATCGGATCAGGACTCGACATCGGATCGGGTCGTCCCCCCCTGACTTTCTTTACCTCATTTTTTGCTAAATCGGGAAATCTTTGATTTTCTTGACAAAATCTGGAATTTTCCCTGATTGGAAATCCAGTGTAGGAAGCCTGCGAATGACCCCTGACCCCCCGTGATTTTGACTCCTCCTCCTCCACGACAGAATCCGAGTACAGTCGAAGCAAACGTCGGACAAACCCCGGCCTTGACTCACAGGTGAACTCTTTTAAGACGAGTTCAAATCTGAAATTTTGATTCAAAGAACAAATTTTTTTTTATGAAAATGAGAATTTAATTTTTTGTTTTTGACATGAATGTTACTTTAACCACTTACTGATGAAATCTACGTCGGTTTACGTCTACGATCTACGATATCTGAAGAACATGCTCAAAACTGAAGTTTGTAAACCACTCAGTCTCCCACACCAAAGCCCATAGAGAAAACCAGTGATTTTAGCTCACAGGGACACAGGAGCTGCTGGTCTACTGCTGCCTCGTGTGGTCACTTTCACTAAATTAAATCATAACAAAAGATTTCAAAAGCCGAATTTTACAAAATAAGACGTTTGAAGTTAGTGATGGAGGCAGCAGTGGATCAACAACTCCTGTGTGCTGTGATGTTAAAATCACTGATTTTCTCTATGGACTTTGGTGTGGGAGAGTGAGTGGTTTACAAACTTCAGTTTCCTGTTAAAATCTGTGTAACAGTGACGATAAAGACGTGATCGTGTTCTTAAAGACATCGTAGACGACGGCAGCCATGTTTGTGTCAGTAACTCGTCACACGCCACCACTTTTTAAAAAACAGGACTGTCCCTTTAATGATGTAGTGACACACAAATGTTGATTTTTATTTTAGCTCGTCACATTTTTCTTTCTCCTCTGCACTGCCCCTTGCTGGCAGTTTATTTACAAACATCCACCTGTTGCTGCCGGCCGCGTTTACCCATCATGCCTCAGTGGTGATTTACCTCAACCCTATACGAGATTCTCACTTTACATTTTATTTATTTATTCGTTTTACTTTTACTTTTTTTTTTGTTGTTTTTAAATAATGCGATCTTTTGTCCGTTTGTCGCGGACGAGGAAAAAACGAAAAAAAGAATTAAACTAAATAAAAAATAAATCAAAAGATCCAGTATTGTTCACTGCACTGCGATTTAAAATAAAGAACCAAATATTTTAGAAGGTCGACTTCGCAGCTGTGTGTTTGTGTTGAGGCTTTTATTTTGAAGGTTCTCGTGTTTTCTTTATTTTCAGTCGGTTGGGAAGATTTCGTAGACGAAATGATGGTCAAATGTCTCGGTCTGAAACCTATGCATGCCAGAGTAAAGTGGTGAGATGATCGTCCATGTCTCTTCTTCTTTCTTTTCCTTTGTTTTTCCTTCTTTTAGCTTCAGTTCAGTGTTTGAGGGAAATGTCCATCTGTAACCGTGTGTCCACTGCTGAGCTGCGTCAGTTTAACGTGTTCACGTCTTTATTTCACTGTGAGACGGGCTTTAACAACAGGAAACTGAAGTTTGTAAACCACTCACTCTCCCTGCACCAAAGCCCATAGAGAAAACCAGTGATTTTAACATCACAGAGACACAGGAGTTCACAGGAGTTGTTGATCCACTGCTGCCTCCATCACTAACTTACTATGTCTTATTTTGTAAAATTCGGCTTAAAAAAAAAGCATTTGGACTTACTTCAGTGACACAAAGTGACCACACGAGGCAGCAGAGTACCAGCAGCTCCTGTGTCCCTGTGAGCTAAAATCACTGGTTTTCTCTATGGACTTTGGTGTGGGAGAGTGAGTGGTTTCCGTGTCCACAGCTGATCTGTCCGTGTGTCCGTGTGGAGACGGAAGAGGAAAAAACAACAACAAAACAATGTGCAATTTGTGTGAGGGTGAAAAGATTTATATTAAAAATATGACAAATGATGACGATGGATCCTGAACACTTTATTTTTATTATACTGTACGCTGTCGTGTTAATGTACTTCATTTAAGATTGAAGAAGAAGAAGAAGTTTGGACTTTGATCTGCGACGTCTCGAGAACGATGAACCTTGTTTGTCCTCTGGAGGGCAGCGTTCCACCACCCATGTTTGCGAAAAATTGGATGAAGAAATGTCGAACACTCTCTGCGTGACGCAAAGAAATGTATGATATGTTTATTTGTGACGCGGTTAACGCGACAAGAACAAACACATATTTAAATAATGCGATGATTATTTCTTGTTAGCATTGTTTTGTTTCGAGCTTCTGTAGGAATGTGACGGCACAAAATGGCAGAATTTGTTAAAACTCCGCCCTCTTTTCTATCGTGGGATAAGTCGTGATGTCCAGTTTGTGAAAATAACTTTGGCGAGAGTCGTCGATTTTCGGTGAAAGACGGAGACACTTTTTTTGTTTGTTTTAACTAATATGTGCTACAGGTGCTCCATGCAATTAGCTACAGTCATTTATTAATATTGCGCAATTAATGTGATTATTAGGTGCCTGCACCGCAATGCATTTAGGGCCTCAACTCTAGTAGAACTAGAGTTCAGGCCTAAATGCATTGCGGAGCAAGCATCTCTTATAATCCTTCGCGCTTTTTCCGCTTGATTTTCCTCTTCCGCCAAAAGTTTGCCGCGTAACTCGTCCCGCAGCTTTGAGAAAACCCTGACACAAGTTATATCAAAACGTGCGGTTTGACCGGGAATCGTGTGCTATGACTTTTATAAGGGTTTCGCGTAACCATGGCGACAAAAATCGCGAAAAACCCTTAACGAGTTCCACATAGACATGAATGGGAAACGGACGGAACAAGTCGACAAACCAAGCCCGCTTTGGAGCCTCATAGTGTCGTCATACTTTCACGTAGAAACGTGATTTGAACTTTAAACGGGTCACAAGACTTGGGACTTTTATCACCTAAGTCACGGTTTCGATACATATTACGGTTTTTCCACAATCGCAGTTTAAGTTTTGCAAAAAAAAAATACGTTTTTAATTTTTATAATGGGTGTGTATTGCGTGCGTGGGCGGTAGCTAGAGTGTACACTGTAGTGAGAAGTAGAACATTATTCACTTAAAATCTCCAAACAAACTCCTCTCCTGCCCACAATTTCCAACTTAAACAGACATTTTTTACATCAAAATGTTGCTATGGTTGTTGGCTAACCCTGTGTGTTGTTTTTATTTTCATACGACTTGCGGTTTTTCTTCAAATCACCTAATTGCACAGAGAGTTCCAGTCAACGTCCCCATCGACTGCCATGTTAAAAATTTAGATTTGGACTTTTTGAAAAGTCAAGTTCAGGACATATTAAAACTGTCATTACTCGGTCAATTCTCACCCGTTTCTTACGAAATTAAATGTGGACGCTGCTCAGAGTCTTGTGACGCTCACAAACCAAGAATTTTAGCTCTATCATTTACCGTTCATGAGATATGACAACTTTAAATGGTGCTGATTTCGCTGTTGTCTGAGGTTTTCGACAGAGACACAGGTGCGTGTGTGCGTGAGGTAAGGAGGAGGGGGAGGGGGAGGGGCTTGTCAGTAAAATGTACTTCTCCACCACAAACTTTGACACTCAACTCCTCCCACAGTTTTGGGAAAAACCCCACACATCCTATATCAAAATGTGCGGTTTGATCGGGAAAGGTGTGCTATGACTTTTCTAAGTGTTCCGAGTAACCATGGCGACAAAAATCCCCAAAAACTGTGCAACCGTTTCCACATACACATACATGAGAAACGGTCAACAACATGATCAGAACCCAGTCCACTTTAGAACCTCACAGTGTCGTCATACTTTAACGTAGAGACCTCAAACTTTATATGTGAGACCAGGGACCTGCCCTGAACATGTCTGCAGAAGGTGAACTCACTACAGGAAGTGGAACACCCGAAACAGGAAGTTAAATGTAACGTTGCCATACATTGACCGATCTGCACAAAACATCATATGTAAGACAAGGGACCCGTCCTGAACATGTTTAGGGACACGCCCTTGACCCAACAGGAAGTCCGCCCATTTTAACGGCAAGTGCCCACATATTTACCAGCAAAGGTCCTGCACGCGACGACACATGCCGGAAGCTGCAGGCACCATCGAAATTACGCCGGCGGAATTTTCTAGTTTCACTTGTGTTTTTATTTTATTTGTGGAAAATCTTTGAAAAGTTGTATTTTCTTGAAGTATTTGTTAATTGTTATTATGATCATTATTAGCAGTCTTGGCAAGTTTCGCAATTCGTACTCCAGTCCAGTAGATGGCAGTGTCCACCTTTACCCTGGTTATGTGAATGTTTTCTCGTTTCTGTGGTGTTTTGGTTTGACTTCAAACTCTGGCCTCTCATTGGACGGCAGCAGAGGAAGTCACCCGGAACCGGAAACGGTGGCTGAAATGCGACTTGTAGGTTAGGTATTTCAAACATTGAAAACGCTGTTTCGTCTTTTTCACACGCAGTTTGTTTTCAACGAGAAAGAAACCGCTTCGTCCTTCGTCTCGTCCGCTGCTACTGCTGCTCTCTGTCACGTCCGCATCTCCGTCCGAGCACCAGCTGCACGAGGACGGAGCCGAGCAGCCGAGTCTGGCTGTTTTTCACCGGGGAAACGAGCTCGTCGTCGCCGCCGCCGTGTAGCGTTCTCCTCACAGCGGTTCACGGTTCTTCTCACGACAACACCGAGACAAACAAGTAAGAGACACGCGTGTGTGCGTGTGTGTGTGTGTGTGTGCGTGCGCGTGCGTGCGCTAACGACGGTTTACACACAAAACGCGTGTATTTTTGCTGGTTTTCCAGCTTCTTAAGTGTGAATTTATTCTAGTTTCTGTGGTGTTTTGGTTTGACTTAAAATTCCGTCCTCCTATTGGACGACAGCAGATGTCGTCACCCGGAACCGGAAACGCTGGCTGAAATGCGACTTGTAGGTTAGATATTTCAGACATCGAAGACACTGCTTCGTCTTTTTCACACGCAGTTTGTTTTCAACGAGAAAGAAACAGCTTCGTCTTTCGTCTCGTTTCTGTAATTTTTCAGCTTCTTAAACGTGAATATTCGATTATTGTTCAGCTTCTTAAATGTGAATATTTTCTATTTTCTGTCATTGTTCACCTTCTTAAATGTGAATATTCATATATTCCGTATATATATATATACTTACACATATTCAAAATCTTGTTGTTTGTCTGTTAGTAACTTCCTGTCAACAGTTCTTGACAAGTCAATCTGAGTTTTTGTGATGTGTTTTTAAATCCATAGTGGGATTATTGATGTCCATTTAGTTGTTTAAAGGCAGTTGATAACAACTTTTAGCTGAATTAACTCCACCTTATATTCGACTCAATTCAACGTTCACTGCTCTCTCTCTTATGTTCATCAGGGAACTACGGTGGCCTCTGCAAACCATAAAAGCAGAATCTGTGACAATGATGATTTGTATTTCCTCTTGCAGAGTGAAAACAATGCCCCGGAACCGGACCAAAGGGAAAAAACGCGGACATCAAGTCCGACAAGTAACGGAGTTGGGAAAGGAAGAAGCTCGCCTGATGCCAGAGAGAAACTCAGACAAAGATGTTGTTTCTCAGGCTGCTGCTCTTCCTGAAACTCCACAGAAAGGAGTTCAGCTGCAGCCGGGAAACTTCTCTTGTCCGATCTGTCTGGAGCTTCTGAAGATTCCAGTGACGACTCCCTGTGGACACAACTTCTGTCTGGACTGTATCAAGACCTACTGGGATGGGAGGACCATCTCCAGCTGTCCTCAGTGTAGAAGGACCTTCACGCCGAGACCCGACCTGATGAAGAACACTGTGTTGGCAGATTTAGTGGAGGAGCTGGAGAAGACTGAACACCTCGCTGCTCCTGCTTCTCCCTGCTATGCTGTAGATGAAGATGTGCCCTGTGATGTTTGCCCTGGCCGCTGGAAACTGAGATCTATCAAGTCCTGTTTGGTTTGTTTGGCCTCTTACTGCGAGTACCATCTCCAGCCTCATTATCAATCACCTGCATTTCAGAAGCACAAGCTGGTGGAGCCCACAGAGAACCTCCAGGAGAACATCTGCCCTCGCCACAACGAGGTGATGAAGATGTTCTGCCGCACTGATCAGCAGTGCATCTGTTATCTCTGCTCTGTGGACCAACACAAAGACCACGACATAGTCTCAGCTGCAGCACAGAGGACGGAGAAGCAGAAAGAGCTGGAGCTGAGTCTGCAGCAGAGACTCGAGGAAATAGGCAAAGATGAGAAGGTGCTGGACCAGAAGGTGGAGGCCGTCAATCGCTCTGCTGATAAAGCAGTGGAGGACAGTGAGAAGATCTTCACTGAGATGATCCAACGCCTGCAGAAAAGAAGCTCTGAGGTGAAGCAGCAGATCACATACAAGCAGAAAATTGAAGTGAGGCTAATCCAAGATATTCAGAAGAAGCTGCAGTGTGAGACCACGAAGCTAACGCTTGATAAACGTGATCTGGAATATCTCTCAAAGCTGCAGGACCACACCCACTTTCTCCTCGAGTACCCACACGACTTCCCACCGTCAGCATTTACTCCATCCGTGCACTCGTCCACCATCAACGTCCAACCTCAGAGACACTTTGAGGACGTGATGGCGGCTGTGGCAAAGGTCAGAGGTCAACTCGAGGCCGTTCTGACTGAGACTCACGTGGATGTCGTGATGCCACAACCAGAACCAAAGACCAGAGCCGAGTTCCTCAGATATTCACAGGAGCTCACACTGGATCCAAACACAGCTCACAACCAGCTGTTTTTATCTGGGGGAAACAGAAAAGTCACATTAATGAAGAAATGTCAGCCTTATCCTGATCATCCAGACAGATTTCTCGCTTATAGGCAGGTCTGGAGTAAAGAGAGTCTGACCGGACGTTGTTACTGGGAGGTTAAGAAGACAGAGGTGGTTAATATCGCAGTGGGATACAGGGACGTGGTCGATCCAATGGATTCTTTTGGATATGATGAGTCATCTTGGGCTTTATCTTTGTATTCGCACAGTTGTATGTTTACCCACGATTACTGTAAGGACGATGTCTCGACGTTCTCCACCTCCAGATTAGGAGTTTTCCTGGACCACACCGCAGGTCTTCTGTCCTTCTACGATGTCGCTGACTTCATGACTCTGATCCACAGAGTCCAGACCACGTTCACTCGGCCTCTCCATGCTGGAGTTGGTTTTACTGGTTTTACTCCCCATGGAGCCACAGCTGAGTTCTGTAAACTCAGAAGATCCACTTGAGTTCTTTTAATCCTGAGCCACACCAGAGGAGAAGCAGCCTCTGACAGAGCAAAACGCAATCAGTTAATCGTGGTGATTTTATATTTTCACGGTATCTCATGAATGACTTGAAAATCCTGTCCAACTCGCCAACATACAGTCCTGTCACAAGGGGGCACTGCATCTTTCTTCATTGTGCGATTTTCTTTAATGGCCTATTGAATGCATTAATCTTGTCGGCAAAAACATCGCAAATGGTGCAGACGTATCGACCTGTTAAGAATCAGAAAATCAATAAAAAATCTCACTTGTCATGAATTGTAAAGAAGAAAAGCGTCTCATCGGTTTCCACCTCCAGAGTAGGAGTTTTCCTGGACCACACTGCAGGTCTGCTGTCATTCTACGACGTCTCTGACTCCATGACTCTGATCCACAGAGTCCAGACCACGTTCACTCAGCCTCTCTATGCTGGAATTGGTTTTCCTACGGCTTATCCTGGAAGCACAGCTGAGTTCTGTAAACTCAGTATTTGGGACTGTGGGGGTCCTACCAGTCACCAAAGTGTGAACAAACACGACTCACGTAAGTCTTTGTGCTCCTCCTAAGTCAAAGTACAGGAGATAAAACGCGCCATGTTGACTTCCGCGCTCCTTGGGACGTCACAACGCCCTAAATACCTGGAATTGTTGTCTCGCAGAGCTCCGCTTTTTCCGTAAAACATGGGAGAGTGCTGGCGAGGGCAACGGCATCTGAAAACCGGAAGTCCTTGAAAAGTTCTATTCTCGGCTCCACAGTTCAGCACAGAGTTCTACACAAACTCCCAGCCTCAGAGGATTTATCTGTCCAGTGGATACATGTTATATATGACAGCACTGTGTCTGCTGGAGCCTGCAAACAATCATTTTTACAAAATGCTAACTGCTGTTAATCGCAGCCATGTACAAACCACAAGAGGGCGCCGTTATCCTTAATAATCCTTCTTCCTTTATCCAGCAGTTTCTGTTGCTGTTAAAACCATTGTTTAGATTCACATTTGTCATTGAAGCTAATTAAATGTTGAGTTACAAGAAGAAAACAAAGCAGAAAAGTTCCACACAGAGATGCTTGATTTATGATATGTTTTTGGTACTTTTAGTCTTGCTGTGATTTGTATTTAGTGTAAGCAAAAATAAACTTGCACTTGCTTTAATTTTTACAGCTCTTTGTTGTGTTTTTAAAAGTTTAACAATTGTTTTTGAACAATTTCTGTGATTTTTCATCTGAAATGTGAATATTTTCTTGTTTCTTTGCTTTGTTTTCTGGACTAAACAAGTACTAATAAATGTTAATATTTTTAATTATAAAGACAAAATGGTCATAAATATTTTTGACCACCTCCATAAATTATATATTTATATATTTGTGAATTATTACATTACAATCTTCACTATTAGGTTGAGAAATCTTTTAAAAATGTACTTTTAGAATTGGACTGAGAATTATGACTATCCTCAGAATTCATTCTGTTTTATTATTCTTATTCTTACTATTACTATTATTGTTATTATTATTAATAACGTTCTTTCAAATCGGTTTTTACATATGGCCTTCACGCTCTTCCGTAGGTTTTCTTTGTGCATTGTCGTGTATAAATAAAGTTTTGTATTTTAAAAAAACAAAAACAGTGGGAAGTCCTCGGTGTCGCCTTGTCGGGTGCAGTACACGATATTCACCGCCAGGGTTCTGCTTGGCTGGCGCTGTCTGTGTTTACCTCTCAGCCCAGCGCCGCCGCCGCAGCTGCCGTCGCCGCCGCCGCTCACCCTCCTCCGGCCTGGACGACACTGGTGTGAGGGGCCTCGTGTCTCATCCTCAGCGCTGTGTGTCGGTGGCTCCGTAGCCGAGGTGAGTGAGCTCTTGATCTGGTGTTTATGTGTATATATAAAAATGGCTTCACTGCGGCTCGTTAGCCAGCTAGCACCGTTAGCTTAGCGCCTCTCCGCTGTCCCGTGATGGAGGACCGTGAACATGGCGCCCTCCAAAACAAACGAGCCCACAGCTAAGCGGCTACCTCGCCGCGTTTGTGTGCCGTTTTGTCGGCGGGAGGAGCTCTCCGCGTGTGCCGCGCACACGCTCCCACGCTCGCGGTTCTTCGTGTTGCCCGTGAATGTTCGCTGACAACTTGGCGAAGTTCGTACAAGTCTGACAGCTTATTTTAGCGACGTAGCACACATGCTAGCCGCGCCAACAGGAGGACTCCACCGCGCTGGGACTTGATACGCTCCAGTGTTTGTTGTGGCATTTAGGTCAGAAACGACTCCTTAATCACTCGTTATTTGACTCGAACATGTCACGTAGATGAAGCGGAACTCCCGCCGTTTGTCTCCGCTAGCGTTGGTTTGGATGTTAGCTCGCATGCTAGCGAGAGTGGGCTACTGAAGCGGCAGTGGTCGTGGCCCTGCTCCGCTGCCTCTTTTGTTGCTAAATATACTCTTTTTGAGTGAAATATGAGTTTGTGGTTCTGTGTCACCGTGTTGTAATATCAGTAAACCGTGTTGTCTCTTTAAAAACGCGCCAATTTAGTTGCTGTTAGCGGGTTAATGGTGAATATTAGCGTGTCAGGCTGGACTCTTTAAAAACGACATGATGATTACGTTTTCTCGTCGTTGTTGTTGTTGTTGAGCTGTCAAGTTCCTGACAACAAGCAGGAAGAACGTGGTGACGTCTCTTTGTTTATCCTGGGAAACCATAACACACACACACGGACACACGTGTTATATTTGGAATAAGTGCTTCAAACACATATGTATTTTGGAAAAACTGGATTAATAAGTACGTTCTTTTTTCTTTTAACCCAGAGAAGTACATTGAAACGTCACTGGTAATCGTCAGAAATTGAATCCAGAGCTAACAAAGCGTACGAAGGAGATTTAGATCCTTAAAACTGAACTATATGGAGAAATTATACAAAAAGTACAACTAAAAACCGATTAAAGCCACAAAACATTCACCTGCTCAAGTCTACGATATCATACGAATGTTGTTTTGGCAATTTATCTCACTGTGAGAAGGACTTTTCCAACAGGAAACTCTCCCACACCAAAGTCACTCACTCTCCCACACCAAAGCCCATAGAGAAAACCAGTGATTTTAACATCACAGAGACACAGGAGTTCACAGGAGTTGTTGATCCACTGCTGCCTCCATCAATAAGTTATAATGACTGATTTAGTCAAATTGGCATTTGAAATTCTTAATTTCAATTTATTTTAGTGACACAAAGTGACCACACGAGGCAGCAGTAGACCAGCGGCCCCTGTGTCGCTGTGGGCTAAAATCACTGATTTTCTCTATGGGCTTTGGTGTGGGAGAGTGAGTGGTTTACAAACTTCAGTTTCCTGTTGGAAAAAGTGAAATAAAGACATGAACATGTTCTTAAGATATCATAGACAAGATTTTGTTACAGGAGTCTTTTGTTAAGGTGCTAAAATCTGTTTTTCCTTGTGTATAACTGAAGTTTGTAAACCACTCACTCTCCCACACCAAAGCTCATAGAGAAAATCAGTGATTTTAACATCCTCTGCTGAATTCCTTTCACATTACAAACTTCCTATATCCTCAAGAGATCATTGCTGTAGTATTTGATAATTTTCCTTCTTCCAGGCTTTAACTTTTTCGATATTCCCTAATACAGGGAACAAAAACTAAAAATAATAATGAATTCATTGGGGTGATCGTCCAAAGAGACGCTGTTGGCAAACCTGCATCAGTGTATGTCTGGAATAATAATAACTTAAATATTGATTGGGTGGAAAAATGTGGACATTTTTGCGTCTCAAGTCAGATTTGTGCCAATATTTTTTTAAGACGCAAATAAAATATGGATTTAATCATTAAAATAAATATTTTTGTTATTATTGAAAATACACTTGTCCTTTGCACTGTCCGCCTAGAACTGGTTCCCCGTCGACATCCGTCAAAATAATTGTAAATAGCTAACGTTTGTCAGATTATAAACGTTAGATACTTATACTTATTTTGTCAGATGTTGACAGGGAATGAGTTCCAGACTCCAAAACTCATTAGCCAATCAGAAGGCAGCTTCCTAAGGCCCGCCCACAAACAAAAACCACGACACAAAGCACAAGTGAGGGAGCGCAATCCTTATCAATCGAATGTGAATTATAACCTTTATCAGATTGTGCTGCCGACCTTTAACCTTTTTCTGAATTCACACAATCCCGATCACGTCTTTAAACTTTTCTTCGTTAAAACTGTGCATTTAATGATATCCTTATATATTTCCCCCTCTTTTGTTTCCCCTCAGTTGTGAGAGATGAATAAGGAGATTATGTCCCGTGTGATGAAGAAGAGGCTGGCCGACCCTAAGGTGGTCCAGTACGTGTGGGCGGCCATCGAGGTCATACGCAACCAGAAGCAGATCGCTAACATGGACAGGATTTCAAAGTACGCTCACTGCCTTGTTTTTAAACATGTGTGTGTGTGTTTTAGTGTGTGTTTTTTTTTTAACGGTCTTTGTGTTGCGACCCGTGCAGGTACCTGAGTCGCGTGTTTGGAATGCACCCCAAAGAGACGGCCCGTCAGCTGAGTCTGGCCGTGAAGGACGGCCTGGTGGTGGAGACGCTCACCGTGGGCTGTAAAGGCTCCAAGGCCGGCATCGAGCAGGAAGGTTACTGGCTGCCTGGAGAGGAGATGGTACGTTCACAACGTCCAAAATACACTGTGTGTCAGAGCGGAGGTGGACTTCTGGCTGCAAAACAAACTCCCGTTTCAATCTCAGGGATTAAAGATAAACTCCTGTTTCAATCTCAGGGATCAAAGATAAACTCCCGTTTCAATCCCAGGGATTAAAGATAAACTCCCGTTTCAATCCCAGGGATTAAAGATAAACTCCTGTTTCAATTTCAGGGATTAAAGATAAACTCCCGTTTCAATCTCAGGGATTAAAGATAAACTCCCGTTTCAATCCCAGGGATTAAAGATAAACACCTGTTTCAATTTTATGGATTAAAGATACACTTCTTTTTTCAGTCTCTGGGATTAAAGATAAACTCCTGTTTCAATCTCTGGGATTAAAGATAAACTCCCTTTTCAATCTCAGGGATTAAAGATAAACTCCCTTTTCAGTCTCAGGGATTAAAGATAAACTCCTGTTTCAATTTTATGGATTAAAGATAAACTCCCGTTTCAGTCTCAAGGATTAAAATTTAACTCCCATTTCAATCTCAGGGATTAAAGATAAACTCCTGTTTCAATTTTATGGATTAGAGATGAACTCCTGTTTTAAACTTCCGTTTTCAGTCTCTGGGATTGAAGATAAACTCCCTTTTTCAATCTCAGGGATTAAAGATAAACTCCCGTTTCAATCTCAGGGATTAAAGATAAACTCCTGTTTCAATCCCAGGGATTAAAGATAAACACCTGTTTCAATTTTATGGATTAAAGATACACTTCTTTTTTCAGTCTCTGGGATTAAAGATAAACTCCTGTTTCAATCTCTGGGATTAAAGATAAACTCCCTTTTCAATCTCAGGGATTAAAGATAAACTCCCTTTTCAGTCTCAGGGATTAAAGATAAACTCCTGTTTCAATTTTATGGATTAAAGATAAACTCCCGTTTCAGTCTCAAGGATTAAAATTAAACTCCCATTTCAATCTCAGGGATTAAAGATAAACTCCTGTTTCAATTTTATGGATTAGAGATGAACTCCTGTTTTAAACTTCCGTTTTCAGTCTCTGGGATTGAAGATAAACTCCCTTTTTCAATCTCAGGGATTAAAGATAAACACCCTTTTTTAGTCTCAAGGATTAAAGCTAAACTTCTGTTTACAGTCTCAGGGATTAAAGATAAACTCCTGTTTCAACTTTAATGATTAAAGATAAACTACCTTTTCAATCTCAAGGTTTAGAAACAAACTCTTGTTTTCAATCTCAGGGATTGAAGATAAACTCCCTTTTTCAATCTCAGGGATTGAAGATAAACTCCCTTTTTCAATCTCAGGGATTAAAGATAAACTCAATCTGAAGGCTTTTAAACAAACTCCCGTTACGAAGCTTTAAAACCAAACATTCGCAGACGTCGCCTACAAAGGGCTCCCATTGGTCGACGTCAGCTGTCAATCAAACGTAGTTGTAGTTTTGGGATTGAGCTCAGATTATCTCCTGACACGTTAATCCCTTTGGGCAGGGTAAAGCCCTTTTCTTTTCACGTTCACGTCCCTGCAAACGTGAGTTGTTTTTGCAGCCAGTGGAGTCGCCCCCTGGTGGCTGAATTCTACATGTTTGTACAAAACTGGTCTCTGAGGACAAGTGTCTCTGAGGCGTGTCCTCTGAGGACAAGTGTCCACTGGAGCTCAGGACGTTTTTAAAACACACGGCGCTTTTTAAACACAACTCTCTGAATCACTTGCAATCACAGGATCCGAAAGCAGAGGGCAGTAAAGAGGTAAGGGCTCTTTGTTACTTTCACATTCACTCTCTCACATTTTCTTTTCTTTATCTCTTTCTCTCTTCCCCCCCCACTCAACTTACACCTCCCTGTGAGAAATCGCTTTGATTTGAGTGAATCAGCGCCCTCTATCGCCTGTTTCAATCTCAGGGATTGAAGTTAAATTTATAATCTCAAAGATTATAGCTAAACTTCTGTTTTCAGTCTCAGGGATTAAAGTTAAACTCCCGTTTCAATCTCAAGGATTAAAACTAAATTTCTGTTTTCAATCTCAGGGATTAAAGATGAACTCCATTTTCAATCTCAAGGATTAAAGATAAACTTCTGTTTTCAATCTCAAGGATTAAAGCTGAACTTCTGTTTTCAATCTCGGGGATTAAAGATAAACTCCATTTTCAATCTCAAGGATTAAAGATAAACTTCTGTTTTCAATCTCAAGGATTAAAGCTAAACTTCTGTTTTCAATCTCAGGGATTAAAGATCAACTCCCAGTCAGAGAGTGTTTGACTGTTTAGCCTTTAAATACCACTTAAAGAGTTTAATTTGATAGTTTTTGTGTCAAAATATCATTAAAATAGTAAAAGAATCATTGTGTTGGTGTTAAACTACCAATTAAATAGTAACCATTGGATTATTTTAACGTTAAAATACCATTTAAATAGTATCTATTGGATTATTTTAATGATAAAATACCATTAAAATGTAAAACACTGGATTATTTTAATGTTTAAACAACATTGAAACACTGAAACCCCTCTGTGTTTACTGTTTTTTCTGATGTGAATTTAGCGCGACGTGACGTGAAGACTGAAGCTCAGTTGATATTTTAGCTAAGTGTCCGCTGTCTGTCACATTAGGTGCAGAACAATGAGCG
This sequence comes from Microchirus variegatus, assembly GCF_963457635.1. Lineage (NCBI taxonomy): Eukaryota > Metazoa > Chordata > Actinopteri > Pleuronectiformes > Soleidae > Microchirus > Microchirus variegatus. The sequence continues at coordinate 9,725,341 of NC_139822.1, read as the reverse complement.
AGTAAAGCCGAGACAAGAGCAAAAATGACCAAAGACTAACGACAAAGACTTCCAGACGTTCACTTGTCCTGAAACGGTCGTCCTCTCGTGTTAAAGCTGCGTCGGCACATTCGGGTTTTATGGGAACTGGTCCTTGAAAGTTTCTTTGGGAACTTGTTTTAGAATGATTTGACATAGAACAGTGGAACAGTGGCAGAGATGATCCTCGTGTTTGTGTGGTGTTTGTGTGGCTGAAGGAAACTCTGTTACGCTCATAAGAAAAGAGGATTCTGAGAATAATAAGTTTTAATTTATGCCGTTCCTCCTCCTCCTCCTTGACATTGGTTCTTGTGGGATTACGTAAACACAGATGTTGTTGTGTGCTCACACTCTTTGTCCCTGGATGAACCTTTGAGAGCGAGAGCGTAATCTGTGTGTGTGTGTTTTTAATTTGAAAACGAGGTTAAAAATACTCTCACATCTCTGGTTTACTTTTGTCCTGACTCGACTCTGAACTGTAGAGAAATAAGTCGTAGCTTTTGAAGAAGTTCTTTTAAGACGAGTCTCCATCGTCGTTCTTACAGAGTAAGAAAATACTTCAAAATAAGAGCCCCGTTACTGTCTTTGTTTTAAACTGTGTGGGAACATTAGCTTTGGTTCTCTTCAGAACGTTCTGCGATGGTTCTTCCAGGACCGTACGCAGTGGGGAACTTTATCAGGGTTCCCACGCGTCCTGGAAAACCTGGGTAATGATTGACCAGTTTTCCAGTCCTGGAAACGTCTGAGTTAGTGATTGTAAAGCTGATAGAAGTTCCTTGGAAAAGTCCTGGAAAACCCTGTTTATTTCAAAGAGCTGGATGGAGGTAGTTTACCTGTAGTTTACCTGTAGTTTATCTGGGATTATATGTGTGAGGTGATGATGAGATGATCTTAAAGGGATAGTTCGGAATTTTGGACATGAGACCTATTTTCCAACTCAGCCGGTGTGATGGAGACGTTTTCAAGACATTTCATTCAGTTCTTCTAGTTGCCGAGTTCGCTGATGCTATGGCTAGCGCAAGTCAATGGTACCTGCTAGCATGGCATTAGAAACACTCATACTGACTCCACAGTGCACCCGAGGCAAATCGATTGTAACGGCAGACTATCGATGTACATATCTGTGTTGATAGAATGTTTGAAATAAAACCAACCTTGCAATTTGAAGGATTTATGTCTCAGCAGCAGCGCGTCATACTTCGAAAAAATCTCGCGATGTGAGGTTAGTTTTGTTTCAAACACAGATATGTACATTGATAGTCTGCCGTTACGATTGTTTTGCCTCGGGTGCACTGTGGAGCCGGTATGAGTGTTTCTAATGCCATGCTAGCACGTACCATTGACTTGCGCTAGCCATAGCACCAGCGAACTCGGCAACTAGAAGAACTGAATGAAATGTCTTGAAAACGTCTCCAGACGTCTCCATCACACCGGCTGAGTTGGAAAATAGGTCTTTCGTCCAAAATTCCGAACTATCCCTTTAAAGCACTCGACTGGAGCTTTAACACCTCGACCACATGGAGGAGGAACGATCAGACTGTGAGTGGGAGGAGTGTTGGCCTCTCCACAGGTGGATGGATTTTCCATGTTTTCTCTGTGGCCTGAACTCAAATTCCCTCGTGGAAATAAAACGAGAAAATATTCACATTTAAGAAGTTGAAAAAAGATAAGAGAGCGCTGCTGTGTAGGGCTGCAACTATTATTTTTTCTTCGCGAGCACCTATTTTGGACTTTAACCTACATATGTGTGCTTTAATAACACGACATTTCATCACAGATCATCACAGATCTCACATCTTAAATATCGTATAAATCTGCTCCAGATGACACAGTTGATAAATGAAAGAGGTTTAATTACAATTCATTATAAACGCTAGTATTCACCGATTACAGTCGTAAAGTACGCATTAACGTAAGTGAACTAGCGTTGGCTAAGCTAGCTGCTTCCGTGATTTTCCGACGGATAGACGTGCGACACGAACCTATTATGTACATACATAAATGAGCAAAAAATATCTACGATACATCTCTGCGGTACGTGACGATACAGCGGCTCCGCGGTGTCGGTGCGTCGCCGTGGTGCTAGCATGGAACGAGTGTCGCGCGTCACGGAGATTTGCATTTAACGCGTTTAGCTGGATTATTTTCCTAAACTTTGGGCCGGAGTTTTCAAGCCTCTTCGTCAGTTTCCGCCATAATTTGTGCGTTCTTCTTCTTCTTCTACTTCTCTGCAATACCGCCCCCTAACACTTCCTGTAGCTAGTTCTGGATAGCCCGAGCGTGTGTTTGTTTACACGGCAGTTACAGATGAGCGTGAAACGGCTGCGGTGTGATTTACAACGAAGATAACGCGACGTAAACCCCCGTCGCTCTTCATTCTCTGGTGACATTCCTTGCGTTTGTAGAGTTAATTCTTTATTCACTTCTTTAAAAACCCTGTCTTTTGTCCTCCACCTGCTGCTGTGTCTGGCGGGCTGGAGGTGGGTGGTGTCACCCAAACTCTGTGCTGTGCTGTGTCTCGGCTGCAGGACTGGGAGGCGGAGAGTCACGACTGGTACTGCTTCGACTGTCACCTGCCGGGCGACGTCCTCGCCTGCGACAACTGCTTCAGAGTCTATCACCTCAAGTGTCTGTCGGACGAGTGCAAGCCCAGAGACGGAGGCTCGCAGTGGCAGTGCGTCGTCTGCAGGGTCGGTGGTCAAATAGCAACGTTTATCCAAAACAAGCAGAACTTTTACTTCTGGTCCTGATCCTTGTGTTCTCTCTTACAGGGCAGTAAAAAGAAGAACCTCAACAAACAGGAAATGAGTAAATACCTGCGTTTTATCGTCCAGCGAATGAAGGAGAGGGTGAGAAACACAACACGTTGATTTAATCCTCCTCTCACGAAAATATTCACATTTAAGAAGCTGAAAAATGACAGAAACACGAAAATATTCACATTTAAGAAGCTGAAAAATGACAGAAACATGAAAATATTCACATTTAAGAAGCTGAAAAATGACAGAAGCATGAAAATATTCACATTTAAGAAGCTGAAAAATGACAGAAAGTAGAAAATATTCACATTTAAGAAGCTGAAAAATGACAGAAATGTGAAAATATTTACATTTAAGAAGCTGAAAAATGACAGAAACATGAAAATATTCACATTTAAGAAGCTGAAAAATTATAGAAAGTAGAAAATATTCACATTTAAGAAGCTAAAAAATGACAAAAATTAGAAAATATTCACATTTCAGAAGCTGAAAAATGACAACAATTAGAAAATATTCACATTCCAGAAGCTGAAAAATGACAGAAACATGAAAATATTCACATTTAAGAAGCTGAAAAATGACAGAAACATGAAAATATTCACATTTCAGAAGCTGAAAAATGACAAAAATTAGAAAATATTCACATTTCAGAAGCTGAAAAATGACAGAAACACGAAAATATTCACATTTAAGTAGCTGAAAAATGACACAAATTAGAAAATATTCACATTTAAGAAGCTGAAAAATGACAGAAATGTGAAAATATTCACATTTAAGAAGCTGAAAAATGACAAAAACTGTAAAATATATTCCAGGACAAAAGGATAAAAATGCTGAGTCATTGTTTGATTGCAGGCTGTGGACCTGAATAAGAAAGGCAAAGACATCAAACATCCCATGTACAGAAGACTCATCCACACGGCTCTGGACGTCAACAACATCCATGAGGTAAGAGTCAAACCTCACTGTGATTTAATGTTAGCGTGGCGCTCTGCTGCCCCCTGCTGGCTGCTGCAGTACTGTCTCTGTGTCTCTGTGCTCTGTCAGAATCTGGCTGAAGGAAAGTATAAAAGCTTTGATGAGTTCAAAGCAGACGCTCAGCTCATCGTTCACAACACGTCCATTTTGTACGGAGGTGAGTCGACTCTTTGTGTTTACGCAGAATTATTTTTTACACACACACACGTTGATAAAAACCTTGTGTTTTTGGTGCAGTTCACAGCGACCAGGCGGAGATCGCTCGGTTGCTCTTCAGCGACACATGTCACGAGGTACCACCACAGCTTCTTCTTCTTCTTTACCTCACACAGGTTATTTCCTTTAAATCTAATCTAATCCTGTTTTCGTCCTCCAGCTGAACGAGTTGTTATTGTGTAAGACCTGTTTCTACCTGTCCAACGCTCGGCCCGACAACTGGTTCTGTTACCCGTGTGTGAGTACGGCACAAACCGAAAAAAGATTCAGTTTTTAACCGTTTCTTTGTTCTACTGAGCAAATGAAGTGTTTGTAAATGAAGAGAACTGGTTCCACGTTTGTTTTTCCATGTGTTTTCCTGCACAGAGTCCCAGTCACGACCTGGTCTGGGCCAAGATGAAAGGATTTGGTTACTGGCCGGCCAAAGTCCTGCAGAGGGAGGACAACCAGGTGGACGTTCGCTTCTTTGGACACCAGCATCAGAGGTGGGAAAAGAAGGATTTTCAAATCGTCAGGGCAGCAGAGAGTGTTTTTACTCTTTATTTCACTCTTTATTCTGCTTTAAAATTCTCCTTAAAACCTTAACTATTATGATTTATCCGACAAAACAGGCAGAAAATAACATTTAAATCATAGACCAGGTCTCTGTTTATCTAATCTCTGTTTATCCAATCCAAAAATGTGTTTACTTGTTTATTTTACTTTCATGTTTGCTACATCCTATAAACAGCACGTTTAATTGATTTTAATCTGTATTTTTTTTAAATTCTGAGATTAATGTCAGGAAATTGGAAGTCTGAGATTAATGTCTGAATTTTGAGATCAGGAAGACGGATTTCTTAGATTAAAGACCGAATTTTGAGATTAAAGTCAGGAAATCGAAATTTTAAGAAATTGGAATTTTGAGATTAAAGCCAGGAAGTTGGAATTATTTGATAAAAGTCAGAATTCTGAGATTAAATTCAGGAAATTGGAAGTCTGAGATTAAAAGTTTCTGCTGGGATTCTGAGATTAAAGTTAAGAAATTGGGATTCTGAGATTAAAGTTAAGAAATTGGAATTCTGACAAAGTCAGGAAGTCGATTCTGAGATTAAAGTCAGGAAGTCAGAATTCTGAGATTAAAGTCAGGAAGTTGGAATTCTTAGATTAAAGTTAGAACTCTTAATAAATAGTCTGGATTCTGAGATTAAATTCAGGAAATTGGGATTCTGAGATTAAATTAAGTCATCGGAATTCTGAGATTAAAGTTAATAAATCGGAGTTCTGAGATTAAAGTCTGAATTATGAGATGAAAGTCAGGAAGTAGGAATTCTGAGATTATAGTCAGAATTCTGCGATTAAAGTCAGTAAATTGGAATGCTGAGATTAAGAAGTCCTAATTCATCCTATAAACGGCACGATTCATTGATTTTAATCAGAATTACTGTATTATTTAAAAAGTACCTACTGGTCTCTTTGTCAACACTGTTGAGCAGTTGCATCTTTTGGAAAGAATGACTTACTCCATACGACTTCAAAAGGAGTTGGGTGAAAAGCGATGGAAAAAATGGTCCGTTTATTTAGCTAGTCAGACAGATTTGGTATAGACATTGCACCACAAGCGTTTTTCTTTTACGCCTTGGAGATAGGCGAGATTGCCATGATTAAGTGATTATCCCATGACCTCCTGTTTATTTTTATTTTTATTTTTTTGTGTACGTGTTTGCTGTTTCTGTTTCGTGTCCTACATTATTATTCTTTTTTTTTTCCACAGTTTATATTGTGTGGATAATGTGAAAAAATACTTACAAATAAAAAGTTTCAAAAAAAAAAGTACCTACTCAGCCCAACAGGGGCCAGCTAAAACGTGTTAAACTGAGCACAGTTGTGTCCTCCTGCAGAGCGTGGATCCCCGCAGACAACATCCAGGACATCAAGGTGAGCGTCCAGCAGCTACAGGTGAAGCGTAGCAGCGGCTGGAAGAAGGCGTGTGAGGAGCTGGAGCTTTTCCAACGCTTCCTCAAGGAGGGACGCTTCTGGAAGTCGAAGACAGAGGACAGCAGCAGCAGCAGCAGCAGTCCGCCACACAGAGAGAGTCTGCGGCAGCAGCAGCAACAACAACAACAGCAAAAACAACAACAACAACAGCAGGAGGAGGAGGAGGAAGAAGGGGAGGAAGAGGAGGGCAGCAGCAGCAGGAGGACGGACAGAGTGGAGAGGACGGAAGAAGCCGAGTCCAGCATCTCGTCCACAAGCAACGAGCAGGTCCGACATGTAAGTGAGAGCATGTCCACATCATCATGTCAAGCTTTCTTTCACATTGACAGTGCAGCGTTGAGCATTATTCTCAGGTGGTTAAAGCATAAATGTGAATTTTAGATTCTAATATTAACCAAAAAGTGTCGTCAACGTATATAATTAAGCATATAATCCTGCATTTTAAGTCTAAAGTTTACTTTATTAGCATTTGCCAAGACCTGGTGTTTTTTTCAAGCTTTTCAAAATAAGAGACACATTACAGTATAAAGGTATCATGCTGAGCTTTTATTTTGATGGTTTTGTTGTTGTTGTTGTGCAGCTCAAAGGCAGCCAGGAGCCCAAAGCAAAGAAAAGCCGTCGGACTCAGATGGTCGAGCCCAAAGAAGAAGCCAGTGTAAGTTTGTTTGTTTATTTTAATGTTTATATATGATATAAGGGTTAATACTGTCATCAGTGTTGATAAGTGTTGGAAATGCTGATGTTCTCAAATGTTTTGTTTTGTCCACAAACCAAAATTAATCACTTATGTTGATATTTTTGTCATTTGGAGGCAAAAAGAATAATCAGATTTTTGCCATTTCTTAATGAATTGTCGTTTTTGAGTTCTCAGAAACTATTTTCTCTGAGAAAAGTTTATTTTCTTAGTGTTTGGAGGACATGTTTCATGTATTTTATACATTATATACATTGCTGTAAAAGACGAGACATAAAGTCTAAAAATACATGATCCAAAACAAAACTGGCATCAATTATCGTCCGTGGAAAAACCTCTGGTGCTGAAGTTATGAACGTTTAGAATTGGTTCAGTCACGGAAACAGCAGATTACTCTGTTAATAACAACGTTAGCTCGTGTTTGGTCTTAAATGTGATCACAGCGACTGATTTATCCGTCGTCTTCTTCCTCTTCCACCAGGACCCAGAGCCGGAGATGGAGGCCGTGAGCTCCAGTCAGGAGATTCCCGTGTCGTCGGCGCCGCAGCAGCCGGAGAAGCTGTCCGTGTCCACGCAGACCAAGAAGGCGAACGGCGGGTCGCCGCGGACGCTGCACCGCGGCACTCAGACCAGCAGCGACAGCGCCTGCCAGAACATGTGTCACGAGAAGTACACCAAGGTTTTCAACGAAGTCAAGGAGATGATGAAGGCCGACAACAAGAGGGAGACGGAGCGCGTCGTCAGGGAAGCTCTGGAGAAGGTGAGCTTCCCTTCAGTGAACACAGGGGGCAGTATACGTATACGTGATGTGCTAAAGGTTTAAGCTAGGCTATCCAGGTCCAGTTAAAATGAGAGATGTGTGGGATTAAGCTTCGCATTTTGATCGACACAAAGAAACTACGGAAGAGTGTAAGGGCCACATAATACACACAATAATAAAGTAGCATGAATTCTGAGATCGAGTGATAAAGTCGGATTTTTTAGATTAAATTCAGTATTCTGAGAAAGAAGTTAGAATTTTCAGATTAAAGTGAGAGACAGAACTCTGAGAAAGAAGTCGGAAAGTTGGAATTCTGAGATTAAAGTGAGAAAGTTGAAATTCTGAGATTAATGTCGGAATAGAATTCTGAGATTAAAGTGAGAAAGTTGAAACGGTGGAATTCTGAGGAAAAAAGTCTGAAAGTTGGAATTCTGAGGTTAAAGTGTGAAAGTCAGAATTCTGAGGAAAAAGTCAGAAAGTTGGAATTCTGAGATTAAAGTCAGAATTCTGAGGGAAAAAAAGTCACAATGTCAGAATTCTGGGAATAAAATGAGAAAGTTGGAATTCTGAGTAAAAAAAGTTAGCATTCTGAGATTAAAGTCAGAATTCTGAGTAAAAAAGTCAGAATTATAAAACCACGTCTGGACAGCAGATTACACCGTCTTTGATGACTCCACCCTCGTTGAGGAGGAGGAGGAGATAGGAGGTCATGGAAAACAACGTGACTGAGTCGTGCTTGAACTGTAAACGTGATTATTGAGACGTAAACATGAAGACTCAGATCTCAGATTAAAATCTCCGCTCGTTCCGTCTCTTCAGCTCCGCTCAGAGATGGAGGAGGAGAAGCGTCAGGCGGTGAGTAAAGCTGTGGCTGGAGCTCAGGCGGAGATGGAGAGGAAGTGTAAACAGGTGAAGGAGAAGTGTAAAGAGGAGCTGGTGGAGGAGGTGAAGAAGCTGGTGGCTCAGCACAAACAGCTCATCTCCCAGACCAAGAAGAAGCAGTGGGTGAGTTCTGCACCAATCACAAGGCACCGTTCTCTCTGTACAGAAACTCATGTGTCCTTTAAAGACACATTTATATTATATTATATTAATTTGAGATGTTTTGAAGCTTCAAACGCAGATTTATTCATTATTCCCTTATTCAGAGACTAGAACTGCAACAAATAATCTCTCACTATACGAAGCATTGTTTTTGTTGCACTGTTGTTGACGCATATTTATAACGGTGTCATCAGCGTAAACGGAGACTCTGAGTGAGACTCTGAGATATTTTCTCATTTTTCTGCTCCATAAAAACAAAGAAATCATTCAAACTGAATTAACTTAGTTTGAGGACAAAGATCATTTTTGAATCCTGAGAAAGAAGTTGGAATTCTGAGAAAAAAAAGTCTAAATTCTGATTAAAGTCATGAAGTCGGATCTCTGAGATTAAAGTCAGATTTCTGGGATTAATGTCGGAATTCTGAGATTAAAGTTAGAAAGTCAGATTTCTGGGATTAACGAGAAATTTGGAATTCTGAGGAAAAAAGTCTTAATTCTGTGACTAAGGTCATGAAGTCGGATTTCTGAGATTAAAGTCAGATATTTGGGATTAATGTCGGAATTCTGAGATTAAAGTTAGAAAGTCAGATTTCTGGGATTAACGAGAATTTTGTAATTCTGAGAAAAAAGTCTGAATTCTGTGATTAAGGTCATGAAGTCGGATTTCTGAGATTAAAGTCAGATTTCTGGGATTAATGTCGGAATTCTGAGATTAAAGGGAGAAGTTGGAATTCTGTGAAAAAACATCGGAATTCTGTGAAAAAGTCTGAATTCTGTGATTAAAGTCATGAAGTCGGATTTCTGAGATTAAAGTCTGAATTTTGACATTAAAGTCAGATTTCTGGGATTATGTCGGAATTTGGAGAAAAAAGTTGGATTTCTGAGATTAAAGACAGAATTCTGAGAAAGACGGAATTCTGAGATTAAAGTCAGAAATTTTATGGACCACACAACTAGATTTGATGAACTGAGAAAAAAGACGTATTGGTAAGAAAATTTGAGATTATTTTAATCTTCAAAAACAAATATATTAAATACTAGGTATTTTATTTTGAAGCGTAGACTCTGCTTCGCACTGTGAGAAGCATTTAGAAATGGTTAGTGCTGCATATTTATAACGGCGTCATCAGTGTATACGTTTATACGCCTCATTCCTTTGCTCCGTATAAACAAATAAATCCATAAAACTGAATAATTTTTAGTTTGTGGACAAAACGAGACGTTTAAAAACGTCACATTTGCCGTAGAAACATTCTGTACGTTTGGACGTTTTAGCTCGCGTCCAAACGTCATCTGCTGCAAAATCATCTGTAAATGTTCGCGAGTCGACGCTAACAACAGCGCCGCCCTGGTGTCGTTGCAGTGTTATAACTGCGAGGAGGAGGCCATGTACCACTGCTGCTGGAACACCTCGTACTGCTCCATCAAGTGTCAGCAGGAACACTGGCACGCCGACCACAAACGCACCTGCCGCAGGAAGAGATGAAGCCACAGGCCACGCCCCCTCGCTCCCACCTGCACGCCATCGCCATCACCTGTCAGTCGGTCTACACACACACACACACTCATGCTTCTGTACTTGCCTTCCTGAGAAACTTTTGAGGACGTTCTCTGTGTGAAAAAGAGCGATTTCTTTTTTTATTTTTTATTTCCTTTATCATTATATGTCCGTTATTTAATTGTCATTTACGTTTTTTATTTCTTCTTTCTATATCCTCTCTCGGAGCGTGAGTCACGCTGTGGACGATGAACTTTGTTTTATTCCGTCTTTTACTGAAGTGCTTCTTGTGTCGGAGAACGTGTTATTTAAGTGTGTCGTAACAACACACGAGCATTAACCCAGTCGTTTTTTTATGACCCTTTTTTTAAAGAATAATATTCACTTTTCTTACTGTAAATGCAAACGGAAAAAAACACAGCGCGAGAAAAACTAAACGGTGGCGTTTTCTCGTCGCTGCTTTGAGCCCAGATTTCATAGAGAAAAACGTACTTTAAATAAAACCAAATCAACAAAAAACTAACAACCCAGATGTAGAAAAGTGGACGACATGGTTCACACACACGTGTAAGGAATAGTTCAGGTTTTTTCAAGAGTAGAGATTTAAACAGGAACTGAATCTGAAACTCACTCTCCCTGCACCAAAGTCCATAGAGTAAACCAGTGATTTTAACATCACAGGAGTTGTTGATCCACTGCTGCCTCCATCACTGACTTACAATGACTGATTTTAGTGAATTCAGCTTTTAAAATATTTACTTTACTGGTTTTCTCTATGGGCTTTGGTGCAGGGAGAGTGAGTGGACAACAGGTTTTCGTCACTTTAAGTCTACGACACCTTAAGATTACGTTCACCACTTTCATTTCCTCATTGGACCACCTTTTCTGACAGGAAACTGAAGTTTGTAAACCACTCACTCTCCCACACCAAAGCCCACAGAGAAAACCAGTGATTTTAGCTCACAGGGACACAGGAGCTGCTGGTCCTCTGCTGCCTCGTGTGGTCACTTTGTGTCACTGAGTTAAGTCTAAATGAAATTTTAAAAGCCGAATTTTACAGAATAAGACATTGTAAGTTAGTGATGGAGGCAGCAGTGGATTAACAACTCCTGTGAACTCCTGTGTGCTGTGATGTTAAAATCACTGGTTTTCTCTATGGACTTTGGTGTGGGAGAGTGAGTGGTTTACAAACTTCAGTTTCCTGTTGTTAAAGTCTGTCTAACAGTGAAATAAAGACGTGAACGTGTTCTTAAAGTCATCGTAGACTTAAACTGACTGAGATTTTATTCAACATTATTGTTTAGCAGCTAAAATCACTTTATTTTTGTTTCTTCTGGAATTCTTAAAAAACAAAACTATTCCTTTAATTGACTTTTTTTTCCCCCATGAAACGATTGCGCTTTTCTAATTTCTACCTAAAAATCAAAATTCTTCTTCTTCTCATTGGGAACAGGGTCACGAGGTCGGCCTTAGAAGACGCCGAAATCTTCCATTTGTTAATAATTAGAATGAACATTATTATTATTATTATTATGCACAATTATCTGTTTTGTTTAAAATAATTTGACTAATTTTACGAGTCAAACGTTTTAAAATGTATCCTAAATTGGGGGGGAGGGGCCTAAAGAGAGAATGTATGAGGGTTTTTCCTGAGCTGGATCTTTGTGATTTGACACTTTTACTACCTTTTTATTCACATTATGTTTTTGCACATATTAAACTCCCTGATGTTGTAAAATGTCCAAACTGAGATATTTGGCTGAAGAAATTCTCCTGAATTCTTCTACGAAAAACGAGGAGAAAAAAAAGTGTGAATATTTTTCCCCCCCGAGCGTCTTTGTTTTTTCGTCATTTTTATCGTGAAATTTTTAAAGATTTTCTCTGGTTTGATTTTGTAAAGTAAAGAGTCGTTGCTGTCGTCGGTGGTCAGTGCCTGTTTCTTCGCTTGCATGTCGACAAAAACTACGTCGTCGTCTTTTTCTTCTTCTTCTTTGTTTTCGTTACGGTAAAAAAAACAAAAAAAAGTTTGCAGGAGTTTGTTGAACGCTGAAGACGGATGGACCAATATAAAACTTTATGCAAATGTGAACGACAAAATGACGTTAGTTCAACGTTAGATTTTTATTCTTTTTGCGTAAAAAACCTTTTGGCAATGAAATTGCTAATTTTTTTTTTTTTTTTTTTTTATGTAACTTTTAAAGTTTTCTTCGTTATGTAGACGCGACTGAATTGAGGAATAAAAAACACGTTTTACAGTCGGGGGGGGAATTACCGTTAATTCTGAAGTAGTGGGTGGAGCCAACCATGCTTTTATTTCCCTTTAAAAAGAAGGTTCTCTTCTCAAGTTTGTATATATTTTGCTAACCCATGCTAATTGTTAGCTACATGCGACTATGCAGCCAAAACCCTCCCGAAAACAATTTAAAAAAGTCACTACCGATAATCATCGCGATAAATATCTAGATATCTTTAAATTAGATCGTAGAACGTTCAGAAACCAGTTTTAAAGGTTCAGTGTGTGAGAAACAGCGACATCTAATGTTGAGACTGCAGATTGTGACAAACGCATTTTAATTTTTTGTGAAATGTAAGCTAACTGTTTTGTCAGACTGCGAGTTTTATCGTTATCTGCGTCAGGTTATGTGGGCGGAGCTGTTTATCTCTGCTGAAAAAAAAATGCGAAACATGCGCAGGGATTTGGCTAACGCACATCTAAAACACTCTAAACGTACGATATTTATTGTAAAGCTGATTAAAACCTACTCGTGTCGTACATTCAACTTCTTGCGGATAAATCCCGTTGGACCTTTAAAACGTCAGAGAAAAATAATCGCGATTTCTATATTTGTTTACATATAAAAATCGCAATTTGTAGCAACGCAATTAGCGAATCACAATCACTGCAAACCTGTTTGTTTTTAGGCTAATTGGAAGTTAAACGTTGACTTTACTAACGCGTTATTGTTGCGTTTAAGTCAGTTAGGAATTATAATCTGCAGAGATTAGGGTAACTGGATTATGTCTCGTTGTTTGAGTGCATCACTTAAAAAAAGAAAAGGTCTCATGTTTTGTTTGGATCTCACAGTTTCTGTTCGGTGCTGACTGCGCTGTGAGCGCCCCCTGCTGCTGACAACCAGGTTCAACCATTAATCCCGCTTTGTTTTTTGTTTTACAGACGTTTGTAAACCACTCACTCTCCCTGCACCAAAGTCCAGAGAGAAAACCAGTGATTTTAGCTCGCGGGGGACACAGGAGCTGCTGGTCCTCTGCTGCCTCGTGTGGTCACTTTGTGTCACTGCAGGAAATGGATCACTCCCGTGTCTCTGTGGACTTTGGTGCGGGGGAGAGTGTCTTTCTGTAATGAGTTGAAATCCGTGCCATGTTTTGATCAGCAGGGGGCGCTCGCAGCCACAACGGCGCCCCCTCTCTTTCCTCACCATTATTGCACTACATGTAAATAAAGCGTCCGTCACATTTTTCATGTACATAGTTATAAACGTGATCCACACAAACCTGCGTTTCCCTCGGGACGACTGTTAGCTCTCGTTTTGTACAATGTACAACATTTTATCGTTGTTACCGCGACCTTTGACCTTTGACCTTTGAGTCACGTTCACCGCGAGTCTCCTCCACTTTTCTTTTGTTCGATTTTCGTGAAACGCCGCGCCGCACCTTTAACGTACGATCAATTTAACGTGTTTTTTTTTTGTTCTTAAAACCAAACCAGTAAATAAAAGCATGACGGGTTCAGTGTGACCTTTGACCTCTGCTGCTCTCACTCTTTTTATATTTGTCCATCCAGACTCAAAGGATTTGTTTTCTCACTTTTCTTTTTACCTGCATGAGTGAATCTGTGGCTCCGCCTCCTCGTCCGATGTAAATGAGGAAGTTTTTTCACTCCCTCACTTCGATGCAACGAGACAATGACGTTTTTTTGTTTTCTTTTTCACACTTTTATTTGTCAGTAACTTTGAGTTCAAACCGCTTTAACGTCTTCTGTTTCGTCCACATGTAAAATATTAATCGTGGTCTGTTTTCTTTCTTTTCTTTTTTTTTAAAACGCTTTAGCTAGCAATATGTATATAAATATATTCTATGTGCTAACATGGAGGAAATAAATGTATCAACCATTCACCGTGTTGTCATGTTTTTAGCAGATGCTTTGATGCGTAGCGACACCTTTTGCTGCCACTGAAAATTTATGGCATGCTAATGTGCTTTAGCTCATAGCTAGCTTTTAGCCGTAGCTTCTAGAGGAGATGGTGGAAAAGGAAAGTGCTTGGACAGAAGATGGACGCCGCTGGTCAGGTAGGTGTTTGGTTGTTGGATCTTCAGTAGGCGGAAGAAGAGCCTTGAAGCTTGTTGTAGGCTAGCAGGTTAGCATCAGTGGGTTGAATGTGGTAGCTCCAGTGGAGCGACATTCAGGCTCGTTCAGGGTGATGGAAGACCAGCTGCGCCGCCGTGTTCTGGACCATGTGTCGTAGCGTCACAGCTCAAGTTGGGAGGCCTGTTAGCATGGACATGACCAGGGTTAGCATGCTAGGTGAAAACATGATGTGATTTAAAGGACATGCTCGTCTTCACCCAAGGAGGGCTGGACGCTAATGCTACAGGGTTAACTCTTCTTTTATGCTGCTGCTCGTCCTCGTCCTGGTCGTTTACTGATCGCCTGCACCTGGCTGAGAAGGGGGCGTGGTTATCCAGTCTCGTCCTGATTGGCTGCTGCTTTCACCCACTCATGACTTTCAGGTGATTCCAATCGGGCAATAAAATAAAAACAAAAGCACCTTTTATTGTCAAAACGTTTGAAATATTTATTACATTGACAGACTTACGTCACATCAAATAAGACGTTATTTAAAAATACAAAAGAAAAAAAAAACGCCAGTTTACATTTGACTGAGAAATAAACGGAGAAACGGAACAAAGTGCTTTTTCTTTAAAGGAAATAAAAATCCTGATGTTTTGTAGAACATTCGCGAACAAACACAAACACGAAGCCTCCACTTCCTGCTTCCTGTTGTGACATCATCGCTGTAACGAGCCCTGATTCGTCCGTCCGCTAAAAAACTACACAACAAAATCTGAGAAAAAGTCCGACTGACGAGTTTCATTCCACGAACGAGTTTACGAGGAATCGCAGAAATAAAAACCAGTCTGTAGTTCTTGTTGTGGTTCTCTTGCTGTATTTTCCACTGGTCACCACCAGAGGTCAGCAAATGACTAGGACTAACATGAGCTCATTCTTTTCTGTTTCATTTTACATTTGAAGGAAAAACACATTTAGACTCAACTTAATGTTGATGTTTATCTTTGAATTTAGTTTCTTTTCTTGAAGCCAAATTTGTTTAAAATGTTGCTTTAATTAATTCTACTTCGCTTTAATCTTAAACGTTTAGCACCGTAAATATAATTCTGATCGTCTGAAAATATCACATTCAAACCAGAGTTAACGTTTAAAACATTTCACACAGAAAATGTAGTGCATTAAAATCAATGTGTTTGACAAATGAATATAAAGTGAAGATAAAGACGCGTTCTTTAAAACATCATAAACACGTTTTGCTTCCAGATCTTTTCGCAGGAATCACCTTCTGTTTTTCCCCTCTAATAGAATCTATATATTTCTATTTCATTCGTAAAAATCTCGACGTCCGATCTCTCGTGATAATACGACTCGTTTAGTGTTTGTGTCTTTTTTTTCCCTGTTTTTATATTAGCAAATTATTCAAGAGTAAAAACATCGTTCTTGAACATTCATAGACTTTTTCTAAAAGAGACAAAATAAATTATATCGGTTTCTTTTTGTACATAATTACATGAGCTAACGTCGCGTTTTCGCGTCGGTTTTTAAAAATAAAGGTTAACGCTAGCTGCAGCTGTTAGCCGTTACCCGTTAGCTCGCTGAGACGGAACAAAGTGTTCGCAAGTTAACGTTTCAATTTTAAAAATAAAACAAAAACCTGCAATATTTAAAAAATACAAAAGAAAAACGGGCTAACGCGGTTAGTACCTCATCACGAAAACTTAACTTGACCACGCCCCCTTTGCACGTTGTTGGATGATACCATGTAAAAAAATAACGTAACCACGGTTACCACAGTTTTTGTTGTCATGTAAATTGCTAAAAAAAAAAAATGCGACAGAATCTTTGCTACGTTGGCGATCGTCCTCGTCTTTCGTCTCCGGCTGAGGACGCAAACATCGCGTCTTACGTTAAGACGCGATCGCGAACTTTGACCCTCATGACACCGAGCTTCGCGTCGCCTGAGAGACAAAATCCAGGGTAAAAAAATATCTATTTCCTCCGCCTGCGTCAGAAAGAATGCAGCCTCAGATTATATCAGATTATAATCCCCTCCTACATATCACATATATCATACATCTGAATATTCTATTACTGTTAATCCCACTATGACTATTAAAATACGCCGAACCATGTGTTCTGTATCACAGCTATATGTTTGACGTTTGCAGCAAAAAAAAAAAACCTGTGAAAATAAGTTTTGAATTCAGAGTTACGATTAATAAAGTGCGCATTGAGCTGTCAAACAGATAGACAGAGTGGAGCGGCCGACCTGTCCAAGATGGCGGCCCCACGGCTCGTCAGCGCCAATAGGCAGTAGCGGTCGATGTGGCGTCTACTGTTATATGTCTATGCCTGCTCTGGGCACTAGTCCGGGCACATCCGGTTACGTACATTAAACCGCAGAAGAAGAATAACGTCTGTTGTGGAGGTGTTTCACGAGCAACAGTGTCTTCTGACTCTGGGTCTGACTCCGGGTCAAAGGTCGTCAAAGGGACTGAGGCGGGGAGTCGTGAAGAAGCTATTTTTAAACACTGTTAAAACAATGTTTTGATAATGAATAGCGGTGCATCCACCGTTCCAGAAGGGGGAGCTGTACTTCTGAGAGTGGCTGTGCTGAATAGTACTGGCCAATCACAAGACTCTGTCTTCTGGGGTGAAAGTTCACTCTGAAACATCGCGGCTGACAGAACAGCGTCAGAAAAGAGGATTTCTATCGTTCGTTTACAGCAACTAGGAGGTTTTTGACAACTCACTTTTCCGACGTTTTAACGTTCTCCCGTCCTCCATCAGATTCAAATGGTGTCGCAGGAGTATGAGGTCCACCTGCAGGACATCGGGAAGATCCTCCATTTCATCGTCAAGGGCACGTACAAAGTCCGCGGGCTCAACGCCATCAGAGAGGAGCTGCAGGACGCCACGGGTTCCGCGTGACCCCCACCTACTGCCACCTCCTGGCCGTAAAAGAGAATTATTTTTATTGTTTTTAATCACTATTTTTAATCCACTGTTGCTGTAATTAAATGTCTAAGATGTTTCTGGTACACACAGGGAGCAGCACTTTATATATGTGCGTTGCGTGGTTAACGATTTCATATTTGATCGACTTCTAGTTGAATTAGTGGGAAAAATCATCTTGGTCTTTATATCGCTTCACCTCCATGTTTTATTTCCCGACTACTGTTTTTGAATTGTAACAGAATTGTCATTTGTTCAGTTTAATCCGAGAAGAAAACACAAAACGGATTTTTTGAAAGTACAATTTGAGTCATTTGTCCTTTTCAAACGTGTTGCCAGAACTAAATTGTGTCTTTTTGATCAAGTTTCTGAAAAATCCAAACAGATGTTTGTTCATACTCTGCTCGTTTTACACCTCCAAAAAAAGTTGTGTCAATCAATAAATAAGCACTACCTCATTTTTTATGTTGCGAGTACAATGAAATGTATTTTTCCTGATTCTGGTTTATTTATTTAAATAAACACTGTGTGGAAAAATCCAGAAATAGACAATAAGAGTATAAACTGAGCACATATTTCTTTGTAATGTATGATCAATTCTTTAAATAGGTCTTTTTAAAGTATTTAAATGAGATGAATATGAACAATAATAACATGAATCTCAAATGCTCTCCTGTTTTTTTGACTTTTACACATCTGTCTTTCTGTGGAGCCTAAATTCCATCTTTTTTTATGTCAAATTTCTCCATAAAAAGTGATCAAAGTCCAGCAGAGACAGCGTTAATGTGGGTTTTGCAGTGTTGAATTAAAACCATTTGTAATCGATGTTTAAATGTGACTTTGTGTTTGTTTATTTCTCATTTCTCAGATGAACATCACTGTAAACTGACCACATACATTTCAAAAGCTGTATTTTGGAAGCAGCGGAATAAAAAGTCTTATACTTTCTACACAGTGAATGAACTATTTAAACAATAACATATACATTTTAAATATAGTGATAGGAGGTAGAGTTTATATTGTTGTTTACAAGTAGTTTTAGTATGAAAGACAAAAACGACTGTTTTAAAAAGAGAAGCACGCGAGGTCACGTGGAGCAGAGACCACGCCCCCCAGCGGCCAGGTATCACAGGTGACGTAAATGAGCAGGTGATTAGGCCAACCACTGACACCTGTGTGTGTGTGTGTGTGTGTGTGTGTGTGTGTGTGTGTGTGTGTGTGTGTGTGTGTATATAAGTCAACTCCTTCAAATGCTTCATTCTCCGCTGAACCTCAGTGAATCATCACTTGAGCAGCTGAGCCTGAACTGAAGGTGAAGTAAAAACGCTCAGTTGATCCTTTTGTCTTTAATCTTGTTCACGTTTGAACGCGTTGTTTCTTTCTAACGTGTCTTTGTTTTTTTTTTAACAGACTCTGCGGCTGAAATACTGCTCATCCACCCGCCGTGATGTCTGTTCGGTGAGTGCCACAAACCAAACCCCGTTCAACTTTCTGCCATTTTTGTGAACTAACGCTTTAATAAGTGACTCTCTTTCCAAAACCCTTGTATCTAGGACTTGTTCCGGCTCCGTTGGATCAAGCTGAACAATTCGTCTCATTGACATTTGCGAAAGATTCCCACCTTTCACTAAACTTTTGTTTTCATCCATTTGTAGGTTCCAGCGGTAACACCGAGACACACGAAGGAGGTGTGTAGATAATGACTTTTGATAGAAAACTAGTGGAATTCCTTTTTTTTTCCCGTTAACTTGCATCATTATTCATCACCAGGTGAAAGAAGACGCCATGACTCACGGCCTGCAGACCGGCCGCTTCTTACAAAGTACATCCATTGAAGTCCATGCAGCCAGAGGTACGAGCTGCAAGACTGATTTTTTTATTTTTATTTTTAAATGTTATATTCCCCCTTGCTCGGTTTTTTGTTTTTACGTGCATTTCTTTTTCAGGATTCTGGCCTGTGTGCGACTTCCTGCAGCAGTGGAAGCTTTTGTCCACAATCTGCCAGAGAAGCAGGTTAATCCCCATCCACTATCTGTTCTGTTTCGCCACAAGATGGCGCCAGAGGGTGGACTTTAATCTTGTGATTTCCTTTTATTGGACTTTTCCAAATGTGCTTGACCCTTTCGTCTTTATTTCAGACTCTGGGGATGATGTCTGAAGGAGTCATGCAGGAAGTCAACCCCTTCAAGTAATCTGCACAGGTACATTTCATGGAAACTGTTTGCAGTTGTGTTGAATAAACATATGCTCAAAGGCATTTAAACAAAGTTACTTGTTTGATTTGAGGTGAAGCATTTTGCTTTTATTTAATCTGGACTCTATTTTTTCCACTCACTACCATAGTGCTTCCTGTTGGCCACATTCATGCAACAAGCTGCTAATTTGTAAGATGTTGAGCTTTGAATACTTCTCATGTTGGTGACATCTGGAGATGTTTTTTAAATTTCTTCCATCCTCTCCTGCTTAATTTGGAGTAAATTCTCTCACGCTGTAGTCTTCTCTTCACTACTATAGTCCTTGTGTCCTTCCTGTTAGCCACATTCCAAAAAAGCTATCGGACTCATTATGAAAACTTGTTCTAATGTTGTAGGCTAATGTCATTTTTAAATGTCTTCCATTGTCCCCTTGCTTAAACCTAGAGTAACTGACTAAAAGTTTGGTTTAAATTGCCTTGATGTGTATCAAGCTTTAGTTTTGCATCTCCTTGATGCCCATGTCTAACTTTCAGTGCTTTAGATATTGTCCTCAAGTAGGAGTGACTTGTGTCCTTCCTGTTACCCACAATCCAAAAAGGCTTTAGGATTCATGCAACAAGCTGCTAATTTGGAAGACCTTGATCTTTAAATACTTGTGCTAATGTCAAATTTGTTTGAATGCAGATGAATTGGGTTTAAATGACCCTAATATTTCTTGGTGTACTGCTAAGCAAGGGTCCATTTGTCATTTATGTCCAACTTGGTGTCTTGTCTTCTGCAGGATATCTATTGTCTTCAGTAGATAATTAGAAAACTAGTGGAATTCCATTAACTTGCATCATTATTCATCACCAGGTGAAGGAAAAAGCCATCACACACGACCTGAATCAGCCTCTTCACTTCCTGTTCTTCTTATTCCGCTTCTGCCCAGAGTCAGCATCACTTCCTGTTCAGAGTCACTCGGACAAGGAACAGAAGCTCCATCCTGAGTCTCTGCAGCAGACTTGCATCAGGTCATTTTTTTTTTTGTAACCACATCCTCAAATGTGCTCACTTGCTCACAGCAATTGTAGCAAATGGGGATAATGGCATCTTAAACTTAGTCCCTGCACCATTTTCTATAGAGAAATGTTGTTTTTTTAACATCATGGCACACATGCATTAAGCCAGTGCTGCCTTGACTAGTGACTTAAATGTTTGATTCCTTTAACCATTTAATGTTCTTTAAATTTCACATTCTCCTCTTGCTCTTTATTCTTATAAACTTGTATTTTTTTTTCAGGATTCCTGACTTCCTGCAGCAGTTGAAGCTTGGACAATCTGCGAGAGAAGCAGGTAAATCTCCAGCGTCACTGTTTGACCACAAAATGGCGCCAGAGGACAGATTATAATCTGCAGTTTTCCTTTATTGACCTCTTACAAATGTGCTTGACCCTTTTTTTCTTGTCTTTACTTCAGACTCTGGGAATGTTTGAAGGTGTAATGCAGGATGTGAACCACCTCAGGTACACTTCACAGAAACTGTTTGCAGTTGTGTTTAATAAACATTTGCTCAAAGGCATTTAAACAAAGTTACTTGTTGCATTTTGCTTTTATTCAATCTGGCATTGGTTTTTTCACTCTCATAGTCCTTCCTGTTGGCCACAAATGCAATTCATACAAGCTGCTAATTTGGAAGATGCTAACATCTGAAGATGTCATTTATAAACTTCCTTCTTTGTCCCCTTGCTTAATTTGGAGTAAGTGACTAAAAGTTGGGTTTACATTGCTTTAGTGTCACAGCTCCTTGACTCATGTCTAACTTTAACTGATTTAGAAATTGCCCATGTCCCCAAGTTAGAGTGACTTATGTTGCGTCTTTTAACCACTATAGTCGTGTCCTTCCTGTTACCCACAATCCAAAAGGGCTGTTAGATTTGAGTCATTCATGCAACAAGCTGCTAATCTGCAAGACCTTGATCTTTAAATGCTAATGCTAATGCTAACACCAACACCTGAAGATGTCATTTTTAAAGGTCTTCCATTGTGCCCTTACTAAATTGGGAGTATCTGACTAAAAGTTTGGTTTAAATGACCTAGATGTGTTTTGTAGTGTTAGTGACTTATGTTGCGTCTTCACTGCTATAGTCCACGTGTCCTTCCTGTTAGCCACAATCCAAATGATTGTGAATACCCAGCCTTATGTTGACTGTCATTGTGTCTCACATGGACAATCTTTATTAGTGTTCTGCTAAACAAGGGTCCATTTGTCTATGTGTAACTTGGTGTCTTGTGTTCTGCAGGATGCTGTTGAGATGATGCTCCACTTGGCTGAGAAACCAGAAGCTCCTTGAAGAGACAACTGCACCATCATGTGAGTATGTTGTCTTGCAGCATGTCACCACTTCTGTGGTGTTTGTGTTGAACTTGTTGTGCTTTGTCTTCCAGAATGAAGATGGACTCTTGCAAGAACTTCAGTTTTGTCTATTTGCTGCCATTTGGAAGAAGAGTGTTCAAGAATCCCTTGAGCTCTCAATGTCCAGAGAGAAACATGCGTTTAGATAGTGCAATGCAGGGATTGTTGTGTTTCAAAATAAAAACTTGAACTACACTTTGTTTCAAATTGTTTTTTCAAAAATATTCCAAGCATAATTTTTTTTTTCATGTGTATCTTTATTATAAGGAACAGAAGAAGTAAAACAAATTTACTAAGTACATTCAATGAACCAGTTAACACTGGAGCTAAGGATAACAAATTATAACAAAGTACAACAACCAGAGAAGCTGCTGAATGAAGTAAAGTTAAACGCATTAAAACATGGAGAAAAAATTACTAAGTATAAAAAATGTATTAAGTATAAATGTAGAAAAAATTACTAAGTATATAAAAAAAAATGTATTAAGTATAAATGTAGAAAAAATGACTAAGTATAAATGTAGAGTGACACAAGCTGCACAGAGAATAATTATAACAAACAAGACTATCAGAGGAGCTGCTGAACTAAGTTAGACATTAACAAGATTAAATCTAGAGTTAAAGTCAAATAATCTGACAAAGTATAAACAAAATAAAATGCTAAGTTAACAGCTAACAATTGTCACAGAAACATGTTCAGCAGCTCTGTCAGTAATCAGTGACACAACTGCAGAGACAGTGGAGACTTGCACTTATCATTAAAGAAGTTCTCTTCAGTGATAAGTTTAAAACTCAAACACTGTCTCTGCAGTTGTGTCACTGATCACTGACAGAGCTGCTGAACATGTCTCTGTGAAAATGTACAAGTGTTAGTTTGCAGTTAACTTTGAGTATTTTCTTTGGCTGAGAGAGAGAGAGGTGGTCTTCACCTGCTGAGACACACTGACATTATGGTTTAGACTGGATGGGCAATGTAATTGTGTGGTTATTTTAAATTAATCTGAGTTGGAAAAATAAATTGGTCTAAAAATAGATCCTAAAGGGACTTGATTAGATCGTTTAATAAATAGACAGTACACTTTATTTAATGCTGTAACTTTATATTTACAGTTTACTGTTAAATTACTCAATGATTATTGATTGAAATCTTAACATCAGTCACTGAAGAAATGATAATATTTAGTTTTGGTCTAATAATCAGTTAAAGTAAATCTATTTTTATGGTGAGCATGGGATTAAAGTAGCATTTTTTTTTTAAACGAATTTTTGATTATTTTTCTATGCAAGATTGTATAATTACATAATGATTTTATGCATTTCCAAAATTGTACTCCTTTAACAACCCAATATTATATTCGTTTTACATTTATTTTGTGAACACTGGGTTTATTTATATTATAGAAACTGCACGAAAAAAGCAGCACGGTTTTCAAAAGACGACATTATTATGTTTGATTGTTGTAAAATTATATATAAAAAAACGGGATAGAAACATAGTACAATTAAGATTTTTTTTATTTGGACACATTGTACAAAGTGACAATTCAGTTATTTAAAATATAAAGATACTATACAGAAAGATTAGTTTAATCATTTTATTTGGCAGGTTGAGCAGGAGAATTCAAAGTCTCTAGTGACAAAGACGATGAATTAGTTTTAGCTATTAATAAAAACAGGAATTTAAAGTTTATTTGAGGAGATTGTGAGAGTAATATCTTTAATGCAGTTTAAAAGTTTAAGACTTAATAATTCTAGTCATTCTATTGACAGGTCACTGATAAAATTAGAGCAAGTAAATATTAAAAGACATTTGTTGGGTTTTTTCCCCACAGAAGGTTTATTTTAAAAGTGGACAATATTAGCTGTTATTTAGAATCAGGATTCATATGAGAAGACACTGATCTGTTACTAAAATGGATTAAAATGATCATCACGTTATATTTAAGAGCTTAAATTACATTTTAATCAAGTGAGAAGTAGCTAATTTTCTCATAGACTTACATTACATTTGAATCGAGTTAATTTTCAGAATTATCAGAATATGTCTACGTAATACAGTCTGTTTTTTGTTTGTTTTTAAATAGAATTAATCAATATAAATGGGTAGAAACTACATTGATATGATGTCTCAGCGTGGTAGAAGAAGCCGCTCACCGAGTCTTCATGGCGGCTCGTCTTCTTCATCCAGCGTGGCTTCTCCAGCAGAACATCCGGGAACTCTTGGCTTTGGCCGACACGAAACGACAGCTTCCTAAACAAAACGGTCACGGTCAGCGTCATAGTATAAAGTATGTCTTCAACATTAAAAACAATCATTTTTCAGCAGCAGTTACCACCACATGTTTGTCACCGCTGCTCCTCGTCCTTCCGGGTGTCTCCTCCTGCACCTGCGTGCGCGGAAGTTCTGAATGACAAACAGGAAGTGGAAGATTCCAAAAATAGTTGTATCTAAACTGCCATCCGGTGGACAAATGTGATAGTATTGCTCCTCAAAGTTGACACTGCCCTCCGGTGGACAAACGTAATATTACTGCTGCTCAACTCTTCAATCTTACATACACAAGTAGATTGATTCCAAGTCGAGGGATAATTAATTCACAGTTGCTCAACTCTTAAAACTGCCCTCCGGTGGACACACGTGATATTACGTGTAGATGAATTGATTCACGGCTGTTCAACTGTTAAACCTGCCCCCGGTGGACACACGTGATATTACGTGTAGATGAATTGATTCACGGCTGCTCAGATGTTAAAGCTGCCCTCCGGTGGACAAACGTGATATTACGTGTAGATGAATTAATTCACGGCTGTTCAACTGTTAAACCTGCCCCCCGGTGGACACACGTGATATTACGTGTAGATGAATTGATTCACGGCTGCTCAGATGTTAAAGCTGCCCTCCGGTGGACAAACGTGATATTACGTGTAGATGAATTAATTCACGGCTGTTCAACTGTTAAACCTGCCCCCCGGTGGACACACGTGATATTACGTGTAGATGAATTAATTCACGGCTGTTCAACTGTTAAACCTGCCCCCCGGTGGACACACGTGATATTACGTGTAGATGAATTGATTCACGGCTGCTCAGATGTTAAAGCTGCCCTCCGGTGGACAAACGTGATATTACGTGTAGATGAATTAATTCACGGCTGTTCAACTGTTAAACCTGCCCCCCGGTGGACACACGTGATATTACGTGTAGATGAATTGATTCACGGCTGCTCAGATGTTAAAGCTGCCCTCCGGTGGACAAACGTGATATTACGTGTAGATGAATTAATTCACGGCTGTTCAACTGTTAAACCTGCCCCCCGGTGGACACACGTGATATTACGTGTAGATGAATTAATTCACGGCTGTTCAACTGTTAAACCTGCCCCCCGGTGGACACACGTGATATTACGTGTAGATGAATTGATTCACGGCTGCTCAGATGTTAAAGCTGCCCTCCGGTGGACAAACGTGATATTACGTGTAGATGAATTAATTCACGGCTGTTCAACTGTTAAACCTGCCCCCCGGTGGACACACGTGATATTACATATAGATCAGGGGTCTCAAACTCAATTTGCCTGGAGGCTGCATGAGTTAGAGTCTGGGTGAGGCTGGGCCGCATCACAGGTTTCCTGTTTTTGACTCTTTTATTGCAACAATTGCTGACTTTGCAGTGCCACCTAATGGACAAATAAGGTGTCCCGTTGAATGTCTCACCTGATTCACATACTACAGCTTCTCAACTTTCCAGTGATGCTCCATATAGCCACATTTACTGTGGAATTTAGGAGAAAATCCATTTAAAAAAATCATAATTTTGACTCTTTTATTGCAACAGTTGCTGACTTTGCAGTGCCACCTAATGGCCAAATAAGGTTTCCCGTTGAATGTCTCACCTGATTCACATACTACAGCTTCTCACCTTTCCAGTGATGCCCCATATGTCCATATTTACTGGAGAATTTTGGAGAAAATCCACTTCAAAAATCATCATTTTGACACTTTTATTGCAACAGTTGCTGACTTTGCAGTGCCACCTAATGGCCAAATAAGGTTTCCCGTTGAATGTCTCACCTGATTCACATACTACAGCTTCTCAACTTTCCAGTGATGCTCCATATAGCCACATTTACTGTGGAATTTTGGATAAAATCCATTTAAAAAATCATAATTTTGATACTTTTATTGCAGCAATTTCTGACTTTGCACTGCCACCTAATGGCCAAATAAGGTTTCCCATTGAATGTCTCACCTGATTCACATACAACAGCTTCTCAACTTTCCGGTGATGCCCCATATATCCACATTTACTGTGGAATTTTGGAGAAAATGCATTTCAAATATCATAATTTTGATACTTTTATTGCAGCAATTTCTGACTTTGCACTGCCACCTAATGGACAAATAAGGTGTCCCGTTGAATGTCTCACCTGATTCACATACTACAGCTTCTCAACTTTCCAGTGATGATCCATATATCTACATTTATTGTGGAATGTTGGAGAAAATGCATTTCAAAAATCATAATTTTGACTCTTTTATTGCAACATTTGCTGAGTTTGCAGTGTCACCTAATGGCCAAATAAGGTTTCCCGTTGAATGTTTCACCTGATTCACATACTACACCTTCTCACCTTTCCAGTGATGCCCCATATGTCCACATTTACTATGGAATTTTGGAGAAAATCCGCTTCAAAAATCATAATTTTGATACTTTTATTGCAGCAATTTCTGACTTTGCACTGCCACCTAATGGACAAATAAGGTGTCCCGTTGAATGTCTCACCTGATTCACATACTACAGCTTCTCAACTTTCCAGTGATGATCCATATATCTACATTTATTGTGGAATGTTGGAGAAAATGCATTTCAAAAATCATAATTTTGACTCTTTTATTGCAACATTTGCTGAGTTTGCAGTGTCACCTAATGGCCAAATAAGGTTTCCCGTTGAATGTTTCACCTGATTCACATACTACACCTTCTCACCTTTCCAGTGATGCCCCATATGTCCACATTTACTATGGAATTTTGGAGAAAATCCGCTTCAAAAATCATAATTTTGATACTTTTATTGCAACAATTGCTGACTTTGCAGTGCCACCTATTGGACAAATCAGGTGTCCCGTTCAGGTAGGTGTTGGGTTGTTGGATCTTCAGTAGGCGGAAGAAGACACTTGAAGGTCGTTGTAGGCTAGCAGGTTAGCATCAGCGGGTTGAATGTGGTAGATCCACTGTAGCGACGTGCTCGTTCAGGTTCAGGGTGATTGAAGACCAGGTGCGCCGCCGTGTTCTGGACCATGTGTCGTAGCCTCACAGCTCAAGTTGGGAGGCCTGTTAGCATGGACATGACCAGGGTTAGCATGCTAGGTGAAAATATGGTGTGATTTTAAAGGACATGCTCGTCTTCAACCAAGGAGGGCTGGATGCTAACGCTAACGCTACAGGGTTAACTCTTCTTTTATGCTGCTGCACGTCCTCGTCCTGGTCGTTTACTGATCGCCTGCACCTGGCTGAGAAGGGGGCGTGGTTATCCAGTCTCGTCCTGATTGGCTGCTGCTTTCACCCACTCATGACTTTCAGGTGATTCCAATCGGGCAATAAATTAAAAACAAAAGCACCTTTTATTGTCAAAACGTTTGAAATATTTATTACATTGACAGACTTACGTCACGTCAAATAAGACGTTATTTAAAAATACAAAAGAAAAAAAAAAACGCCGGTTTACATTTGACTGAGAAATAAACGGAGAAACTGAACAAAGTGCTTTTTCTTTAAAGGAAATAAAAATCCTGATGTTTTGTAGAACATTCGCGAACAAACACAAACACAAAGCCTCCACTTCCTGTTGTGACATCATCGCTGTAACGAGCCCTGATTCGTCCGTCCGCTAAAAAAACTACACAACAAAATAGGAGAAAAAGTCTGACTGACGAGTTTCATTCCACGAACGAGTTTACGATAAATCACAGAAATAAAAAACAGCCTGTAGTTCTTGTTGTAGTTTCCACTGGTCAGCACCAGAGGTCAGCAAATGACTAAAAGTGACATGAGCTAATTCTTTTCTGTTTCACTTACATTACACATAACAAACATTTAAAGATCGACTGAATGTTGATGTTTATCTTTGAATTTAGTTTCTTTTCTTGAAGCCAAATTTGTTTAAAATGTTGCTTTAATTAATTCTACTTCGCTTTAATCTTAAACGTTTAGCACCGTAAATATAATTCTGATCGTCTGGAAATATCACATTCAAATCAGAGTTAACGTTTAAAACATTTCACACAGAAAATGTAGTGCATTAAAATCAATGTGTTTGACAAATGAAGATAAAGTGAAGATAAAGACGCGTTCTTAAAAACATCGTAAACACGTTTTGCTTCCAGATCTTTTCGCAGGAATGAAACTCATCAGTTTTCACTTCTCAACTTTTCACTTTTCCGACAGATAAAAATAATCACCTTCTGTTTTTCCCCTCTAATAGAATCAATATATTTCTATTTCATTCGTAAAAATCTTGACGTCCGATCTCTCGTGATAATACGACGCGTTTAGTGTTTGTGTCTTTTTTCCCCTGTTTTTATATTAGCAAATTATTCAAGAGCAAAAACATCGTTCTTGAACATTCATAGACTTTTTCTAAAAGAGACAAAATAAATTAAATCGTTTTTTTTTTGTACATAATTACATGAGCTAACGTCGCGATTTCGCGTCGGTTTTTAAAAATAAAGGTTAACGTTAGCTGCAGCTGTTAGCCGTTACCCGTTAGCTCGCTGAGACGGAACAAAGTGTTCGCAAGTTAACGTTTCAATTTTAAAAATAAAACAAAAACAAAAAACTGCGATATTTAAAAAAAATACAAAAGAAAACTAGCTAATGCGGTTAGTACCTCATCGCGAAAACTTAACTTGACCACGCCCCCTTTGCACGTTGGATGATACCATGTAAAAAAATAACGTAACCACGGTTACCACAGTTTTTGTTGTCATGTAAATTGCTCAAAAAAAAAAAATGCGACAGAATCTTTGCTACGTTGGCGATCGTCCTCGTCTTTCGTCTCCGGCTGAGGACGCAAACATCGCGTCTTACATTAAGACCCGATCGCGAACTTTGACCCTCATGACACCGAGCTTCGCGTCGCCTGAGAGACAAAATCCAGGGTAAAAAAATATCTATTTCCTCCGCCTGCGTCAGAAAGAACGCAGCCTCAGATTATATCAGATTATAATCCCCTCTCAGTCTGTCTTTGTGTGCCTTTGCCACCGGGGGGCGCTACATGTTGTAGGCCACGTAGATGGGGTCCAGCTGGTCGGCCAGGAAGCCGTCGCGCAGGTGCATGCGCTGCTTCTCGCCGCGGGAGTTGATGGGGATTACGCCGCCGTCGACCACCACGACCACGCCCACGATGAGGTAATGCTCCTCCAGCACCACGTTAGTGACGAGCGGCACCAGGTCCAGAGCCTCGTGTTCAGAACCCTCCAGCTCCACCACCACCACCAGGAGGTTCGTCCACGTGAAGACGGCGCTGGAGACGCAAAAACACGGTCAGGACGGATTTAATCTGAGATAATCTGCGTCACTTTTATGTTGTTGGTTTTTTTTTTATGTCACTTAAAGTTTAAAAAGTCTGCTGTCAGATTAATAATCTAATCTAATCTGAACCAAAACGATCTAATCTAAAAAACTAATTTAACTTTACCTAAAATAACCTAATCTCATCTGAAACTAATCTCGTTTGACTTAATCTAATAATCTAATCTAATCTGACCCAAACTGTTTAATCTAAAATACAAATTTAACCTTACCTAGAATAACCTAATCTCATCTGAGACTAATCTCGTTTTTATTTAATCTAATATAATCCTGCTATAACTTTATTTAATCTAATATAATCTGACTAAAACTAATTGAATCTAATCTGAAATGACCTAATTTTACCTAACCTAATCTAAGACAACCTGACCTAACATTATCATATTGAATCTAACCCAACCTAATCTGACTTAATCTACTGTTATCTGAGTTAACCTAATCTAAACATCATCAAATTGTATCCAATCTAATAACCTACTTTTTTTTATCTAATCCAGTTAAATCTAATCCAAAATAACTTTCTCTAATCTAATCTCATATGAAATAATCTCAGTTTAAATAATCTGACCACTCAGTGATGCTCTTGTGAGTCCTGATCACAGACGTCTCGATGTCGATCGGATGATAACGCATTCCTCTGAGCTCCAGAGCTTCTTCAAGAGCGCCGACCACGTAGAGGGCGTCGTGACGCTCTGCACACACACACACACACACACACACACACGAATACACACACATGAACACACACACACACAGGTGTTAGACGACTGCTCTGTTTTAATCCAGCGTAAACAAATGTGTGTGTGTGTGTGTGTGTGTGTGTGTGTGACCTCTGACCTCCACTAGCATCAGTCAGCTCCGTCCTCCTCAGAAAGCCCAGAGTTCCTGTTCTGGCCCAGATCGTCTGAGTGTCTCCAAAACTGAGTCTGGAGCTGAAATGATCCGACTGAAGACACTCGTCTCCGTAGACCGTCAGGTATCCACTGGCATTGTGAGGACTGTGGACCCAGATCTGAGAGGACAGGAGAGAGGACATGAGAGAGGACATGAGAGGACAAGAGGACAAGAGAGGACAAGAGGACAAGAGGACAAGAGAGAGGACATGAGAGGACAAGAGAGGACAAACAAACCTAACTAAACTAATCTAAACTTACCTAAAGTAACTAAACTTACCTAAAGCAAATAAACTAACAAACTAAACTAACCTAAAGCAAATAAACTAACAAACTAAACTAACCTAAAGTAACTAAACTAATCTAAACTAACCTAAAGCAAATAAACTAAACTAAACTAACCTAAAGTAACTAAACTAACAAACTAAACTAACCTAAAGTAACTAAACTAATCTAAACTAACCTAAAGCAAATAAACTAAACTAAACTAACCTAAAGTAACTAAACTAACAAACTAAACTAACCTAAAGTAACTAAACTAACAAACTAAACTAACCTAAAGTAACTAAACTAATCTAAACTAACCTAAAGCAAATAAACTTAACTAAACTAACCTAAAGTAACTAAACTAACAAACTAAACTAACCTAAAGTAACTAAACTAACAAACTAAACTAACCTAAAGTAACTAAACTAATCTAAACTAACCTAAAGTAACTAAACTAATCTAAACTAACTTAAGCAAATAAACTAACAAACTAAACTAACCTGAAGTAACTAAACTAACTAAATAAACCAACCTAAACTAAACTAACTAACAATAACAATAATAACAATAACAATAACATATGATGTATAATTATAATAGTTACTTCTCCCAGATGAGATTCTCCCATTGGTCCTTTAGTCTCTGGGTTTGCGACAATGATTCTGACTCCAGGAAGAATCTGTTCACACACACACACACACACACACACACACACACACACACACACACACACACACACACACACACATTATACAACTCTACACAACTCTACACATTTATACTATACCATGTATATATATATATACACATATACACACACACACACCTTCCCAGACTCCATGAGTGACAGACTGTGTGGTGATCCTCTCTCCACCAATCTGACTCTGAGGAACAAACACACACAAGAGAACAACTGATGATCAGAGACACACAAACACACACAAACACACACAAAATGTTTGGCCCAAAATTGACAAAAACTTCATTCTATACTATGTCGTTCAAAATTTGACAATTTTTTGGAAGAAAAAAATCTTGGTCCAAAATGTCAAACTATACTGTGTCGTCGACCTCGGTCAATTTAGAGTGACCAATTCACCTAATCCCCATATCGCATGTTTTTGGACTGTGGGAGGAAGCTGGAGAACCCGGAGAACCCGGAGAAAACCCACGCACACACGGGGAGAACATGCTAACTCCTTGCAGAAGTTGTTCCAGACGGGTCTTCTTGCTGCAAAGGCAAGAGTGCTAACCACTACACCAACTGTGGGCCCCATGTTGTAAAAAGGTTCACGTTAAATACTTGTATGGAACACAACTCATCCACTAGAGGGAGCCCAGACTCAAAGTACACCATCAAAAGCTCTCAGAGAACCTCAAGATCTGCGAGAGCAGCTAGCTCAGTGGGTAAAACAGCTGCTGGGAAATTGACAAGCATCTCTGAGGTTGGTAGTTCAAATCCTACAATCATCCGAATTTCTTAGAACTTCTGACCAAAAGAATTTAAATACCAGCAAAGTTAGAATAGCTTGTGCTGGAAGAAGAAAGACTTTTATTTTCTGAGGTTGTGAGTTCAAACCTTATGGTCAACTATTTGAGTGCAATGTTCAAAGTTAACAGTCAAAAGCTTGAAGAGAACCTGATAAAGATAGTTGCAGATAGCGCAGTGGACAAGAACGCAACTCTGCAGCTGTGAGGTCATAGGTTCAGTTCTTGTCAGGACCAGGACCTTTTAAAGGTCATGATCCAAAGTGAAGATTAAGATGTGACAAAAAGATCTAGACGAAGGCGGCATTGGTGGCGCGGAGGCTATGTTCCCATGAAGTTGCCCAGAAAGTTGTGTCACCAAGGTGGCAGGATCGGTTCCAGCACTCGATGGTTGTTGAGTGGAACTGAACCTAACCTCTTGCTGAGTGCCTCTCCCACTGCCGCCCCCCACACACATGACAAGTCCAGCAGGGTGGCAACCAAAACTCTTGCTGAGTGCCTCTCCCACACCAAAATTGGAGACAAATAAGTCGCACTACAGCACACACTGAATGCCGACTTAGCTCAGTTGGGAGAGCATCAGACTAAAGATCTGAAGGTCCTTGGTTTCGGCAGCTCATGTCAAAGGTCATAAGTCATCCTTTGAGTTGGTCCAAAATTTGACAAAAAAACGTCATACTATACTATGTCGTCCAAAATTGGACTCACCTGTCGTGTCGCAGCGCTCTCATGTCCACGAAGACGGTGGTGGGGTCGGGTCCCGACGTTCCCTGTGAGGGGACACCGAGGACACAAGAGTCACACAAACGACAACAACAGCGCCCTCTATAACGCAACTACTGCATCACAACAACAACAACCACCGCAATCGCCGTGACGACTCGTCTCGCCACCACGGACGATCGAAAGGCGGGAAATAACGGCGTGAAAGCGACAGCAGTGGTTTTGAAGGAAGTCGGCAAAAGAAATTTTATTTGTATTTATTTTTTAAAAGGACAACAAAAGCATGAGAGGACAGAAAGAAGAAGGGACAGACAGATGGAGGTCAGAGGTCGTTTTGTGGTAAATTTGATTCAGGAGAGAACTCCCCATCACCAACCCTTCACCCCCACCACCGGACGCACAGGTGCATGCTGGGAGTCACACGCCCACAACACCAGAGAGTGGAGTTAGTGCAGCGTGAACTCAAACTAAAGCAGAGTCTTCGTATGATTCTGTCTGAATCAAAACAAAAGCAGCAGATTCTCACATTTAAAGCAACAATAGACACAGGAGCTGCTGGTCCTCTGCTGCCTCGTGTGGTCACTTTGTGTCTAAATTAAATATTTTAAATGCCGAATTCATTAAAATCAGTCATTGTAAGTTAGTGATGGAGGCAGCAGTGGATCAACAACTTCTGTGAACTCCTGTGACCCTGTGAGCTAAAATCACTAGTTTTCTCTATGGGCTTTGGTGTGGGAGAGTGAGCGGTTTATAAAAGTCTGTTTAACAGTGAAATAAAGACGTGAACATAGATTTTATGGGAGGTGGTGGTGGTTCAGGGCGTGATGGTGGTTCCCTACCTGCTCGGCAAGCTTTCCCAGCCTGTGAGGCTGCAGCAGCACAGCCAGGAGGAGGAGGAGCAGGAGGAGGAGCAAGGAAAGGGGGCGGAGACAAAACCAAGTGTGAGACATGTGGGCGTAGTTATGTATAAAACAAGGAGGGGAGATGGAAAACATATAAAACATGAATGAAAAAAACAAACCCTTTTCAGGGTGATGTTAGTTGACACAGAATGAATATAATATTTTAAATATTAATATTATTCAATAGATTTACAGCACAGGAGTGAGCAAAATCTGACTTGAATTTGGAAATTCCCCCCAAAAAAAATTTCCATAAAGACCCCCCAAAAACATTAAAAAAAAAAAAATGTTTTTGTAAAAACAGACAAAAAGAATATGAGAAAAACAGATCCAATTTTTGTTTGCGTAAAAAATGACCCGGAACAAAACAGACCTCGTTAAAAAAAACTCGTAAAATCCCCCTGGAATTTTTTTGCGCAAAAACTGACCCCGAAAAAAAATCTCGTAAAAACAGACCTCAAAAAAAAATCTTGTAAAAGCAACTCTGGACATTTTTGCGTAAAAATTGACCCTGAACAAAAATCTTGTAAAAACTAACCTGTAAAAAAAACCTCATAAAAACTACACCAAATTATTTATTTTTGCGTAAAACAGACCTCAAAAAAACACCTTGTAAAAGTGACCCGAAATGTTTTTTTTATTTTTTTGTGAAAACTGACCTAAAAAAAAATCTCGCAAAAATGACCCTGGAATTCCTTTTTCGCACAAAAACTGACCCGGAACAAAAATCTTATAAAAACAGACCCCCCAAAAAACTCGCAAAAACGACCCCAAATGTTTTTTTTTGCGTAAAAACTGACTCTGGACATTTTTGCGTAAAAACTTACCCGGAAAAAAAAATCTTGTAAAAACGACCCCAAATGTTTTTTTTTGCATAAAAACAGAGCCTGGAATTTTATTTTGCGTAAAACAGACCTTGGAAAAAAAAACCTTGGAAAAGCAACACCCAATTTTTTTTGTGTAAAAACTGACCCAGAATATAAATCTGGTAAAAACAGAGCTGAGCGTACCACTGGTGGTCCACGTGCCACACTTTGAGAACAGTGACCTTTGACCTATAGCACCTACAGTTTTTGGACGTTGATAATGATAGACAGCCTCCAGAGGTCAGAGGTCAGACACTCACCTGCAGACAGATGGCCAGGTTCACTCTGCAGCCGAACGATGTGCTGACGGCTCGAGGATGCAGACCCAGGTCTTTGAAGAGTTTGGAGAAGGACTGCGTCAGAGCGATCCTGGGACGTTCTTCAGCCACAACCACACATGTCCTCACGCGGGACAAGTCCACGCCTCTGGACTGAGGAGGACACAGTTTTCACTTTGTTTGTCGTCGTCGTTTTTTCCTCGGCGACCGGAGGCGACGACTCTTACCTTGAGCGAGTCGGTCTGCAGACCCAGGCCTTTGGTGCACAGCTCCATGACGCTGTAGGAGCAGAAGGTGTCGCGGACTCTGTGCTGACTGACCGACGACAGCCACAGAGACGGGTTCACCTCCAGCTCTGAGGGAGGGATCAGGATGGACTGATGACCTGAGTACACACTGAGGTAAAGAAACGACCACAGGTCACAGTCCTGTGTGTGTGTGTGTTTGACAAAAACATCACACTATACTATGTCGTCCAAAATTGGAAAAAAAAAAAGTTTGAAAACAAAATTTGTCCAAAATGTGACCAAAACATCATACTATACTATGTCTTCCAAAATTTGAAAAAAAAAATAGAAAAAAAAATTTTGGTCCAAAATTTGACAATTTTTTGGAAAAAAATGTTTTGGTCCAATTGACACAAAATGTCATACTATACTACGTCGTCCAAAATGTGAACACTTTTGGAAAAAGAAATTTTGGTGCAAAATTTGACGAAAACGAATACACACTGACAGAAAGAAACGTCCACAGGTCACAGTCCTGTGTGTGTGTGTGTGTGTGTGTGTGTGTGTGTGTGTGTGTGTGTGTGTGTGTGTGTGTGTGTGTGTGTGTGTGTGTGTGTGTGTGTGTGTGTGTGTGTGTGTGTGTGTGTGTGTGTGTCTCTGACCTGCATAAGCACCAGAGGACGAAGCCCAGGCCACAGTACGGGTCCAGGCAGATGGCGACTTCTCTGGACGGGTAAAGCTCACACTGAAGCTTTATGGAGCGACAGAAGGCACTGGTGGCTGTGTGAGACATCTACACACACACACACACACACACACACACACACACACAGCTCTTTTATTTGTTTTAACGACATAAAATACAGATTAAGATTAATTTTGATGTATTTCAGTGACACGAGGCAGCAGAGGACCAGCAGCTCCTGTGTCCCTGTGAGCTAAAAACACACGTTTTCACTATGGACTTTGGTGTGGGAGAGTGAGTGGTTTACACCTTTTTAGGCGTGTGTGTGTGTGTGTGTGTGTGTACCTTGACTCCAGCCAGCATGCCTGTGGTGGAGACACTAAAGTCCAGATAGGCCAGAGTTTCAGGGTCAGACGGTTTATAAAGCAGTGGAGGTTTTTTCTTTGGCAAATCGTCTGAGGAGAAACATCATCATCACCATCATCATCACCATCATCATCATCATCATCATCATCATCATCATGCACTTGTGTGTATGTGTCTGTGTGTACCCGTGTCCAGGACAGGAGGCCACGTCCGGACGTCGACGGTCGCTGAAGCTTCTTTCGACCTCAGCAGTTTAGAGATGAGCTGTGATGTCATCACACACACTGAGCGGCTCACCTGCAGCACAACACACACACACACACACACACACACACACACACACACACACACACACACACACACACACACACACACACACACACACACACACACACACACACACACACACACACAATTTCAGACAGAAGAAATAAAATGAAAAATTGTACGTATTGTGAGGCCACCATGACCTTTGACCTTTGACCTTTGACCTCTAAACTATAATGATTGATTTTACCTCCACGATCATCTTGACGGTCGGCAGAGTGGTGGAGATGTTCTGCAGGTGAGGAGGTCTCACTGTGATCGGAACACAGCCGGCGTACAGACAACCATAGAACGCCACGATCAGGTCAATGCCTGAGGAAGGAAGGAAGGAAGGAAGGAAGGAGGGAAGGAGGGAAGGAGGGAAGGAGGGAAGGAGGGAAGGAAGGAGGGAAGGAGGGAAGGAAGGAAGGAGGGAGGGAGGGAGGGAGGGAAGGAAGGAAGGAGGGAGGGAAGGAAGGAAGGAAGGGAGGAGGGAGGGAGGGAGGGAGGGAGGGAGGGAGGGAGGGAAGGAGGGAAGGAAGGAAGGAAGGAAGGAGGGAGGGAGGGAGGGAGGGAGGGAAGGAATGAGGGAAGGAAGGAAGGAAGGAAGGAGGGAGGGAGGGAGGGAAGGAAGGAAGGAAGGAAGGAACGAACGATGGAGTTAACGTGCTGCTCAAAGAGCCTTTAAAACCAGGAACAAAAATCACACCCACTCACTCTCCCACACCAAAGTCCATAGAGAAAACCAGTGATTTTATCTCACAGGGACACAGGAGCTGCTGGTCCTCTGCTGCCTCGTGTGGTCACTTTGTGTCACTGAAATACATTGGAATGAAGAATTTTAAAAGCCGAATTCACTAAAATCAGTCATTGTAAGTTAGTGATGGAGGCAGCAGTGGATCAACAACTCCTGTGAACTCCTGTGTTTCTGTGATGTTAAAATCACTGGTTTTCTCTATGGACTTTGGTGTGGGAGAGTGAGTGACTTTGGTGTGGGAGAGTGAGTGACTTTGGTGTGGGAGAGTGAGTGGTTTACTAACGTCAGTTTCCTGTTGTCACAGTGAGATAAAGACGTGAACGTGTTCTTAAAGACATCGTAGACTTGTGTTTCTCTGAATAGCGTAGCCTGTAGGGCTGGCTCTCAGCAGCAGGGGGGTGCTCACACACTGCACACAGTCTTTTTTTTACCTGGAGGATAAACCAGTGCGACGTGGTCTCCGTCCTGCAGGTGGCCCCGTTCAGACAGCAGGGCGGCGATCTTCTCCGCTCGCTTATGTAGCTGAACGCATGTCAGGGAGCTGGCTGTGGTTCCCTGGAGGACACACACACACACACAAGTTCTTAAAGATGTCGTAGACTAGACTAGTAAAAACCGGAAATATCTTCAGTTTCATTCAGACAAATTTAAAAATAAGAGCTGAAAACCAGATGTGTGTGTGTGTGTGTGTGTGTGTGTGTGTGTGTGTGTGTGTGTGTGTGTGTGTGTGTGTGCGTGCGCGTCTTACTCTGGAGTTGAGCAGTGTGTACAGGACGTGGTCCGGCGTGGTCTGAGCTCTCCACTGTAGAACCTCAGACAGGAAGAGGAACTGTGGGACACACACACACACACAAACACACACACACAAACACACACACACACACACACACACACACACACACACACACACACACACACACACACACACACACACACACACACACACACACACACACACACACACACACACACACGCGCACACACGCGTCATTCATGTATTCACTGGTGTGTAACGGGATTATTTCATCACGGTGTCGTGGCCTCGAGTTTCACAGTGAAACAAAGTTTAATTTGACTTTGGACGAGAGAACAAATCTGGACTCATGCATTTTTCAACATCTGCTGCTGAGCTTTGAAATGAGTGTGTGTGTGTGTGTGGGGTTTGTGTGTGTGTGTGTGGGGGTGTGTGTGTGTGAAGTGAACACACACTGACGTCTGACGCTTGTTTTTGTTTAAACGCGTAAAAAACCTGACTGTTTATCACACACAAGAACATTTTATATCTAACACATATACATATATACAGTATACATACATATATACAGTATACATATACATATATACAGTATACATACATATATACAGTATACATATACATATATACAGTATACATACATATATACAGTATACATACATATATACAGTAGACATATACATATACACACACAATTGTTAAAAAAATACTCTTTAAAATGGTGTTTTATTCTGGTTCATCTGAACAGTGAAGATCTGTATTTACTGAAAAAAGATGAAAAACACGACTGATGCAATTTGAGCAAAAAATGTTTACAAAACATTTATATAAAAAATGTGGCACAAAAATGTTTAATGTTTGGAAAAAATGGCACTGACATATTTTTTATTTTTATTTTTATTAACAATGCCAATTTATTTTATTTTTTACAAAATGCATTCATTATTATTATTATAATAATAATTAATATGCTAATGATATACGAATATGTTCCAAAAAGCAGTGATGAAACAAAATGTTTCCCTTCCTTCCTCACCTGGTCGTTGTCCTCGATCTGACCCAGGTCTCGGCCGCTGGCCTGAGCGATTCTCTTCCCTGAGACCAGATTCCCGACCATCACTGAGGCAGGACCGATCTCTGAGGAAGACGAGGATGAAGACGAGGATGAAGACGAGGACGAAGACGAGACGTGAGGACAAAATAAGAGTTTATTTCGGAGAATTTTTAAGAGTGAAAGTGCACTCTGAAGATTCTGCAGACGAAAAAGCCGAGTTTGTTTTTAATGAAGCAAAACGAGTGAGAATTTGGTCAATGTTTGTCAAAACTATTATTATTTTAAAAATTTTAAAACAGAATTTTTTGGAAACTTTCAAAAATGATGAATATTTTTGGAAACTTTCAAA
The DNA here is from genome assembly GCF_963457635.1 of Microchirus variegatus. Classification (NCBI taxonomy): domain Eukaryota; kingdom Metazoa; phylum Chordata; class Actinopteri; order Pleuronectiformes; family Soleidae; genus Microchirus; species Microchirus variegatus. The sequence continues at coordinate 9,686,037 of NC_139822.1, read as the reverse complement.
CTCAATAAAATGGTGGAAAGCAGGATATAAATAGTCATAATAATAATGATAACAATTTAATAATAATAAATAAAAAAGAACATTTTGTGATATTGTAAATATTTTTGGGACATTTTGAGTCAAAGTCAAACTTTGTTTTACAGATCATCGATGTTTTAGATCCTTTAAAAGTCAAAGTCAAAGGACAATTTTAGAAAGTTAGATCAAATTGTTTTAAAAACTGAACTTTTTGGAAAGTCATCTTTTTTTAAAAAACTTTTTAAACTTTAACAAATCTTTGGAAAACGGGAGAATTTAGTAAAAAAAACGGACATTTTGACAACGTTGCTAACTTTTTAAAGAAGTTATGAATTTTTGGGGGGAATTTTATTCAAATGCGATAAAATGGTGTAAAGCAGGAAATAAACTCTCTCTCTGTATATTTTTTTTAAAGTTAATTTGACGTGTTAGACGTACGATCAGCCGCTCTGAAAGTGCAGACTCGTGACTCTGACCTGGCTGCTTCTGCCGTGGTTTGGGCAGGTTGGTGACGCAGGTGTGCGGACACATGAGCACGTTGCAGGGGTGTAGCGCCCCCTCCAGGAACAGCTGCTTGGTCTCTGACAGGTGGATGCCGCCCAGCGGCGTCTTGGGCAGAGTGTTGGACGGAACCAGAGCCAGACAGTAGACGCCCACCTGGTGGATGCTGTCGATCGCCTGCCACGTTTAAAAAAAAGACAGAAAAGAAAGAAATGTCTTTACGTTTGTCGTACGATGTTTCATCGCGATTTACTTCATTGTTGCGACGTTTCAATCGTCGATAAGCCAATGAGGTTACGACGACTTTCTGAGTCGGAAATCCGACTTCTGACGACAACTGGAACGCACCGCGAGAACCTCTATCGCCCCCCGGTGGACGCGTGAGTGTGTTACCTGCAGTACTCGACTCATCCACTGGAAACTGTCCTCCTCGGTGGAATCTGGACGCTGCTCGGCGACGACAACGATTCGCTCGTCGTGGAGAACGGTGATGGAGAACACGGCTATCCTGCAACGCACACACACACACACACACGATTATTCAATACGATATATAATACAGTAACAAAATAAACTCTACATGAATGAAATTAAATAACACAATACCATAGAATGCATAGAAGTTATGCTACATGTGCGGCTAACTTACGATAATACCACAATAACAATAATATCGCAATGCAGCATTTCTGCGATAACCATCAAATAACTTGATAACCTGACATTCGTCGAGGTGAGAGAAGAAAAATACTTTAATCTTTAATTTTACCGTCAATAATTTCCTCTTCAGCAACTTTACTTTGTTAGCATCATTTGTTTATTAGTGCGATAACTGTAAAAAATACGCTTTAAAAAATGTCTTTATGTTAAAAAAAACTCTTCACCAACACAAAAATAATTAATGTTTGAAAAAAATTAAGAATACACAATCAATTTTAACAAATTTTCGAAAAAACTTACGAACAAATTCAAGAATATGTTACAAAGGCAGTGACGCAACATTTCTTAACTTAGCCTCACAACTGCGATTAGCGCCACCATCAAGTGTCATGAGATACTACAGAATATATATTTTTTTATATTTAAATATTGACATTTAAGGCTAGCACATCGTAGATTGTATTTACTTGAGATTCCGATATATTCCCTGTCCCATTCCGATGGATGATTTTTACTAAATAATTCAAATTAAAAACATAAAAAGACTGTTTTTGTCATGTCAGAGGAAGAAAAAGTCAGAATTTTCTTCTTGTAAAGACAATAATCTGCAGATTCACTGTCGTTAGAACCAAATCTAGAATAAAGTTTGTAAGTTAAAGTCGTAAGTTAAAGTCGTGAGTTAAAGTCGTGAGTTAAAGTCGTAAGTTAAAGTCGTAAGTTAAAGTCTTAAGTTAAAGTCGTAAGTTAAAGTTCGTAAGTTAAAGTTCGTAAGTTAAAGTTGTAAGTTAAAGTCTTAAGTTAAAGTCGTAAGTTAAAGTTCGTAAGTTAAAGTCGTAAGTTAAAGTTCGTTAGTTAAAGTTGTAAGTGAAAGTCGTAAGTTAAAGACGTAAGTTAAAGTCGCAAGTTAAAGTTCGTAAGTTAAAGTTCGTAGGTTAAAGTCTTAAGTTAAAGTCGTGAGTTAAAGTCGTAAGTTAAAGTCGTAAGTTAAAGTTCGTAGGTTAAAGTCGCAAGTTAAAGTCGTAAGTTAAAGTCTTAAGTTAAAGTCTTAAGTTAAAGTCGTAAGTTAAAGTCGTAAGTTAAAGTTCGTAGGTTAAAGTCGTAAGTAAAAGTCGTAAGTTAAAGTCGTAAGTTAAAGTCGTAAGTTAAAGTCGTACCTGCCCCTGTAGACAAACTTCATCGGCTCCACAGCGAGCGCCGTGGCTACGATGTCGTCTGAGTTGTGCCGACGCCCGGCGACCACCATCAGGCCGTCCATCTTCCCCGCGACAAAGATCAAACCCGCGGGTCCGATAAAACCCAGCAACCCCGTCCTGGTGAAGGGGAACTCGCTGACGGGGGCGCCGCCGCCCGACATCGGGAAAACCTGACGCACATCGTAGACGAGTTTGAGTCAATTTAACGAAGACGAGGCAAAAAAAAATGAAGCGAAAACAATAAAACGCGTCTCGCACGCTCATCACCTCGAACGTGTTCTTGGTCATGCCAGCCAGACCATAATACGAGGTTCCCGTGGCGACGGTGCAGACGCACAACTCTCCGATCTCGTCGGTTTTACAGAGCAGGGGGACGCCGTCAGGTTTGACCACGCACATCAGAGCTGCAGAGATTTCAAAAATTCATTAAAATTATTCCGTAAGAGATATGCAAATATTTTTAAAGGATCCTTGTTTAGGGCGATGACGACTGTTATGATGCTAAATTTCAAGTAATTCCGAGATACTTTTTATTTTTGAGAAGAAAGTCAGCTCACTGTCAAAGTGTATCAGAGCAGATGGATCATTTCCTGATTTTCAAAAATTCATTAAAATGATTCCTTAAGAGATTTGCGAATATTTTGAACATATCTTTGTTCAGGGCGATGGCGACTATTATGATGGGAAATTTCAAGTGCAAATGGATCATTTTAACGCAAGCATCAGTAAGTAAAAGGTTCAGGATCAGGATCAGGATCAGGATCAGGATCAGGATCAGGATCAGGATCAGGATCAGGATCAGGTCTCACCTCCAGGCATCACGGTGCCGACGTCCTGCAGCGTCAGCACGGACAGTTTCTCTTCTGAGTCGACCCGGATGACGCCGTGACTCAGACCCTGCATGGACAACACGCCGCGACCTGGAGGAGTGCTGCCTTCTTCTGACGGCCTGCAGGGGGCGACAGTGAGCAACTCTGTGTTTTTACTTCTGTCTTTTAGAGTAAAAAAAACATCTGGTTTTTTTTTTAGAAATCTTTTTTTTTTTGACATTTTAAGAAAGTGAAGAACTTTTTGAATTAGGAATTTTATTTGGAAACGTCTTTTGAAAGTAAGGACAATTTAAGAAAGTTACAGCAAATTTGGCGAAAATGAAGTTTTTGTAAAGTAGGAAAACAACAGGAGAGTTTTTTTTCATTTGACAAATCTTTGGAAAACTGACAATATGATATTTGTTAAATTGAAAAATCCTTGAAAAGCAAACAGTAAAATTAAACAAATAAACAAAAAAACTTTTAAGAAAGTTAAGAACTTTTTAATTAGGAATTCTATTTGGAAACGTCTTTTAAAGTAAGGACAGTTTTAGAAAATGGACATGTTGACAACTTTTTCAAAGATTATGAAACTTTTTCGAAACTTGGAGAATGTTTTCTTTTTCAAACTCGATAAATTGTTTATTTAAGTTTATTTTAAAAATAAAATGTTGTAATATTGGAAACATTTTGAGACCGTCAGCAACTTCTTGTTTTGATCTTTTCGTAAAGTGAGGTTTTTTTTTTTAGGTCTGC
>NC_139822.1:9637100-9677100 GCF_963457635.1 Microchirus variegatus | reverse complement strand
AAGGAAACTGAAGTTTGTAAACCACTCACTCTCCCACACCAAAGCCCATAGAGAAAACCAGTGATTTTAGCTCACAGGGACACAGGAGCTGCTGGTCTACTGCTGCCTCGTGTGGTCACTTTGTGTCACTGACGTTAATCTAAATGAAGGTTTTTTTAAAAGCCGAATTTTACAAAATCAGTCATTGTAAGTTAGTGATGGAGGCAGCAGTGGATCAACAACTCCTGTGAACTCCTGTGTCTCTGTGATGTTAAAATCACTGGTTTTCTCTATGGACTTTGGTGCAGGGAGAGTGAGTGGTTTACAAACTTCAGTTTACACAAGGAAAAGTCTGTCTAACAGTGAAGATAAAGACGTGAACATGTTCTCAAGGTGTTGTAGACTTAAACTGATGTAGATTTAATTAGTTTAAAAGATTATTTTCCCTTGAAACTGAAGTTTGTAAACCACTCACTCTCCCACACCAAAGTCCATAGAGTAAATCAGTGATTTTAACATCACAGCACACAGGAGTTCACAGGAGTTGTTGATCCACTGCTGCCTCCATCACTAACTTACAAGGACTGATTTTGTAAAATTCGGCTTTGTTCAGATTAACCTCAGTGACACAAAGTGACCACACGAGGCAGCAGAGGACCAGCAGCTCCTGTGTCCCTGTGAGCTAAAATCACTGGTTTTCTCTATGGGCTTTGGTGTGGGAGAGTGAGTGGTTTACAAACGTCAGTTTCCTGTTGTTAAAGTCTGTCTAACAGTGAAATAAAGACGTCAAAGACATCGTAGACGATCGCGTAGACGAACACTCACCTTCCTGGTCAGAGGAACTTCTATCGGCACGGGAACGACCTCGGCCAGCAGGCAGCCGTAGAACGCCGCCATGAACGCGGCGGGGTCGTTGTTTGGGAACACCAGCGCCACCTACAGATGGAACAGGACAGGACATGCATCGTTTCAGCAGCTGAATCTGATCTGAGACCGTCTGAGACGTCTGGTCGAGATATTAAAGGTCAACTTAATAGCTTCTACATACACGGCTGGATTATGTGTGTGTGTGTGTGTGTGTCATTAGAGTGTATAGTCAGTGCTGAGTGCACCTGTAAAGATGCTTTAACTGGACTAATGTTAACATGTGCAGACGCTCAGGTTTCAGGGGGCGGAGCCTCAGCCTCCTGCAGCTGAAAGAGCTTTTTTTAAAATTCTCTCTGAGTGTAAATTTAATCATGATCTGAAAAAAATACTCCACACAGATAATAACACTGACCCTGGACGCTTCATAATCCACGTCTAAAACGTCTCAAATCACAGGATAACAATCTGCCAAATTATATAACATAACAAATAATCAATCATTTTAATTCCCTTTCATTTGCCGATTACTAAATGTTACAAAAATATAGATTTAAGTACAATTAAAATGTATTATTGTCAAAAAAAAGTCACTAAAATCCTTATTTAAGGTCTGTTTTCTGTTTTATTTTGTATTATTTCCCTCTACTTCCTACTACGTCACATTACCCAGGTTGCATTCCGGTATTTATGCTTTTAATTTGAAACCTTATTTAACGTCACTCATGTAACATCAAACCTAATAAATTCTCTAGTAATTTAACTCTTTAAAAGCCTGTTTTTCATTTACATTAATAATAAACTTTAACATGTACTCGACTGGAAAATATCACTCGCCGCCAACAATGTTGATTTAAAAAATAAAATCAAAAATGTTTTTCTGTATTTTTCTTTTTTTTTTTTAAGTTTCACTTTAGAGGAATAATGACACTAGCTCCAAATAACACTGATTTAAATTAAATATATATATAATATATATTTGTTTTCTTGATATATTTTTGTCTCGTGTTATTTTACTCACACTCAGCACCTTAGGGACAAAAACGTCCCATTCGTTTACGTCGAAATTTTACAAAGAACTTTGTTCTTTTTCACCTTAACTTTCACCTTCAGTTCTGATCATGAAAAGCAAATATTAGTAATAATAATAATGTATAATAATATTTTACAACACTGCCACCCGCTGGCTGCCCAGGAAAGTTTGGTCAAAAATGATGATGAACAGTCACCAAAACCTTGAATGAAATTTAACATAAGTAACTATTTCATGTAGTGTGTTATAAATGTGTAACAGGAACTCGAGTCACGTACAAACTCGATTAAACTAAACACTAAAAAAATGTCAAAACAAGTCAAAACCAAAGTGTTTCCCTGAAGGCTTCACCAGAGAAACCAAACCTCCACTTTCACAGAAAAACAACTTAATTTCTGTCATTTTTACCCCTTAGCTTTCAAAACACTGGGGCAGTAAAACACACACACACACACACACACACACACACACACACACACACACACACACACACACACACACACACACACACACACACACACACACACACACACACACACACACACACACACACACACACACACACACACACACACACACACACACACACACACACACACACACACAGAATTCTCCTTCCAAACAACACTGTAATTTCTGCGTGTGTGTCTTATTAAAACGACAGTTAAACAGAAATAGAGTTTGTAACACACACACACATACACACACACATAAAAGAGGTCAGAGTGGGCGTGGCCTTGGACACGTGACAATGTTACTGAAAACGTTCATTTCCTCTTTGATTGTAACCTTTCATGATCAGCACGTGTCCATGGTTACAGTGTTGAGTTAAGTCCATATGTTAGGACACACACACACACGCACACACACACACACACACACGCAACGCACACACACAAACCCGTAGAAAATCCCTTTTTTTTCCTTCTGTGATGTTTTAATACAAACGGAAATTTCAGAGACTTCAGAGGAAAGTGTGTGTGTGTGTGTGTGTGTGTGTGTGTGTGTGCGTGTGTGTGTGTGTGTGTGTGTGTCAAAACAATAAGCAACCAGACAGATGATGTTGTTTTATAAACCACTCACTGATTGTTAAAATCACTGATTTACTCTATGGACTTTGGTGTGGGAGAGTGAGTGGTTTACAAACGGAATTTAGCCACTTTAACAAAAGACTCCTGGAATCAAACCCACATCAGTTTAACTCTACGATATCTTAAAGAACATGTTCACGTCTTTATCTTCACTGTTAGATAGACTTTGACAACAGGAAACAGAAGTTTGTAAACCACTCACTCTCCCACACCAAAGTCCATAGAGTAAACCAGTGATTTTAACATCACAGCACACAGGAGTTCACAGGAGTTGTTGATCCACTGCTGCCTCCATCACTAACTTACAATGTCTTATTTTGTCAAATTCGGCTTTCAAAATAATTGATTTAGACATAAATCAGTGACACAAAGTGACCACACGAGGCAGCAGAGGAGCAGCAGCTCCTGTGTCCCTGTGAGCTAAAATCACTGGTTTTCTCTATGGGCTTTGGTGTGGGAGAGTGAGTGGTTTAACTTGTTATTATAAAAATGTTTATTATTTTTTAAACTCACCCGGTCTCCAGGTCTGACCAGTGGTTCCTGTTTGGTTCCCAGTCTGTGCAGCAGGTTATAGGCCACCTTCACACTCCTGGACCACAGTTTTCCTGCAAACACAAAGCAGAATAAACCACTGTTATCACACAGAGGAAAGACCATTATTATTATTATTATTATTATTATAATAGAACAGAGGACGTTCTCTGGTCAAACACCTGCAGATGTTATAAAGAGAGAGGAAAAACAATCATGAAGAAAGAACCACATTCCTGTGACATCACAGCGCTGATTTTATTATTTATTATTATTTAAACGTGTCGTAGGTTTGACTCTGTGAGTCGAGTGGAAACAATCACAGACTCTGTGAAACTGGATCTGTGCACAGAAATACTTTACATAGAGACACGACCACAGAGGCGCTGCACTAACTGCTCTGTACTCTGTATGTATATATACACACAGTATATATATATATACACACAGTTTATATACAGTCCACATGAGTGTATTATTATAATTAAACAAAACAAATGTTTGCCATATTCTGGGAGAATAACTGTGTTTCTCTGACCGAGGACGAGCTAACGCTAACGCTCGAATACTGAGCTAAACTTTAAACAGCAGAGTCTCTCTCTCCATCCCATTATCCCATAATCCCATAATCTCAGTCTCTGAGTCTCTGACAGATGCAGATACGCTGCACGAGCAGCCGAGCGTCGCATTTTCCAGAACTGATGATGCGACGAGGAGACAAAGAAGAAGAAGAAGAAGACACAGGAAGAGTTAGCATAGCAGAGGCTAATGAACGACAGCAGCGAGCATTTCTATACGTTTATTTTCATGTTTACGACAACCGTAAACGTCCGTAAACGGGATTAAAATATCATCTCGCAGAAAACGGTCCGAACGCGGTGGTTTAATTTAATGACGGAGATTATTTTCATGTTGTGAAATGAGACGTTTCCCCGCTTTAAGGACAGAGTGGACAGTGAGGACGCTCTGGACGTCCAGCAGGGGTCACTGTGGGCACATAATGTTTTAGAATTTAGCTTAAACGTTGCTCATTTTTCGAATTTCTGTGTTTTGTCATCATTTCTGTGAACAGGAAATCCTGCGCCACACGCTAACAGCTCATAGTTAGGCTAACGTTAGCTGTAGCCATTTTCTTAATCGTTACTTTTGTTGTCTTTGAATTTTAGTTTTCTCTTCTGCTTGTTGTTGGATTAACACAGCAGGTGTGGATTAGATAATCCTGGTAAAATAAAGGTTATATAAAAACTAACAAAGGTGCAGGTTCATGTCCATCCTCATGCTAGCTTATTTTACAGATGATAGTTTAGCTAATTGTAGCTGTAGTTTTTTTTTTCTTTAACAGGACTACTGTCTTTTATTCTTTAGCTTCTGTCTTTTATAAACAAAGCAAGGATTGATTCATGTATGTCCTTGTGCTAGCTTACCTCACTGGTGATAGTTTGGCTAATTTTAGCTGTAGCCTCTCCTCGTGCTAGCTTGCCTCAAGTTTAGCTGCAGTCTGTTCTTTAGCTTTAACTTTAGTTGTCCACTATAAAAGCCTGAGTCTTTAGTTTATGCTGAGTCATTTCATGTCCAACCACTAGTAGCTACAGTTTGGCTAATTCTAGCTGCAGACTTAACTGGACTTTTGTTGTCTTTAATTTTTAGCTTTTTAAAGTTTGTTCTTTGGCTTATTCGGGGTAAAGAGAGATGAGATAATCCTTTTTTAGTGGACTAAACTATAAGCCGAGTCATTTCATGTCTGTCCTCATGCTAGCTTACCTCACAGGTGACAGTTTGGCTAATTTGGCCTTTTTTTATGTAGCCTAGCATCCATTTCCTGTAGCAGGCTGCTGAACAGAAGACGCTGCGTCACGTGTTTCCTGCAGATTTCTGCTTTAGAAAGTTCCATGTTGTGATTTTGATGTGAGTTTCTATGATTTTCTATCTTCTATTTGACGTCTGGAGATTGTGGATCTGTCCTCTCTGAAGACATCTGAACATCTGAAGTCTTCACCTGAGGCGTTTCTCACAAACATCGATGGACATCAGGACGTGTGTGTGTGTGTGTGTGTGTGTGTGTGTGTGTGTGTGTGTGTGTGTGTGTGTAACTCGACAGGAAAACAAAACAAAACAAGTTTGTCCCTGTCGGTGGAGATCAAAGAGACGACGATGCAGGAATGAAAGATAAAAAGAGAGAGAGAGAGAGAGAGAGAGAGAGCACGGCACACACACACACACACACACACACACACACACACACACACACACACACACACACACACACACACACACACACACACACACACACACACACACAGAGTCTCACCATGTTGTCGTGTCCTGATTGCTGGCTGAAGACATTTCACAATCTGGTGAGTGTTCACATCATCTGTTCTTTACACACACACACACACAGACACACAGACACACACACACATGCACACACATGCACACAGACACATGCACACTCACACACATCTTACACACACACACATCTTACACACACACACCCCAACACACACAGACACGCACAGACACACACACTCTCTCACACACACACACACAGACACACACTCACTCTCACTATCAAACACACACACACGTCTCACACACACAGGTCTCTCTCTCACACACACACGTCACACCCTCCAAGTCTCTCTCTCACACACACACACGTCTCATACACACACACAGACACACACGTGTCTCACACACACACACAGACACACATCTCACACACACACTGTACGTTGATGTTCTTTACGCTGGACGTTGAAAGGCTAAACACTGCTCACATTTAATCCAGATTATTGTCATTTGGCTGGTTTACACACACACACACACACACACACACACACACACACACACACACACACCCTCTCACCGTAGCTCAGCACATAGACAGGTCTGCCGTTGGTGTCCATGGTGGTGAGACAAGGGGCCTTTGGGGAGATGGTGCCCCACCTCTGCAGGGCCGCCTCCAGAGAGGGGGGCCAGTTTGTGACCACGCCCAGCTGCTCGCCTCGCATGACCCCCATCTGAGCGCCCTCTGACCTGGGCTGGTTAGGGTCAGGCTGCTGGACTGAAGGAGAGGACAAGAATAATCTAGTTCACGTCTTTATCTTCACTGTTAGAACAGGAAACTGAAGTTTATAAACCACTCACTCTCCCACACCAAAGTCACTCACTCTCCCACACCAAAGTCACTCACTCTCCCTATTATTTACAGATATTTAAAGTAAAGAAAAGTGATGGTTTTTTTTACCCTCCAGGAGTTCCTCGAAGTCGTCGACGAAGAACTCTCGTAGCGGCGGTCGCTTCGGTCTCTTCAGCGTGTTGACGAGCTGCTGGATTTTGGCTGAAACTCTGCTGCTGACGGGAACACCTGAGCAACACACACACAAGGTTATTTTATCAGAAACAAACCACTCACTCTCCCACACCAAAGCCCATAGAGAAAACTATGGCGTCATTATAGTGCCATATTCCGCGAGCATAAAAACATAATCAGCGAGCAGAAAGACCACTCTCCGCGCGCTCGCGATCTCTCTCCGCGCGCTCGCGATCTCTCTCCGCACGCTCGTGGTCACTCTCTACGCTCTTGCTGTTTCTCTCTATAACTTCTGCTCGCTCGACTTTGCTGACTTTTGGCACTGGGGGGCGGGTATTGAATAGACGCCCCGTAACACCCCTCCTTTCTGATTGGTCACTTAAACGCCTGGGTCAGAGCCAATCCGAGGCAGAGTAGGGCGGGTCATCATTGCAGTTGGTGGCAGAAGAATGTGATTTAGAACGGCGGACGGAGATGTCAGAGAAAAAAGTGAAAGAATGAGTAGTATAAATAAAATTGACTTTTTCAAAACTACTCATTCTTTCACTTAATTAAAATGAAAAAGAAAAGGACATTTTAATAAAAATGAAAAAGACAAGGAGATTTTAATAAAATAGGTTGATTGATTGATTTATTATTCTTAACATGAAATGCAAATGCATTTCAGTTTAAATGTTAGACACGTTTTGCTTCCATAGAAACTGTTGGAGCTATTTATTTATTGTTATTATTTAGTGCTGTTTAGTTTAGTATTTTTGTTTAGTGAGTAGTTAGTTTTGGTTATTCTGTGCAACAGTGGCCTTTTGATTCACATAATTTGAAGTTTGATTTGAAATCATTATTTGTTTGACAAACGGCCACTACAGAAACTATGGGAACTATGAAAGTCTAGTCTGTTTTGATAACCCATGTGCTTTGATTTCAAGGAGCCTCCATCCTCCCTTGAAGCAAGTTCTTAATTTAAATATCTGTCTGTTCCTCTACTTACTTATTTTTTCTCCGTTCTAAATCACATTCTTCTGCCACCAACTGCAATGATGACCCGCCCTACTCTGCCTCGGATTGGCTCTGACCCAGGCGTTTAAGTGACCAATCAGAAAGGGGGGGTGTTACGGGGCGTCTATTCAATACCCGCCCCCCAGTGCCAAAAGTCAGCAAAGTCGAGCGAGCAGAAGTTACAGAGAGAAACAGCGAGAGCGTAGAGAGTGACCGCGAGCTTGCGGAGAGAGATCGCGAGCGCGCGGAGAGAGTTCGCGAGCGCGCGGAGAGTGGTCTTTCTGCTCGCTGATTATGTTTTTATGCTCGCGGAATATGGCACTATAATGACGCCATAGAAAACCAGCGATTTTAGCTCACAGGGACACAGGAGCTGCTGGTCCTCTGCTGCCTCGTGTGGTCACTTTGTGTCACTGAGTTAAGTCTAAATTAAATATTTTAAAAGCTGAATTCACTAAAATCAGTCATTGTAAGTTAGTGATGGAGGCAGCAGTGGATCAACAACTCCTGTGAACTCCTGTGTGCTGTGATGTTAAAATCACTGATTTACTCTATGGACTTTGGTGTGGGAGAGTGAGTGACTTTGGTGTGTGGGAGAGTGAGTGACTTTGGTGTGGGAGAGTGAGTGACTTTGGTGTGGGAGAGTGAGTGACTTTGGTGTGAGAGAGTGAGTGACTTTGGTGTGAGAGAGTGAGTGACATTGGTGTGAGAGAGTGAGTGACTTTGGTGTGGGAGAGTGAGTGACTTTGGTGTGAGAGAGTGAGTGACTTTGGTGTGGGAGAGTGAGTGACTTTGGTGTGAGAGAGTGAGTGATTTGGTGTGGGAGAGTGAGTGACTTTGGAGTGAGAGAGTGAGTGACTTTGGTGTGAGAGAGTGAGTGACTTTGGTGTGAGAGAGTGAGTGACTTTGGTGTGAGAGAGTGAGTGATTTGGTGTGGGAGAGTGAGTGACTTTGGGGTGAGAGAGTGAGTGACTTTGGTGTGAGAGAGTGAGTGACTTTGGTGTGGGAGAGTGAGTGACTTTGGTGTGAGAGAGTGAGTGACTTTGGTGTGAGAGAGTGAGTGACTTTGGTGTGGGATAGTGAGTGACTTTGGTGTGGGAGAGTGAGTGACTTTGATGTGGGAGAGTGAGTGACTTTGGTGTGGGAACTATATTTTAAACAAACTACGCCATCTCTGTCAAACCTCATCAGATATGAATGATATCTGGTCAGTGTGTTCAGGATCAGAATCTCTACCATCAGACCCAGTTTTAACTGGATCTGATCCAGATTGCTGATTTGGCAGCAGATTGCTGATTTCTTCCTCTCACCGTCTCCAGTCTCCATCAGCTCGGCGTTGCCGTATTTGGGCGTCTGTCTCTGGGTCGCCGTCCCGGCGCCGGGCGTTCGCTCCACCTGGATCCCGTCTGTGCCGGTCGTGTTGTTGGTGTAACCGGTGACGTCCGGAGGAGCAGAGTGGTTCTCTGGGAAAACACAGAGGCAGAACGTCAGAGTGCAAAATGTCGGAAAACTTCTCGTTTTTGTCCACAAACCCAAAAAATATTCACTTTTCACGATTTCTTTGTTTACACGGAGCAAAGAAACCAGGAAACCTGACTCAGAGTCTCTGTATACGCTGACGACTCTCTGATAAACAAACGTCAACACACTGAAGGTCACTGATTGGTCAGAGAGTGACGTCACTGAAGAGTCATGAGAGCGACGTCCCAGACTAAGCTAACAATGTCCAAGTGCAGATTAACGTTAAAAAAACCAGACTTAATCCCTGAAAACATGCGACACTGACCAATCTGTGGAATTCTAAGTATATTTTGGAATTTTAAGTATAATTTGGAATTTTAAGTAAATTTTGGAATTTTAAGTAAAATTTGGAATTATAAGTGGATTATAAGTAGTAAATATGTGTTTCTGAAGACCATGATTCACTGTAAATCTCCAGAGACCAAACACAATCCTTTACTCACACACACACGCACACACACACACACACCTACACACACACACGCAGAATATCAATGCTGCGGCGCTAGCTCAGCGCAGCATGCTAATGACATTCATATGTTCATCGTCTCATCCACCGCTCTGCAGTGACCTCATCACATCAGCTGAGGACGAGGACAGAGACGAGGACAGAGAGCAGCTGAGGACGAGGACGAGGACGAGGACGAGGACGAGGACGAGGACGAGGACGAGGATGAGGATAGAGAGCAGCTGAGGACGAGGATGAACAAGTATCATCTTCACCAGCTGAATACAGATCAGTGCAGCAGAGGAAGGTGATTCAGGGACACGTCTGTCTCTGTCTGTCTTTGTCTCTCTGTCTCTGCGTCTGTGGGACAGACCTGAGACAGAGACAGACCTGAGACACCATGTCCAACTATAACCAGGTCAAATTCATCACCTTTAATCTCTTATGAACTCACGATAATAAGATTACCTGGATTTACTAAAAGGTTTGTCCACACGAAAACACAACCTCACACTTTTCAAAATAAAAGTCTGAGTCCACTCTAAAACATAACTTGACAGATTTGAAAATAAAAGTCTCAATTTCTATCCGTCCACATTGAAAACGCAACCTCAGTTTTCAAAATAAAAGTCTCACACACACAAAAACATGAAGTCACTCCATGAACCAGTGGAACTTTACACTGAAACATGTACGTCGTGATGTGACGATGTCGGGGAAATCTGCGACGAAAAACGTTGATTGATTCGTGGTTTGGTCGATAAAATGTTTTAAAAAATCAATCAAAATCAAATGTGGAAATGTTGAAGTCTCTTTGTTCCACCTTTATTATCAAATAAAACCAGTTTCATACGCTGCAACATGGGCTTAAGCGTCTTTTCTCAAGGACACATGTAGCTGAGCAGAGTCAGGAATTGAACCCACAATATTCCAGATGAAAGATAACTCCTCTCACCACTGAGCCACCGTGGCTCAATCTTAACTCCATAAACTTTACAAAAAAAGTGACTTCAGCTTCTCCCAAAGTCATTTCATGGTCACATACTTGTACTTTTACTCAAGTATCTAAGTATTTAAGGTACTAGGTACACAGACTGTGTACTGTATATCATAAATTCTGTCATCTCAGGTCAGACGGTTAAATCCTGTGCATGCAAACAAACTCGTTGTGTTCTGTTAAACGTGGTGTTCCACAGGGCGTCGTCCTGGGCCCGCTACTGTCCTCACTGTTAGGTTAGATACTGACAGACTTGTTAGGACCTGGTTATGGAAACTTCAAACGTGACATACAGGGACACGCCCTGAACACGTCTGCAAGCCGTGACCTGCACACAGGAAGTAGGTCACCCGAAACAGGAAGTACCCTTTAACTTAACTTGTACTTGACCCAACAAAGACGAAAGGTTCACAGTGTAAAGGTGAAGCGAGCGGTCAGGGAACATCCTGCGACCTCTTACCCGTCTTGTGGTGGTGATGGTGGCGTTGTCGTTGTTGTTGGCGATGGCGATGGTGGACGTGCTGCGCCAGGACGTCTGCTAACCTGCTGGCGGCCGCCCCGCTGCCTCCGCTGCGCGTGGAGGAGGACGAGGCGGTGGAGGAGGTGGTGGTGGTGGTGGAGGAGGTGCCGTGCATGGCCCGGCTGATCCAGTGCTCCATCCTGATGCTTCCTTCTCGACTGGACGAGGTCCCGCCTCCGCCTCCTCCTCCTCCTCCTCCTCCTCCTTCGCCGTCCTCTTCTTCACCGCCTTCTCCTTCATCGCCGTCGCCCTGACCTTCGCCCTCTGAGCCTGAGGAAGTGTCTGAGCAGGAAGAGACATGAACAACGTGAATGACGTCGTCACAAACATACAGTCCTAGTGAACTATTCACAAACATACTTGGTCTTTCCCTGATCTCACCCTGCCTTGGACTTGACTTTATCTCTACTTCCATGGTCCCGGTATGGTCTTGGTGTAGTCTTGGTCTTGGTATAGTCTTGGTCTTGGTATGGTCTTGGTCTTGATGTAGTCTTGGTCTTGGTCTTGGTATGGTCTTGGTCTTGGTATGGTCTTGGTCTTGGTATGGTCTTGGTGTAGTCTTGGTCTTGGCATGGTCTTGGTGTAGTCTTGGTCTTGGCATGGTCTTGGTGTAGTCTTGGTCTTGGCATGGTCTTGGTCTTGGTATGGTCTTGGTCTTGGTATAGTCTTGGTCTTGGTATAGTCTTGGTCTTGGTATGGTCTTGGTCTTGGTGTAGTCTTGGTCTTGGTCTTGGTATGGTCTTGGTATAGTCTTGGTCTTGGTGTAGTCTTGGTCTTGGCATGGTCTTGGTCCTGGTATGGTCTTGGTATAGTCTTGGTCTTGGTGTAGTCTTGGTCTTGGTCTTGGTATGGTCTTGGTATAGTCTTGGTCTTGGTATGGTCTTGGTCTTGGTGTAGTCTTGGTCTTGGCATGGTCTTGGTCTTGGTATGGTCTTGGTATAGTCTTGGTCTTGGTATGGTCTTGGTCTTGGTATGGTCTTGGTATAGTCTTGGTCTTGGTGTAGTCTTGGTCTTGGTCTCTACTGTCTTGGTCTTGACTTAGTCCTTGTCTAGTCTTTGTCCTTTCCTTGACCTCACCCTGCCTGGGTCTTGGTCTGGTCTTGGTTTTGTTGACCTTCTGTAGCTGAAGCTCATTCATTCATCAGCTGATTGTGTGTGTGTGTGTGTACCTGGTGGTGTGTAGGCTTCCATGGAGGTCTGGACCACCAGGGAGCGCCGTTTGGACGGCATGGGCACGGCCATCTTCCTCTCTTTGTGTTTGGCCAGCGCGGCCTGGACGGCCTCTGTGTGAACATCTGCAAACAAACATCACAGTCATGTTTTTTTAAAGGACTTTTTTAAAGGTTTGTGCTCAGAATCTCAGTCACACTTCTGTTCTTCTTCTTCTTCTCACCAGATCTGTAGCGTTCGTCTCTGGATCCTGACGAGCGGCGGCGATGGTAACGTGACGCCGAAGACGGGGTGACGGGAGGTCTCCTCTCCTGACCTGTGGGAGGGTCCATTCCTGAGAGAATAATACACTTCAGGTTAACTTTGCTACACTTTTACAACAGGAAACTGATGTTTGTAAACCACTCACTCTCCCACACCAAAGCCCAGAGAGAAAACCAGTGATTTTAGCTCACAGGGACACAGGAGCTGCTGGTCCTCTGCTGCCTCGTGTGGTCACTTTGTGTCACTGAATTAAGTCTAAATTAAATATTTTAAAAGCTGAATTCACTAAAATCAGTCATTGTAAGTTAGTGATGGAGGCAGCAGTGGATCAACAACTCCTGTGAACTCCTGTGTGCTGTGATGTTAAAATCACTGGTTGTCTCTATGAGGTTTGGTGTGGGTGCACATCTCATCATCATCATCGTCCCGAGTTCCTATAAATGTACTTTTAAAGTTGTTTTTGTCGTTTTTCTTTGTTCTAAACAAAGCTCCGCCCCCAACCGAAGCCGTTCTTTATGTGGTTGAGTGAAAGGAAAAGGGGGAGGAGTCAGGTTTTACCTGGCGACTGAGGGAAGAAGGCTCCGATCAGCTTGGTTCTTTTCTTCTCATAACCTTTCTGTGTGATGTCACCTGAACAAAGACAAACAGTGACGACGTCAACATCCTTCATTTAAAGATATAAAGCAGCTTTTTATCTGAGTGTATTTTTCACATCATGTGAACCATAAACAGGAGATTATATTTATATATATCCACATATATTACATCATATATCAGGATATAAACTGAGAACGTACACACATTAGAATTTATCAAAGTATTTAGATGTGTGTGTGTGTGTGTGTGTGTTTAACACAACACTGAGAGTCCATGACCATATACAGTCTGAGAGAGAGAGAGAGGAAGTGAAGGAAGAAAAGATGAATGTGAGGAAGGACAAAAAAGAAAGATCAGAAAAGAGAGAATGAAGAGGAAGAGGAGGAGGAGGAAGAGGAGGAGTGTTGTTGCATCTCTGCATCACCTAAAAAGGAAAAAGAGTTGAGAGAGAGAGAGAGAAAGTAAACATACTGAGAGAGCACAACATATCTCTCTCTCTCTCTCTCTCTCTCTCTCAGTACATGTACTCTGTTCACGTACATGTACCAGTGTATGTGTATAAAACACATGTACATACAGTCTGTGTGTGACACTGACTTTGAGTCAGAGTGTATGTGTGATTATATATGTGTATATGAGTATATATGTATATATGAGTATATGCAAGTATATATGTATATATGAGCATATGCAAGTATATATGTATGTGTGAGTATATATGTATATATGAGTATATGCAAGTGTATATGAGTATATGGAAGTATATATGTATGTGTGAGTATATGTGAGTATATGTGTATATATATGTATATATATGTGTATATATGTATATGTGTGAGAATATGAGTGTATATGTGAGTATATATGTAAATATGTGAGTATATATGTGAGTATAAATATGTATATTGAATATATGTGGGTATATCTGTATAGGTGAATATACATGCGGGTATATATGTATATGTGTGAGTATATATGTGAGTATATGTGTGAGTATATATGTAAGTATATATGTGATAATACATGTATATCGGAGTGTAGATGTGAGTATATGTATGTATGAGAGTGTAGATGTGAGTATATGTATGTATGAGAGTGTAGATGTGAGTATATCTGTATATATATATATATGCATATATGTGAGTATATATGTGAGTACATATGTATATATGTGAGTATATATATGTATGATAGTGTAGATGTGAGTATATCTTTATATGTGAGTATATATGTATATGTGTGTATATGAGTATATATATATATGCATATATGTGAGTATATATGTACTGTATCTATGTATGTGTCCTTGAATAACTAGAGTCTTATGCTGGTGACTTGTTACCCGTCGCCATGGTAACCATATTAGCTAAGCATGTTAGCATGCTAAGAAAACAAGCAACAGATGAATTAAAACACAAAGACTATATAAAGTGATATATATATATATATATATACACAGTATATATATGAACACACACACACATATACAGCCATGTGTCGACAAAAACACACACAAACACAAATTAGCTCATAGGAAACGCCCAAGAAACAAGGAGTCCCCCAGGAATGAGGGCAACACACACACACACACACACACACACACACACACAGTGACTGCAGGTACTGTGTGTGTGTGTGTTCAGAGGCAGCAGGTGTTTACACTAACTACACGCTGAGTCAGGACTGACACACACACACACACACACACACACACAGGTGACACAAAAACTGTCGTGATCATCAACTGTTCATAAAAATGTGACGTCACTCGTTTCCCATGATTCAAGTCATTTTAAAAATCACACACACACTCACACACATACACATACAATCACTGATCTGAACGATTTTTACTCTGTCACCGAGTTTTAATCCAGAGAAAACACAGATTAGACAGATCCAGATTACCCAGATTATCCAGACTCAGGAGTCAAACCTGTCCAGGGATCTGGGATCTCACAGAATCTCACGTGATTTCACGTTAATCCCAATCTAACAGATATCCGGTCAGATAATCTGTTCAAATCAGATTACAGTTGCAAGAAGCGATTGTCGTTAATCTGACGAATCGTCCTGTAGCGCGGGAGAGTTCACTGTGACACCATCAAAGATTATTATGGATTATTCAAAACTTTATTAAAATGTGTTTACTGTTTAAAACGTCTTAAAATGACCAGGTTTCATTTGATTTAAATAGAAACAACAGAAGAAAATAATCCACAGGTGATTTTAAACCGTTAATCTGTTAATCTGTTAATCTGCTTTGTTCACAGGTGTAAAAGTGTCCTGAACAGACTTTTACTGATCGATGAGGACTAAACAAAGACAGAGATCAAAGAAACTGAGATAACACACACACACACGCACGCACGCACACACACGCACGCACACACGCGCACACACACACACACACACACACACACACGTACTCACCGATCATAACGACAGCAGGAATCAAAACTCATGCTCTTCACACACTCTGTCGCCCGTCTGAGTTTGTCCTCAGTGTGCTCAGTGTGTGTGTGTGTGAAAACACTGAAACACACACACTTTCTGTCCCACACACACACACACACAGTGGTTTCAGGTCGTATCCAAACACAAAGGACTGAAGGTGTCTGCTGACATTTAGCTACTGATGCTGCCTTTGTTCTTCACACACACACACACACACGCACACACACGCGCACGCACGCACACACACACACACACACACACACACAACAGTGTGGACTGCCTCGCAATTACTTTCTGCTTTCAAGTCGAGGATGGAGTTACCTCTGTTACACTTTACACTTGTGTGTGATAGTGTGTGTGTGTGTGTGTGTGTGCATGTGATATTGTGTGTGTGCGTGTGATATATTGTGTGTGTGTGTCCTCTGCTCATTGGACACAGTCCCACCTGCCTGTCCAAACACACACACACACACACACACACATGCACACACACACGACTGGTCCTGACAAGGTCAGAGTTTTATCGTGTGTTAGTGTGTTTTAGGAGGTCCTAAAGAGATAACACATACAAGAACACACACACAGAACCCTGGGGATGTGTGTGTGTGTGTGTGTGTGTGTCTCCTGGTTACCATGACGATAACTGCCAACAAAAGAAGTGAGTGAGATCAGAGAGCGACATGAACGCAAAGATGTGACGATGTGATGTTTGACAGAGACGCAGGGACGTCCTCACTGACAGAGTGTGTGTGAGTGTGTGTGTGTGTGTGTGCGCGCACAGAGAGTGTTTGCATTTAATTTGACTGAACAACAGCCGTCTACACACACACACACACACACACACACACACACACACACACACTCATGACGAGTTGAGCAGCAACAAACTCTGAATATGACGACAGAAAAAGTCAGAAATGTTCAAACTGCATTGATTCTGAGGTCATTTATGTGAAAACATTGACTTTATCTGATCTAAAGTGTTTTTAAGAACATGTTCACGTCTTTATTTCACTGTGAAAGTGAAGTTTGTAAACCACTCACTCGCCCACACCAAATCCATAGAGTAAACCAGTGATTTTAACATCACAGCACACAGAAGTTCACAGGAGTTGTTGATCCACTGCTGCCTCCATCACTAACTTACAATGACTGATTTTAGTGAATTCAGCTTTTAAAATATTTAATTTAGACTTAACTCAGTGACACAAAGTGACCACACGAGGCAGCAGAGGACCAGCAGCTCCTGTGTCCCTGTGAGCTAAAATCACTGGTTTTCTCTATGGGCTTTGGTGTGGGAGAGTGAGTGACTTTGGTGTGGGAGAGTGAGTGGTTTACAAACATCAGTTTCCTGTTAACAGCTGCTGTCTGAAGGGATTTTTCCCCAAAAAAGGCAGAGGAGGAAGTTGTCGTAGTATTAAAAATATCGACGCTGAGCAAACAAATTATGTCACTTCCTGTGGTTAAACTCTTTAAAGTCCTCGGGGAGGATTTAACTCTGTGACCTCTGTGACCTCTGTGACCTCCACCACTGAGGAAAGTCCCCGTGTCCTCGTGTCCTGATGGACGTCATGTGACCAGACTCATAGTGGACGACACAGGGTCACATGATGGTCACATGGAAACCACCAGAACTTCATCAGAGCCTCCGTTATCACAGGCTTTTAAGTGAAAGAGTCAGATAAAGTCAGTCAAAGACAGTCTGCGTGTACAAAGTAACGTTAAGAGGATACTTAAAGAGTAAAAGTACACGTATGTGAGCGAAGTATTTGTACTTTGTTACATTACAACACAGGGATTAGGGTTAAGGGTTAATAGTGATGGTTAAGGTAAGAGTAAAGTGTTATGTCAATGGTGTGTCCTCACTAAGATATAAAAACAAGTCTGTGTGTGTTCTCGTACTTGCCACATACTGAGGACCAGTGATGGTTTTTAACCAACAAAGTGAGGACATTTTTACAAAGAGGACGGTCCTCACTTTGTTTTCGTTCAAATCACTTCCTTAGCTCGTAAACATGCTATAGTTAACACAGATCCTCGATTTGGTACAAAAAAAACGTTTTGCAGCCCTGTTGTTTCACACACTGTTTGCTCTGGGGCTCCACCTGCAGACATTTTATGATATTGCACCCAGTAGTTATTTATGAAGTAGATATTTGTAATTTTAAAGTGGAAATGCTGGTCCTCACTTTGTCAGCAACCAAGTCCTCAGTATGCAGCAAGTACAAGAATGTGTGTGTGTGTGTGTTGTGTTCCCAACGGTCCAGGATCCTGCAGCCAGTAAAAATTTGCCTACAGAAGAGATTCCCAAAATAGACGAGGATAACCTTTGATATGTAATACTGCCACACACACACACACACACACACACACACACACACACACACACACACACACACACACACACACACACACACACACACACACACACACACACACACACACACACACACACACACACACACAGGTGATGTTTACCTTCAGGGTGGTTACCCTCACACACATCAATCACACAGTTGTGTTTTAACTGTAACTCATACGTTTACATCAGAGTTTTTTTTGTTTTCCTGTAAAAACGTCAACAAAAACAAACTTGTCCTCTGGTGTCCTGGAGGACGCTGGTCTGACCTGGAGTCTGCAGATCCTGGTCTGAGAACATGAGCTCTTGTGTTCTTCTTCATGACTCAGCAGATTTTCTGATTATTTTAGTGTCAAACTTTTCTTTCGCTCTCACTTTTTCCTTCAGCTCTAAAAAAACAGAAGAACATTCATCCATCTGCCAATCCATCCATCCGTCCATCCATCCATCCATCCGCCAATCCATCCATCTATCCGCCAATCCATCCGTCCATCCAGCCATCCATCCATCCGTCCACCCATCCGTCATCCATCCATCCGTCCGTCCATCCATCTGTCCGTCCATCCATCCGTCCGTCCATCCATCCGTCCGTCCATCCATCCGTCCATCCATCCATCCGCCAATCCGTCCGTCCATCCAGCCATCCGTGCGTCCATCCATCTGTCCGTCCATCCGTCCGTCCATCCATCCGTCCGTCCATCCATCTGCCCATCCATCCATCCGCCAATCCATCCGTCCATCCATCCATCCGCCAATCCGTCCGTCCATCCATCCATCCGTCCGTCCATCCATCTGTCCGTCCATCCATCCGTCCGTCCATCCATCTGCCCATCCATCCATCCGCCAATCCATCCGTCCATCCATCCATCCGCCAATCCGTCCGTCCATCCAGCCATCCGTGCGTCCATCCATCCATCCATCTGTCCATCCATCCGCCAATCCATCCATCCGTCCATCCATTCCTCTGTCCGTCCATCCATCCGCCAATCCATCCATCCGTCCCTCCGTCCGTCCATCCATCCAGCCATCCATCCGTCCATCCATCCATCCGTCCATCCATCCGTGCGTCCATCCAGCCATCCGTCCATCCATCCAGCCATCCCTCCGTCCATGGAAAAACAAACTTGTCCTCTGGTGTCCTGGAGGACGCTGGTCTGACCTGGAGTCTGCAGATCCTGGTCTGAGAACATGAGCTCTTGTGTTCTTCTTCATGACTCAGCAGATTTTCTGATTATTTTAGTGTCAAACTTTTCTTTCGCTCTCACTTTTTCCTTCAGCTCTAAAAAAACAGAAGAACATTCATCCATCCGCCAATCCATCCGTCCATCCATCCATCCATCCGCCAATCCATCCATCTATCCGCCAATCCATCCGTCCATCCAGCCATCCATCCATCCGTCCACCCATCCGTCATCCATCCATCCGTCCGTCCATCCATCCGTCCGTCCATCCATCCGTCCATCCATCCATCCGCCAATCCGTCCGTCCATCCAGCCATCCGTGCGTCCATCCATCTGTCCGTCCATCCATCCGTCCGTCCATCCATCTGCCCATCCATCCATCCGCCAATCCATCCGTCCATCCATCCATCCGCCAATCCGTCCGTCCATCCATCCATCCGTCCGTCCATCCATCTGTCCGTCCATCCATCCGTCCGTCCATCCATCTGCCCATCCATCCATCCGCCAATCCATCCGCCAATCCGTCCGTCCATCCAGCCATCCGTGCGTCCATCCATCCATCCATCCGTCCATCCAGCCATCTGTCCATCCATCCGCCAATCCATCCATCCGTCCATCCATTCCTCTGTCCGTCCATCCATCCGCCAATCCATCCATCCGTCCCTCCGTCCGTCCATCCATCCAGCCATCCATCCGTCCATCCATCCATCCGTCCATCCATCCATCCGTCCATCCATCCAGCCATCCCTCCGTCCATGGAAAAACAAACTTGTCCTCTGGTGTCCTGGAGGACGCTGGTCTGACCTGGAGTCTGCAGATCCTGGTCTGAGAACATGAGCTCTTGTGTTCTTCTTCATGACTCAGCAGATTTTCTGATTATTTTAGTGTCAAACTTTTTTTTCGCTCTCACTTTTTCCTTCAGCTCTAAAAAAACAGAAGAACATTCATCCATCCGCCAATCCATCCGTCCATCCATGAATCCATCCGCCAATCCATCCATCTATCCGCCAATCCATCCGTCCATCCAGCCATCCATCCATCCGTCCACCCATCCATCCGTCCCTCCGTCCGTCCATCCATCCAGCCATCCATCCGTCCATCCATCCATCCATCCGTCCATCCATCCAGCCATCCCTCCGTCCATCCATCCATCCATCGGTCCATCCATCCGTCCATCCAGCCATCCGTCCATCCATCTGTCCATCCAGCCAGCCATCCATCCGTCTGTCCATCCGTCCGTGCGTCCATCCATCCATCCGTCCATCCAACTATCCGTCCATCCATCCATCCATCCGTCCCCTCGTCAACAATACTTTTTTTTTGTCGTCCATTTTAACGTAAACCTAGCGTCGCTAACAGACGTCCTCATAGTGAGACGTTAGAAACAGACAGATGTGTCTGTCTGACAGAGTGGAATTTCAAAATAAAGTAAAGGAATGATTTAAAGACATCACTGAAGACGTCCTCGTCCTCCTGAACCTTTATCTGAGAGCTTTATTTTCCACTCTTCACCTCAGAGGAGACGCAGACAGAGACAAAAACATCACATTCCACAGAGTGAATCACAGTCAGTGAGAACGAGGTGAAACTGAAGCTCAGTCTGAGCAGATTTAAACGTGTGAAGCAGCAGAAAAATGAAAATCTCTGAGCGTCAGAGAAACGACCACAGGAACTGGGTGTGAAGTTAAGTCTGAACCAGTGAACTGAGACGTCTGCATAAGACATGAGGCTGAAGACCTGAACCCAGACTGAGCCCAGACTGGACTCATCAAAGTGTTCCAGCTCAAAGACCCGGGTCAATGTTCAGCTCACACACTCACATCAGACTTTAAGTTTGGCTCAGATCTGGATCCATATTACTTTGAAATGGGGTCTGGTTTGGGCAAAGTTTATTGAGTCTGTTTGGACCAGGTTTAGGTCACAGTTGGGTCCGGTTTGGACTGGGTTCAGGTTCAGGTCAAGGTTGGGTCTGGTTTAGGCTGATTCTGCGCCACATTTGGACCAGATTCTAGACAGATGTTGGTCTTCTTGTGGCTTAAGCCTGGTTGAACAAGATTTGGCACCACATTGGGACGGGTTGGAGGTTTAGACCAGATTAAGACCAGGTTTATATTCTCTGCCAGATGAAGCTGAGATGTGGGTCAGCGATGGATCTGGTTTAGGCTTTGTTTTGGTCCCAGGTTTAGTTTTGAATCTTTATTTTTGACCGTAGATCTTTAGTTAGTTCCATGTTTTTACTTGAATAACATAATAATTCCTTGAATCCAGGTCTGGTTCGGTCCAGGTTTTCCATGTTTCTCTCTCTGCTCTGAATTCAGACTGAAAATCTTCCGTTAAAGTAGAAACTGTTTGTATATTTAGTTATAGTTTCAACATGTAAAAAAACAATAAAACAACAAAAGCTCGACGTCACACGCACGCACGCACGCACACACACACACACACACACACGCACACACACACACACCGTCTCCACCTCCACGCTCATTTACATTTAGATGAACTCATTAAGATCCATAAACACCACCAGTGCCTCCTCCTCCTCTTCATCTTCCCCCTCCTCTTCCTCTTCCTCCTCCTCCTCTTCCTCTTCCTCCTCCTCCTCTTCCTCCTCCTCCTCTTCCTCTTCCTCTTCCTCTTCCTCCTCCTCCTCT
This sequence comes from Microchirus variegatus, assembly GCF_963457635.1. Lineage (NCBI taxonomy): Eukaryota > Metazoa > Chordata > Actinopteri > Pleuronectiformes > Soleidae > Microchirus > Microchirus variegatus. The sequence continues at coordinate 9,655,125 of NC_139822.1, read as the reverse complement.
TCCTCTTCCTCTTCCTCCTCCTCCTCCTCCGACGATGATTCCAGGATTTTTGAGGCAGTAAAAACACAAAATTATTCTTTTTTTTAGACTCAATTTTACACCTGGATTTCCCAACTCTCACCCATTCATTCATTCACTCACTCACACATTTATAAATAGCATGTAGCATGTAGCATGTAGCGCAGATCTTTTCCTGTCTGCTGTCAGTCACTCGGGGGGAAACGTGGGCCTGCAGACGACAGGAGCCAGGGATCAAATCCCCTCTCATCCGGTTGGAGCTCGGCCCGTTCTATCTCTGATCCACCGCGGGGGGTGAGGAGGGGGGGGATTAATAATAATTCAGGGTGATTATTATAACGAGGTACGGGACAGGAGTCAGCAACTGACTGAGCTGTGAGCGCCCCCTGCTGCTGGGAAACAACCTGATACGTGAATCTACATCGAGTTTAGTGAAGCGCTCACTCTCTCACACCAAAGTCACTCACTCTCTCACACCAAAGTCACTCACTCTCCCACACCAAAGCCACTCACTCTCTCACACCAAAGTCACTCACTCTCCCACACCAAAGTCACTCACTCTCCCACACCAAAGCCCATAGAGACTTTTCTGTCACTTTTCTGCTGCCGTTAAAATGTCTGGAGAGAGAGAGAGGAGGAAGAGGAGGAGGAGGAAGAGAAACAGTCTCAGATTTCATTACATTCTCTACAGGAGTAAAATGCCTGTGTGTGTGTGTGTGTGTGTGTGTGTGTGTGTGTGTGTGTGTGTGTGTGTGTGTGTGTGTGTGTGTGTGTGTGTCTTGAATGGATTTATCCCACAGGTTTCACTCTGAGCTGCTCCCATGAGCCTCTGCTGCAACCAGAGATGGAGCGAGGCAGAAATGAATAAAAAGAGTGCGTGTGTGAGTGTGTGAGTGTGTGTGTGTATGTGTGTGAAGCAGATATTTACAGTCATTTTACTTATTTATTTCCTCAGATTTGTGACAAACTGCTGTTGTTTTGTTTGTTTCTGCAGCACACACACACACACACACACACACACACAGACACACACACACTGACACACACACACAGACACACACACACATTGACACACACACACACACACAAGCATGAATTCTACAACTCAGCAAAACAACGATGGTGTTTTTGTGTCGTGTGAAGGGTCCAGGTGTGTGTGTGTGTGTGTGTGTGTGTGTGTGTGTGTGTGTGTGTGTGTGTGTGTGTGTGAAAACAGGAAGTGGAGGGAAACTGAGAGGACGACAGAGTCAGGACACAGACATCCTGATGAGTTCACCACACACACAAACATGTTTTTATACCTTAGTGAGGACCTCAGAGACACGAGGCATTCTCTAACCCCTTAACCTTAACTTAACTTAACTTAACTTAACTTAACTTAACTTAACCATCACAACTAAGTGCTGAATCCTGAACCTAAAGCCAGGTCTTAACCCTTTAAAGTTGTAGAGACCAGACACAACTGAAATAACTATTGTTTTCTTAAGTTTTTAAGAGACACATTTTTTACAACTTAACAATAATTTACAACTTTAAAAAACAAACTATTATACTTTTCTATGCAGATGATGCACTTTCTTTAGCAAAAATCCCCCAAAACTCACAAAGGTTTGAGAAAAGATACTTTTTCCTCATCATTATTGTTCTTTTCTATGCAGATGATACGTGTTCTTCCACAATAATCCCTGTGATCGTGTCCATCACGTTAGTTTAACATGGTGCTGCCCCCTGCAGGTTGTAGAAAGGATGATATTATCCGTCTCTAAATGAAAACAGTGAGTTAATTTAGCCTAGAGCTAATTCTGCAGAAGCTTCTGGAAAAACCCCTTTAAATCAAACACAAACTACTGAAACTAATCGACCGACGTCTGTGACGACCAACAAAAGCCTTGTGAGAGTCAGAAGATCAGGAGATAAAACCACGAGGAGACGACGCGTCCTGCAGCCAAACCTCAGTCCTTCACGCTTTGATCATGTGATCACGACGATGATGAGGAGAAACCACGGCAGACTCACAGTCAAAGTTCATCTCACCTCCCTGAACGCACCGTCAGTCTGTCAGTCTGCAGGACTCTAGCTCCGCCCACCTCTCCCCTGCCTGTCCGTCAGCGTCAGAACCACAAACGTCCAGACGCTCAGATCATCTCCATCAATCTGTCGTGTCGTCTGAAACAGCGACGAGTCACTCACTCACTCCCTCTCTCTCTCTCTCTTTTGTGTCTCCACCTCTTTCTCTTTTTTCCTCTCGTCTCTTTCATCCTTTATTTCGTCTCCAGAGAGATTTCTCGTTTCTCTGCTTCTCCGTCTGACCTCGATATCTGACAGAGGCTGTCCACGCCCATCCAGACCTCACTCACAAGCACGCACGCACACTGAAACTTGGACAGATCATTCATTAGGATAAAAAAAAACACACCAAAAAAGCTAATTCTAGCATCTGGACGAAGCAAAATGTCCACACAAGGCAGGTGTTTTGTCAATGGTTGGTCCACACAAGTATAGAACGACAAGAACACACACACACACACACACACACACACACAGGAGAGAGTGTGTTATCAGTGTCCGTCAGTTTGTGAAAGTGTGAAGACAGGAAACGACAGCGGGACAAGTGTGTGAGGCCGGAGGTTGTCGCATGTCAAACACCCACACGCGCGCACGCATGCACGCGCGCACACACACACGCACACACACACACACACATTATACAGTTTACTAAAATAGAATCAGATTGTAATGAAGAGTGAGATGATGTCACCTCTCCTGCAGTGAGAGTGAGAGAATAAACGTGACTCTGTCGTTTTTACGCTCGACCTCCAGACTGACCGTTCCCCCAGAAACGAGGCAGCAGCAGCATCCGCAGCCGCTCTGTCGCTGTAACTCAGCCCAGTGATTTAGACCTGCTGCATTATTTAACCATGGCACACTTCCACTTCCTGTATCTGTCACACACACACACACACACACACACACACACACACACACACACACACACACACACACACACACACACACACACACACACACACACACACACACACACACACACACACACACACACACACGAGTTGCAGAGCTATTCTTGTGAGGAAACCACATCAACTTCACCTCATCTGCAACAGGAACCACTCACTCTCCCACACCAAAGTTCATAGAGAAAATCAGTGATTTTAGCTCACAGGGACACAGGAGCTGCTGGTCCTCTGCTGCCTCGTGTGGTCACTTTGTGTCACTGAAATAAACTGAAATGAAGAATTTTGAAAGCCGAATTTTACAAAATCAGACGTTTGAACTTAGTGATGGAGGCAGCAGTGGATCAACAACTCCTGTGAACTCCTGTGTGCTGTGATGTAAAAATCACTGGTTTACTCTATGGACTTTGGTGTGGGAGAGTGAGTGGTTTACAAACGTCAGTTTCAAGGGAAAATATTTTTTTTAACTAATTAAATCTACGTCAGATTAAGTCAATTATATCTTAAGAACATGTTCACGTCTTTATTTCACTGTTAGACAGACAGTCACTCACTCTCTCACACCAAAGTCACTCACTCTCACTCACTCTCTCACACCAAAGTCACTCACTCTCCCACACCAAAGTCACTCACTCTCTCACACCAAAGTCACTCACTCTCACACACCAAAGTCACTCACTCTCCCTGCACCAAAGTCACTCACTCTCCCTGCACCAAAGTCACTCACTCTCCCACACCAAAGTCACTCACTCTCCCTGCACCAAAGTCACTCACTCTCCCTGCACCAAAGTCCATAGAGAAAACCAGTGATTTTAACATCACAGCACACAGGAGTTCACAGGAGTTGTTGATCCACTGCTGCCTCCATCACTAACTTACAATGACTGATTTTAGTGAATTCGGCTTTTGAAAATGTTCATTTATATTAATTTCAGTGACACAAAGTGACCACACGAGGCAGCAGAGGACCAGCAGCTCCTGTGTCCCTGTGATGTTAAAATCACTGGTTTTCTCTATGGACTTTGGTGTGGGAGAGTGAGCGGTTTACAAACATCAGACAAACGTGAGTCTCTTTGATTTGAAGCAGAGTGACATCAGTGAGTCGACACAACCTCGTCACGAACTCTTCAAACAGAAAAACTCTGCACCTGGTTCTGCTTTTGTCCTGAGGAACAGTCACTGATCACAGCTTCACCTCCTCCTCCTCCTCCTCCTCCTCATCATCATCACCCTCCTCCTCCTCCTCCTCCTCCTACTCACTGACACAAAACACATCCATCCCCAAACTGTGGAACTCCGTTTTCCTCATGAGGAAAGTGGGTCATGTGTCCTCTCAACTACATATGATGATGAAACACGACTGACGTTTTACAATCATTTTAAAGACAAAACACAAGAAACAACGAGACTTTATTCGCTAAACATCCGTAAGCGTGATTATTTTATATGGGAAAACAAAAATCTGGCAAAGAATATGAGGAAAACTATCAGTAACAATCACCTACGATGATGTTGATGTTCCTTTTACGCTGTTATTATGTTTATAACGATATAAAATAATAATAATAATGATGATAGTCGAGGATTGGAAAACACTTTTTCTGGACCCAAAAAAACTAGAATTGGAAATAATTAACAAAAAAAAAACAAAAAACTAATTTTTCAAGAGACATTTCAATCAGGATTTAGGTCAAAAATTCAACAAAACTGTTCATTACGTATTAAATGAGCGTCATAAAAATCGTTTTGTCCTATGGTTTATGAAAATTGTGATTTTTAAATCAATTCCAGCCTCATTTGCATACGGAGTTCCACAAGGTTCTGCTCTAGAACCCTTTCTCGTCTCTGGTTACATGATATATGCAGATGACACAGTTATTTATACCTCTCTGTCAACGCTAATGAAGTAAATCAGTGTCCAGATCTGCTAAATTTACTCAAATATACAAAATTATCGATGATGAAAAACACATTTTTCAAGACATTTCAACTACTGTTGATTCATCACAACGTCCATTTTCAGCGTGACTTTATAGATTATTTTATGTACAAAGCTTATTTATGAAGCTTAAATGTTGTAATCTCTCATGTACGAGAAACAAAAGCACAAAATCTGGAGCAGAAACATCGGTATGTGACGCTCTTTCTCTTCTCTGTTTACATGATATATGCAGATGACACACTGTTGTTTGCACCATCACACTACATCACTACTTTCACACACGTTAATAACCACGTCTTGGTCTAAGATCTGCTCACAAAAACGTTTCTGAATTTCCTCAGGTGAGACGAAATAAAAGCATGAGAACCTGATACCTGTCACGTTTGAATGGGCCTCACAAAAACCTCACAAAAACCTCCACAGGTGAAGGAAAACAAACATCTCCTCAGACTCCTCCCTGTCCTTTGTCTCTGCAGTTGTCAATAGAGCGACGGACAATAAAACGACACAAAGACGGATTTGTTCTCTCGCTCTATACCCGTGACTCCGCCCACCACAGAGAGCAGGGGGGCGGGGCATCAGTGGACATGTGAGCGTAGACTTAACAACCGTAGGAAACGGCTGACGACGATTATTTACGCCAAGAAGTTTTTGTTTTGGCTCGGAAATTTAAATATTTAGCGGATTTTTGTTTAAAAACTGCTTCATTTTTATCAACAAAACTAATCTTCTGTCTCTTCAATCTGTATTTTACTGTAAGTCTGCACAAAAGTGCATTTATGTACATTATTTTAAACAAAAATTAGAAAATAGAAAAGTTTTCGTTATCATCTGATTATATATACATACATATAAATATATTACTTCTACTTCCCGTCAAAACAGTTCTACTTCCTTTTGAAACAGTGGTACGTTCTGTAAAAACAGTTCTACTTCCTGCTGAAACAGATCTACTTCCCATCTAATGGTTCTACTTCCTGTTGAAACAGATCTACTTCCTGTTGAAGGAGCTCTACTTCCTGTAGAAACTGTTCTATTTCCCGTCAAACAGTTCTACTTTCTGTTGAATCTGCTCTACTCCCTGTTGAAACAGTTCTACATCCTGTTGAAACAGTTCTACATCCTGTTGAAACGGCTCTACTTCCTGTTGAAACAGCTCTACTTCCTGTTGAAACAGCTCTACTTACTGTTGAAACAGCTCTACTTCCTGAAGTAGAACTGTTCCCAACAGTTCACGACTACTTCTACTTCTCCTTCTCCTTTTTTGGGAGGATTTTAAATAACGACACGTTTATTTTCATATTTTTTGTTTTACTCGCACTGTCGTAAAACACTAGTGGTAACAGGAAGTAACTGCACTCTTGCAAATGTGTAGAACAAACTGTTTCTGTTATCAGCAAGGATCTGGCGCACAGACAGCGCCCTCTGCTGGACAACTTTGTCATTACTCCAAACAGTCTGTTGCACTTCTAGGCTGTAGTATTGTTGTCATTATTATAATTTTTTTGTGTGTTTTTTGTTGTTGTTGTTTTTTAAAGTTTAAGTTTTAACTTTAATCTTCAGATTTTGAATCGCAGGATATAAACTCTACGTACTTTTCTACGTCACTTTCTGAGTCACTTTCTGCTCCACCCCCGCTCTTTCTCCGCTTGGTTTCTTCCACTCAATTACATCTGTAACACACACACACACACACACACACACACACACTGAGAGCGGTGTTATTAATAGAAGTGTCAGGGTGACACAGTAATCCCACACTGCAGAGGCTTTTCCTCTGCGCGCACACACACACCTACACACACACACACACACCTTGACTCAGCATTTTAAACAGAGAGAATTTCCTCTGTTGTTGTTGTTTACAGACGTAAATATGAACCAGTTGAGTTTAAACACTTGTCTTTGGTGTAAATGAGTCAATTTATGAGATTTAATCTCTTAATCTTAAAGATTAAAGATGAAGAATAATCCGTGTCAGGGTCCGAGCGTCGAGGACTTATTTGAATTCCTCTAATTAATAGTTTTCCTCCACAAATGATCGCATTTTTGAGGCGCTCAACGTTGGTGAAAATGGACAAAAATTGGTAGGCAAATTAGAACTGTCGAAAAAGCTGATCAAATAAAATAAAATCCAAAAATTGGCAGAAAATGGCTCAGTAGCGCCCCCCAAAGGCGAGACCCAATAAGCAACAATAAGCCAAAACTAAGTTGCACCAAATTTGACGAAACTTGGTGGAAACATGTCCCAGACCAAGACAGACAAAAAAGTCTATGGGGACCATGACCTCAACTCAACAGGAGGGCGGCCATTTTGGATCAAACATATTTGAACAAACGCCACCGACAGATTTACTGCGATCTTCTTTAAATTTGCTGAGGTCCCTGTGGATAAGATGAGGGTTAAAGGTCACCAGAAGATTTCGTTGAATTTGACACCAGGATGCAGCCACTAGGGGGCGACAAATATGCGGCTATTTCTATTTCTGAGGAATTCTGTCGTAACTTTGTGATAAACGGTCCGATCACAGCCGAACGTGCTATGATTGGTCGTAGTACGGTCAAAAGGTCAAAAACAAACGGAATCTGCCAGAAAACGCAATCCTTACGTAACGTAATCTGAGAATTCGGGATAAATTGCGAGGGAATTACTGGACTGTGATCTTCTTTAGGACCTTTTTCTGTCACAAACACTGACCTCGTCAGGACCAGCAGAGTCCCGATGGAGACCAAAACCTGGTCCTAAGGTCAGTGAAACTGGTGATGATGAAGTCTTTGTTTAGTCTGAAGTCGACGCAGAGAATAATCGCTGTGTTTGAACGATTATAAACTCTATTATTAAACAGCTGAGAGTCAACGTACACACACACACACACACATTCTTTCCCCTTGACTTAACCGACAACTGCAATGTCTCACACACACACACACACACACACACACACACACACACACACACACACACACACACACACACACACACACACACACACACACACACACACACACACACACACACACACACACACACACACACACCAACCACAAACCACTCACTCTCAAAGTTATGTCTTATTTTGTAAAATTCGGCTTTTAAAATTCGGCATTTTAATTTATTTCAGTGACACAAAGTGACCACACGAGGCAGCAGAGGACCCAGCCGCTCCTGTGTCGCTGTGAGCTAAAAATGCTGCTTTTCTCTATGAGGTTTGGTGCACGTGTGTGTGTGTGTGTTCTTAACTTTACCTTCACACTTTCTCAGTGTGTCAAAGTCCAAAGACTCACACACACACACACGCACACGCACACACACACACACGCACACACAATTTGAATCATTATACAAAGGAATATGAACAGTGGCCCTGTTACATTCATGATACCAACTGTGTGTGTGTGTGTGTGTGTGCGTGTGTGTGTGTGTGTGTGTGTGTGTGTGTGTGTGTGTGTGTGTGTGTGACCTTCAGACACAGCTGAGGGTCTGACTGCCAGTGCTGCTGCTGATCATGGAACTGGAATGCATGACCGAATGCCATCCACTGCACTTGTGTGTGTGTGTGTGTGTGTGTGTGCATGTGTGTATATGTATGTGTGTGTGTGTGCATGTGTGTGTGTCTCTTTAGCAGAACAAACCATAAAACTGTCGTTTTCAAACAGCAGACGCCTGTTTGCGTGATTCTCATTAAGTTCAAAGTGCATGGGTGTGTGTGTGTGTATGAGAGAGAGAGCGACACTCACACTCAACACACACACACACACACAGAGACATACACACACACACACACACACACCCTCACAGAGTCTGTTTTTGGATGAAGTGAATGTGGAAAAAGACGTGCGGCAGTTTAACTGTGTGTGTGTGTATGTGTGTATGTGTGTATGTGTGTATGTGTGTGTGTGTGTGTGTGTTGAACAGAGAGGAATGTTTTCTTTCTCTGATGACCAGTGACAGATGCTCTGCTTCAGGCAGAGCTAACATCTGTGTGTGTGTGTGTGTGTGTGTGTGTGTGTGTGTGTGTGTGTGTGTGTGTGTGTGTGTGTGTGTGTACGTCACTGCCTTTCAAACAGTCAGTACAAAAAAGTTTGTGTCTGAGCGTGTGTGTGCTGCTCTAGGAATTGTGGGATATTTGTTTTTCTGTAACAAAAAGAGGAGGAAATTAAAGCTGTAGTACATAACTTTTGCCGTTGGGTTTTATCAACGTTTAATCACAACATTTTGTTAATTGTTAATTTAGTTCACAACGCGATATTATCACGATATTTAAGATACGATATTATCACGATATTCAAGATACGATATTATCACGATATTTAAGATACGATATTATCACGATATTTAAGTCACAATGCAATATTATCACGATATTCAAGATACAATATAATCACGATATTTAAGATACAATATTATCACGATTTTCAAGATACGATATTATCACGAAATTAAAGATAAGAAATTATCACAATATTTAAGTCACAATGCAATATTATCACGATATTTAAGATACGATATTATCATATTTAAGTCATCATAACATCCCGATACATAAGTCACATTATGATTATCACGATTTTTAAGATACAAAAGTATCACAATACGATATCACAATATTTAACTCATAATACACGATTATCACGATATTTAAGATACAATATTATCACGATATTTAAGTCATGACACTATTATCACAATACTTAAGATATGATATTATCACGATACGATATTGCGATATTTAAGTTACAATAAACTATTATCACAACATATAAGATACGAAATAATCACAATAGTTAAGATACAATATTATTGCGATATTTAAGATACGATATTATCGTGATACGATTTCACGATATTTAAGTCATAATACACTATTATCACGATATTTAAGATACGTTATTATCACGATATTTAAGATACGATATTATCACGATACGATATCGCGATATTTAAGTCACAATTAACTATTATCACAACATATAAGATACAAAATAATCACAGTATTTAAGATACGATATCATGACACGATATCACAATATTTAAGTCATTATACACTATTATCATGATATTTAAGATACAATATTATCTCAATTTTTAAATCACAATACATTATCACGATATATAATATGCGAGACACACACAAACAAAAACAAATGTGTGTCACACAGAAAACACGTTAAATCACTGACTTTAAAGAGCTCAGGTTCACTGAAAACTGCAATAAATGAACATAAAAGTATAATGTTTATCATATTATATGTGTGTATATATATATATATATATATATTATTAAAGAATAATAACTATAAAAACAGCAATACATATATTCACATATAAGTTTATGTAAATGAGGGATATCCTGAAGGAAGCTGCTGATGCAGCAGAGTCGGTTGCTAGGCAACGTGTCTGAGTTTATGTAGATTAAAAAATAATCCAGTTGTGCTGGCGGAGAATTGAGTCAGTGTGTGTGTGTGTGTGTGTGTGTGTGTGTGTGTGTGTGTGTGTGTGTGTGTGTGTGTGTGTGTGTGTGTGTGTGTGTTTCTAACAAACACAACCAGCTGCAAAAAAAAAGTGTCCAAATGTTTTTCTCCGACTGTCGGAGAAAAAAATGTTGAAGTCAGCGAAATCATTTTTGATTCTTAACGTCTGTGGAGAAGAAGAAACATCAGCAGAATAATAATAACAAACTGTCAAATACAAACAAGGTCAAACTCACGTGTTTATATTTATAAATGTTAATATATGTAAGATAAGATCTAATTAAAGACGTCGACCGAGAGATTAAAAAATGATAATTAGTGGAAAAAATGTGGTTCTCTTAACGTCATGTGAACACGTTAGTCTAACTAACTAAACTCCAGCTAGTCTTAGTCAGACTAAGGTAATAGTCCTGTTTTCTTAACGTCATGTGAACACATTAGTCCGACTAAACTCCAGCTAGTCTTAGTCAGACTAAGGTAATAATCCAGTTTTCTTAACGTCATGTGAACACGTTAGTCCAACTAAACTCCAGCTAGTCTTAGTCAGACTAAGGTAATAGTCCAGTTTTCCTAACGTCATGTGAACACGTTAGTCCAACTAAACTCCAGCTAGTCTTAGTCAGACTAAGGTAATAGTCCAGTTTTCCTAATGTCATGTGAACACGTTAGTCCAACTAAACTCCAGCTAGTCTTAGTCAGACTAAGGTAATAGTCCAGTTTTCTTAACGTCATGTGAACACGTTAGTCTGACTAAACTCCAGCTAGTCTTAGTCAGACTAAGGTAATAAAAAGAAGAATTTTCAGGCCTGGGTGCAGATTTTTGCAGTAACATATGGTACGAGGACAACAGGACGACAACAGGACGTCAGGTTCTGCAGCAGAGCGAACATGATTCAATGACTGCAGTCCAACGCCACGGAGACCATCTGCTCACCAGAGAAGACAAGAGGACGACAGAAGACAAGAGGACGAGAGAAGACAAGAGGACAACAGAAGACAAGAGGACGAGAGAAGACAAGAGGACGAGAGGAGACAAGAGGACGAGAGAAGACAAGAGGATGACAGAAGACAAGAGGACGAGAGAAGACAAGAGGACAAGAGAAGACGAGGACGAGAGAAGACAAGAGGACGACAGAAGACAAGAGGACGAGAGAAGACAAGAGGACGAGAGAAGACAAGAGGACGAGAGAAGACAAGAGACTAAGGTAATAATCTTCTTAACGTCATGTGAACACGTTAGTCCGACTAAACTCCAGCTAATCTTAGTCAGACTAAGGTAATAGTCCAGTTTTCTTAACATCATGTGAACACGTTAGTGAACACATGAACACATGAACATATGAACACATATGAACACATGAACATATGAACAGATGAACACATGAACACATATGAACATATGAACACATGAACACATGAACACATGAACACATGAACATATGAACACATGAACACATGAACACATGAACATATGAACACACATATACATATATAATAAATCATAATTGCAGCAGGACTTAAATAACAATTGGTAAATAAATGTGAATAATTTAACATAATTTGAATAAAACACTCGTATAATAAGGAATATTTAAATTACACGCAAACTTTGAATGGAGAGTATAACCAGTGGTGTCGCCCCCTGGTGGCCAACAACTTCCTGTGTTTCTTACAGGATGATGAGTTTAAATAATAATCTGTACTGTGCCTTTAATAATCACCCCCCCCCCCCCCCCCCCCCCACGGTTGCCTGGTAACAAGAGAAAACAAAGGGGGCGGAGCTTCAGTAACAGAAGACAACGTTCACTCGTTTCCCAAAAACAGAACAATGAGTCGTTTGATGAAGAAGAAAAGTGGGATTGTTAGGATTATACAATACTGTGTGTGTGTGTGTGGGGGGGGGGTCATGTGACGCTATTGATGAGCAAATAAGGGGCGTGTCTGAAGTTTACTGAAGAGAGAGAAATAAAAGTTTTCTGTTCTGTCTTTAACCTGAAGGGAAGGAGACAAGGGAGGAAGGAAGGAAGGAAAGAGGGAAGGAAAGAGGGAGGGAGGGGTGAGGGAGGTAGGGAAGGAAAGAGGGAGGGAAGGAAGGAAGCAGGGCAGGAAGGAAGGAAGCAGGGAAGGAAAGAGGGAGAGAAGGAAGCAGGGCAGGAGGGAAGGAAGCAGGGAAGGAAAGAGGGAGGGAAGGAAGCAGGGAGGGAAGGAAGCAGGGCAGGAAGCAAGGAAGCAGGGAAGGAAAGAGGGAGGGAGGGAAGGAAGCAGGGAAGGAAAGAGGGAGGGAAGGAAGCAGGGAAGGAAATAGGGAGGGAAGGAAGCAAGGAAGGAAAGAGGGAGGGAAGGAAGCAGGGCAGGAAGGAAGGAGGGAGGGAAGGAAGGAAAGAAGGAGAGAGGGATGAGGGAGGGAGGGAAGGAAGGAAGCAGGGAAGGAAAGAGGGAAGGAAAGAGGGAGGGAGGGTGAGGGAGGTAGGGAAGGAAAGAGGGAGGGAAGGAAGGAAGCAGGGCAGGAAGGAAGGAAGCAGGGAAGGAGGGAAGGAAGCAGGGAAGGAAAGAGGGAGGGAAGGAAGCAGGGAGGGAAGGAAGCAGGGCAGGAAGCAAGGAAGCAGGGAAGGAAAGAGGGAGGGAGGGAAGGAAGCAGGGAAGGAAAGAGGGAGGGAAGGAAGCAGGGAAGGAAATAGGGAGGGAAGGAAGCAAGGGAGGAAAGAGGGAGGGAAGGAAGCAGGGCAGGAAGGAAGGAGGGAGGGAAGGAAGGAAAGAAGGAGAGAGGGATGAGGGAGGGAGGGAAGGAAGGAAGCAGGGAAGGAAAGAGGGAAGGAAAGAGGGAGGGAGGGGTGAGGGAGGTAGGGAAGGAAAGAGGGAGGGAAGGAAGGAAGCAGGGCAGGAAGGAAGGAAGCAGGGAAGGAAAGAGGGAGAGAAGGAAGCAGGGCAGGAGGGAAGGAAGCAGGGAAGGAAAGAGGGAGGGAAGGAAGCAGGGAGGGAAGGAAGCAGGGCAGGAAGCAAGGAAGCAGGGAAGGAAAGAGGGAGGGAGGGAAGGAAGCAGGGAAGGAAAGAGGGAGGGAAGGAAGCAGGGAAGGAAATAGGGAGGGAAGGAAGCAAGGAAGGAAAGAGGGAGGGAAGGAAGCAGGGCAGGAAGGAAGGAGGGAGGGAAGGAAGGAAAGAAGGAGAGAGGGATGAGGGAGGGAGGGAAGGAAGGAAGCAGGGAAGGAAAGAGGGAAGGAAAGAGGGAGGGAGGGTGAGGGAGGTAGGGAAGGAAAGAGGGAGGGAAGGAAGGAAGCAGGGCAGGAAGGAAGGAAGCAGGGAAGGAGGGAAGGAAGCAGGGAAGGAAAGAGGGAGGGAAGGAAGCAGGGAGGGAAGGAAGCAGGGAGGGAAGGAAGCAGGGCAGGAAGCAAGGAAGCAGGGAAGGAAAGAGGGAGGGAGGGAAGGAAGCAGGGAAGGAAAGAGGGAGGGAAGGAAGCAGGGAAGGAAATAGGGAGGGAAGGAAGCAAGGAAGGAAAGAGGGAGGGAAGGAAGCAGGGCAGGAAGGAAGGAGGGAGGGAAGGAAGGAAAGAAGGAGAGAGGGATGAGGGAGGGAGGGAAGGAAGGAAGCAGGGAAGGAAAGAGGGAAGGAAAGAGGGAGGGAGGGGTGAGGGAGGTAGGGAAGGAAAGAGGGAGGGAAGGAAGGAAGCAGGGCAGGAAGGAAGGAAGCAGGGAAGGAAAGAGGGAGAGAAGGCAGCAGGGCAGGAAGGAAGGAAGCAGGGAAGGAAAGAGGGAGGGAAGGAAGCAGGGAAGGAAAGAGGGAGGGAAGGAAGCAGGGCAGGAAGCAAGGAAGCAGGGAAGGAAAGAGGGAGGGAGGGAAGGAAGCAGGTAAGGAAAGAGGGAGGGGAGGAAGCAGGGAAGGAAAGAGGGAGGGAAGGAAGCAGGGAAGGAAAGAGGGAGGGAAGGAAGCAAGGAAGGAAAGAGGGAGGGAAGGAAGCAGGGCAGGAAGGAAGGAGGGAGGGAAGGAAGGAAAGAAGGAGAGAGGGATGAGGGAGGGAGGGAAGGAAGGAAGCAGGGAAGGAAAGAGGGAGAGAGGGATGAGGGAGAGAGGGATGAGGGAGGGAGGGAGGGAGGGAAGGAAGCAGGGCAGGAAGGAAGGAAGCAGGAAATGAAAGAGGGAGAGAAGGATGAGGGAGGGAATGAAGCAGGGAAGGAAAGAATGAAGGAGGGAGGGAAGGAAAGAAGGAAGTAAGGAAATAGGGCGGTAGGATAATCACTTCACCTCCTCACACTTACTCACTCACACACACACACACACACACTCTCGTATGCAAATGAACTGATGACACAGGTCATTAAGGGTCAAAGGTCGTCATACTGAATAAACCTGACAGGAGATTGAACCTGTGACCCTTCAGTTGTGCGACACTTTCTTTCTCCACTCGTTGTTATTGTTATTGTTGTTGTTGTTGTTGTCGACTGAAGAACCAGAAAAACTCGTCTCTGAGTCAACGACTAAATTATGCAAATGAGGTTCAGACGTTGAGACTCTGACTTTAGAAGAAGAGTTTATCTGTTAGCGGAGGTCTGCGCTCTCCGAGTGCTTTTCCAGTTCACTCCGTCGCACGATATTCACGTAATTAACGTAAGCAAATATGGAACTGCGATTTTTCTGAAATCATCGGACGATAAATAATTGAGAGGAATATGTAACAAGACTGTTTAAACTCTTTGTATGTGTGTGTTGTGTGTGTGTGTGTGTTCAGAATGAAGCCCCCAGAGTTCATCAGCAGACGTCGTAAACGTTGACGACACAAAGCGTTTTATTCTCTAAAGAAAAAACGTCCAGAAGAAAAATGACGACGACGTGATTTGAGAAGTGGTTCAAACCAGTTTGAAGAATGTCTTCAAACACAGATTTAAACAGATTCCAGAGACGAGAAGAAGACGTTGTGACACACACATGGAATTCATCACTGTGTGTGTGTGTGTGTGTGTGTGTGTGTGTGTGTGTGTGTGTGTGTGTGTGTGTGTGTGTGTGTGTGTGTGTGTGTGTGTGTGTGTGTGTGCGTTGCCTCCTCCTGTGACCACAGGCTGAAATTCTTACAAAACTGACTTTAAAGCTCGATCTTTGCACCAAAGGAGCAAAATGTGAGACTACAGCGTAAATGTGAGAGTACAACGTAAATGTGAGAATACATCGAAAATGTGAGACTACAATGTAAATGTGAGACTACAGCGTAAATGTGAGACTACAGCGAAAATGTGAGCCTACAACGTAAATGTGAGACTACAACGTAAATGTGAGAATACAACGTAAATGTGAGAATACAACGTAAATGTGAGACTACAACGTAAATGTGAGACTACAATGTAAATGTGGGAGTACAACGTAAATTTGGGAGTACAGCGTAAATGTGAGACTACAGCGTAAATGTGAGACTACAACGTAAATGTGAGAGTACAACGTAAATGTGAGACTACAACGTAAATGTGAGACTACAACGTAAATGTGAGACTACAACGTAAATGTGGGAGTACAATGTAAATTTGAGACTACAACGTAAATGTGGGAGTACAACGTAAATGTGAGACTACAGCGTAAATGTGAGAGTACAACGTAAATGTGAGAATACAACGTAAATGTAAGACTACAACGTAAATGTGAGAATACAACGTAAATGTAAGACTACAACGCAAATGTGAGAATACAACGTAAATGTGAGAATACAGCGTAAATTTGAAAATACAACGTGAATGTGAGACGACAATGTAAATGTGAGACTACAACAAAAATGCAAGACGGCAGCGTAAATGTGAGAATACAGCGTAAATGTGATAATACAACGTAAATGCGGGAATACAGCGTAAATGTGAGAGTACAACGTTGTAATCTAAGTTGTGTATTTTTCTTTCTTATGATCACCTTCAGATAACTGGTGTCACTGTTGCCGAGCAACACTGTTCCAACACGTTCACCCTTTAAATGAAGTTTGTCAACTTCACTGATGACTGTGAAGTGTTTACAGAAGGCGAGCACGGAGGTTGTCAGTGTGTTGCTCGAGGGCACATCAACAGGCTCCGCTCTGTTTACTCACTCTGAAGAACTGAACTCTGAAGAAGAAGTACAGCGTAAATGTGAGACTACAGCGTAAATGTGAGACTACAACGTAAATGTGAGAGTACAACGTAAATGTGAGACTACAACGTAAATGTGAGACTACAACGTAAATGTGAGACTACAACGTAAATGTGGGAGTACAATGTAAATTTGAGACTACAACGTAAATGTGGGAGTACAACGTAAATGTGAGACTACAGCGTAATGTAAGACTACAACGTAAATGTGAGAATACAACGTAAATGTAAGACTACAACGCAAATGTGAGAATACAACGTAAATGTGAGAATACAGCGTAAATGTAAGACTACAACGTAAATGTGAGAATACAACGTAAATGTAAGACTACAACGCAAATGTGAGAATACAACGTAAATGTGAGAATACAGCGTAAATTTGAAAATACAACGTGAATGTGAGACGACAATGTAAATGTGAGACTACAACAAAAATGCAAGACGGCAGCGTAAATGTGAGAATACAGCGTAAATGTGATAATACAACGTAAATGCGGGAATACAGCGTAAATGTGAGAGTACAACGTTGTAATCTAAGTTGTGTATTTTTCTTTCTTATGATCACCTTCAGATAACTGGTGTCACTGTTGCCGAGCAACACTGTTCCAACACGTTCACCCTTTAAATGAAGTTTGTCAACTTCACTGATGACTGTGAAGTGTTTACAGAAGGCGAGCACGGAGGTTGTCAGTGTGTTGCTCGAGGGCACATCAACAGGCTCCGCTCTGTTTACTCACTCTGAAGAACTGAACTCTGAAGAAGAAGAAGAAACAACCACGTCTGAGGTCACAGGGAACCAGGTGTCCTGCTAACGCCGAGAGTCAACGAGTTCACGAGACGTCAAAGAGTTCATCAAAGAGTTCATCAAAGAGTGTACAAGACGTTGCAGAGTTCGTGAGACGTCGCAGAGTTTGTGAGACGTCACAGAGTTCGTGAGACGTTGCAGAGTTTGTGAGACGTCGCAGAGTTTGTGAGACGTCGCAAGAGTTCGTGAGACGTCACAGAGTTCGTCAAAGAGTGTACAAGACGTTGCAGAGTTCGCGAGACGTCGCAAGAGTTCGTGAGACGTCGCAGGAGTTCGTGAGACGTCGCAGAGTTCGTGAGACGTCGCAAGAGTTCGTGAGACGTCGCAGAGTTCGCGAGGCATCGCAGAGTTAGCGAGACGTCGCAGAGTTCGTGAGACGTCGCAGAGTTCATCAAAGAGTTCACAAGACGTCACAGAGTTTGTCAAAGAGTTCGTGAGACGTCGCTGAGTTTACGAGATGTCGCAGAGTTCGAGAGACGTTGCAGAGCAGGAGGAGGAGACTCAAATATTTGTGTCAGAGAAAAAGAACGTGAACGTTTCTCGATCACTTTCGTCTATTTTTCTGGAGTGTTTCCACGTTACTTTCACTCCATGAGACCTCGCCGTCAGAGCTCCTCCTCCTCTTCTTCCTCCACCTCCTCCTCTTCCTCCTCCTCCTCTTCTTCCTCTTCCTCCTCCTCTTCTTCCTCCTTCTCTTCTTCCTCTTCCTCCTCTTCCTCCTGC